>NW_028135832.1:0-320628 GCF_964662115.1 Mustela nivalis
TAGCAGCCAGGCTTCCATCTCTCCGCACAGGGAGCGGGTGACACTTGTTTTGCCACCGGCCTGCTGTGTGTGCCGCGGCAGGTTACCCTACTTCCCGACGTTTCCCAACTCCAAGGCCAAGGGTTCCTTCTCTTCCCCGGGGACAGTGTGTTGTGCCTTCCCCATACTTGCTCCTGGGGAGCGCGGTGACAGACGTGTCCCTTTCCTTAAGGCCCTTTCAGATATGCAACCATGCTTCTCTCTTAGGCAAAAGGGTGCTAGGGCAAAGAGGATTTCGCTCCATGCGGGTATCTTCCACCATGCTGCGGAGACTAGCTTAGACATTCAGCTGCAGCATCCCACACATCCGATTCTGATTTCCCAACAAATGCTGTGCTTTCCCAGAGGAGATGCCATGGCAAAGAGGCTTTCGCTGTATGCGGGTTTCTCCCACTGTGAGACTGGGCACAGGCAAGCAGCAACAGAGCCCGCAGAACCGACTCTGATTTCTCAGCGAATGCTGTGCTTTCGCAGAGGCTTTGGCTTGGAGTGAAGAGCACGTCGCCGCTGCTTCCTCAGCAAGGCTTCAGTCGCGTCAGGGAAGAAGAGCTGCTTGAGAGCTGGTGCCTCTTGGGTCTTGCCTTCCCGGGCTCCAATTTCACATCCGTGGTTCATCCTGAAAGGCCGAAATAAGCAGACAGAGCCTCGACCCTGCAGCAGCGTGCGTGGCCTAGGATGGCACTCTGCTCACAATGCCATCTCTCGACGTAGGCAAGGCCTGCCCTTTCGCTCTGGCGTTCAGGTGGACAGGGGACTAGGCCAGTGCCTTCCCCATCCTTGAGGAGACGTGAGAGGATCACTGCACACCGCCTGTGCCCTGGGATGGGGAGTAATGGGTAACTGTCCCTGTTTCCCCGGGACACCCCCTGCCTCCGCCAATGCTGCCACATCCTGGAGGAAGATGGCATCTGATTGCTCGTTCCTGCAGGAGGTGTTTCTGCGAGTTCAGGGCCGGGAGCTTGGTGGCAAGCCCTCATCTGCCCTCTGGACAGGTGGCCAAGGAGATGCTGTCCCCTTGGGACCAGAGGCACAGGAAAGGCCTTCCTTCTGCCCAGACTCCTTCCTCAGATTGGAGCACGCTCCCCTGCCCAATCGTCCCCTCGTGTCTCCTTAGCAGCCAGGCTTTATCTCTCTGCACAGGGAGCGGGTGACAGTTGTCTTGCCACCGGCCCCCTGTTCCTGCCAGGGCCGGCTCTCCAGCTTCGTGACCGTTTCCCGACCACAAGGCCAAGGGCTCCTTCTCTTCTCCTGGGGCAGCGTGCTGCACTTTCCCCAGACAGGCACCTGGGGAGCCCAGTGACAGACATGTCCCTTTCCTTAAGGCTCTTTCCACAGGCGCAACCATGGTTCTCTCTCAGGCAGAGGGGATGCCCAGGCAAAGAGGATTTCGCTCCATGCGGGTTTATTACACCATGCTGTAGAGTTTTGCTCAGGCAAGCAGCAGCAGCATCCCACAGACCCGACTCTGATTTCCCAAAGAATGCTGTGCTTTCCCACAGGGGATGCCCGGGCAAAGAGGCTTTCACTCTATGAGGGTTTCTCTCGCCGTGCTGTGAATACTAGGCTAAGGCAAGCAGCAACAGCAGCCCACAGAACCGACTCTGATTTCCCAGCAACTGCTATGCTTTCGCAGAAGTTTTCAGCTTGGCGTGAATGGCACTTCGCTGCTGCTTCCTCAGCAAGGCTTTGGGTGTTCCCTCTGTCAAGTCAGGGAAGAATAGCTGCGGAAGAGCTGGTCCCACTTGGGCCTTGCTTTCCCAGGTTCCAAGTTCGCGTCCTGGGTTCACCCTGCCAGGCCGAACTAAGCAGACACAACCACAACCCTGCAGCAGTGTGTGTGGCCTAGGATGGCACTCAATGCACACTACCATCTCCCAATGTAGGCAACGCTTGGCCTTTGGCACTGGCCCTCAGGCGGACTCGCCGACAAGGCCAGTTCTTTCCCCTCAGGAGAGGAGAGGCGACAGGATCCCTGAACACCGCCCGTTCACTGGAATGGGGAGCTTTGGGGGATTGTCCCCACTCCTTCCTCGGCAAACCCCCTGCCATCGAAAACGCTGTCACATCTTGGAGGAAGATGGCATCTGACTGCCCGTTTCTCGAGGGAGCTGTTTCTGCGAGTTCCGGGTATGGCGCCTGGTAGCAAGCCCAAGTCTGCCCTACGGACAGGTGCTGTCCCCTTGGGACCAGAGGCACAGGACAGGCCTGCCTTTTGCCCAGACTCTTTCCTCAAAGTGGAGCACACGTCCCTTCCCTTGTCGTCCCCTCATGTCTCCTTAGCAGCCAGGCTTCGTCTCTCTGCACAGGGAGCGGGTGACACTTGTCTTGCCACCGGCCTGCTGTTCCTGCCACGGCAGGCTATCCTGCTTCCCGACCTTTTCCCGACCACAAGGCCAACGGCTCCTTCTCTTCTCTGGGGGCGGCGTGCTGCACCATCCCCAGATTTGCTTTTGGGGAACGCAGTGACAGACGTGTGCAACCACGCTTCTCTCTCAGATCTCAAATACACAGCATAACCCTACACCTAAAGGAGTTGCAGAAAGAACAACAAGGAAAGCCTAAACCCAGCAGGAGAAGAGGAATAATAAAGATCAAAGCAGAAATCAATGAAAGAGAAACAAAGAAACAAAGAAACAAAAACCACAAAAAACCAACAACCACAACAAAAAAACAATAGAACAAATCCACGAAAGGAGGAGCTGGTTCTTTGAAAGAATTAATAAGATTGATAAACCTCTTTCCAGACTTATCAAAAAGAAATGAGAAAGAACCCAAATAAATAAAATCATGAATGAAAGAGGAGAGATCACAACTAACACCAAAGAAATACAAACAATTATAAGAACATACTATGAACATCTCTACGCCAACAAATTCAACAATCTGGAAGAAATGGATACATTCCTAGAGACTTATAAACTACCACAACTGAACCAGGAAGAAATAGAAAACCTGAACAGACCCATAACCAGTATGGAGATTGAAACAGTCATCAAAAATCTCCAAACAAACAAAAGCCCCGGGCCAGATGGCTTCCCAGGGAAATTCTACCAAACATTTAAAGAAGAATTAATTCCTATTCTCATGATACTGTTCCAAAAAAAAAATAGAAATGGAAGGAAAACTTCCAAACTCTTTTTTACTGAGGCCAGCATCACCTTGATCCCCAAACCAGACAAGGATCCCATCAAAAAAGAGAACTACAGACCAATATCCTTGATGAACACAGATACGAAAATTCTCACCAAAATACTAGCCAATAGTATTCAACAGTACATTAAAAGGATTATTCACCACGACCAAGTGGGATTTATTCCAGGGCTGCAAGGTTGGTTCAACATCTGCAAATCAATCAATGTGATACAACACATCAATAAAAGAAAGAACAAGAACGATATGATACTCTCCATAGATGCTGAAAAAGCATTTGACAAAGTGCAGTATCCCTTCCTGATTAAAACTCTTCAAAGTGTAGGGATAGAGGGCACATATTATCAATATTATCAAAGCCATCTATGAAAAACCCACTGCAAATATCATTCTCAATGGAGAAAAACTGAATACTTTTCTGCTGAGGTCAGGAACACGGCAGGGATGTCTTTTATCACCACTGCTATTCAATATCATACTAGAAGTCCTAGCCTCAGCAATCAGACAACAAAAAGAAATTAAAGGCATCCAAATTTTGCCAAATTGGCAAAAGAGAAGTCAAACTATCCCTGTTTTCAGATGATATGATACTGTATGTGGAAAACTTAAAGGACTCCACTCCAAATCTGCTATAACTTGTATAGGAATTCTGTAAAGTGTCAGGATATAAAATAAATGCACAGAAATTGGTTGCATTTTTTTAAACCAACAAGACTGAAGAAATAGAAATTAAGGAGTGAATCCCATTTACAATTGCACCCCAAACCCTAAGATACATAGGAATAACCCTAGCCAAAGAGACAAAGAATCTATACTCAGAAAACTCTAAAGTACTCATGAAAGAAATTGAAGAAGACACAAAGAAATGGAAAAATGTTCCATGCTCCTGTATTGGAAGAACAAATATTGTGAAAATGTCTATGCTACCTAAAGCAATCTACACATTTAATGCAATCCCTATCAAAATCCCATCCATTTATTTCAAAGAAATGGGACAAATAATCCTAAAATATATATGAAACCAGAAAATACCTCGAATAGCCAGAGGAATATTGAAAAAGAGAGCCAAAGTTATTGGCATCACAATTCCAGACCTCAAGCTCTATTACAAAGTTGTCATCATCAAGATAGTAGGGAACTGTCCCCAAAACAGACATAGATCAATGGAACAGAATAGAGAGCCCAGAAATACACCCTCAACTCTATGGTCAACTAATCGTCAACAAAGCAGGAAGGAATGTCCAATGGAAAAAGACAGCCTCTTCAACAAATGGTGTTGGGAAAATTGAACAGCCACATGCAGAAAAATGAAATTGGACCATTTCCTTACACCATACATGAAAATAGACTGGAAATGGATGAAGAAGCATAATGTGAGAAAAGAATCCATCAAAATCCTTGTGGAGAGAACAGGTAGCAAACTCTTTGACCTCAGCAGCAGCAACTTATTCCTAGGAACATCGACAAAGGCAAGGAAAGCAAGGGCAAGAATGAACTATTGGGATTTCATCAGATTAAAAAGCTTTTGCACAACAAAGGAAACAGTTAACAAAGCCAAAAGATGACTGTCAGAAGTTATCTGGGAGAAGGTATTTGCAAATGACATACCAGATAAAGGGCCAGTATCCAAAATCTATAAAGAGCTTATCAAACTCAACACCCTAAAAACAAATAATCCAATGAAGAAATGGGCAGAGGACATGAACAGACATATCTGCAAAAAATACATCCCAATGGCCAACAGACACATGAAAAAATGCTCCACATCACTCGGCATCAGGGAAATACAAATCAAAACCAGAATGAGATACCACCTCACACCGTTCAGAATGGCTAAAATGAACAAGTCAGTCAATGACAGATGCTGGCGAGGATGTGGAGAAAGGGCAGCCCTCCTACACTGTACGTGGGAATGCAAGCTGGTGCAACCACTCTGGAAAACAGTGTGGATGTGCCTCAAAAATCTGAAAATAGAACTACCCTATGACCCAGTGCTTGTAGTACTGGGTATATACCCTACAGATACAAACGTGGCATTCTGAAGGGGCACATGCACCCAAATGTTTATAGCAGCAATGTCCACAATAGTTAAACTATGGAAAGAACCTAAGTGTCCTTCAACAGATGAATCAATAAATAAGATGTGGTATATATGTACAATGGAATACTATGCAGCCATCAAAAGAAATAAAATCCTGCTATTTGTGATGACATGGATGGAACTAGAGGGTATTATGCTTGGCGAAATAAATCAATCTGAGAAAGACAACTATCATATGATCTCCCTGATATGATGAAGTGGAGATGCAATATAGGCGGTTTCGGGCGTACGAAAAGAAAAATAAAAGAAGATGGGATTGGGAGGGAGACAAACCATAAAAGACTGAATCTCACAAAACAGACTGAGGGTTGCTGGGGGGAGGTGTGTTGGGAGAGGATGGTGGGGGTATGGACATTGGGGAGAGCAGGTGCTATGGTGAGTGATGGTGAGTGCTGTGAAATGTGTAAACCTGGTGATTCACAGACCTGTACCCCTAGGGATAAAAACACATTATATGTTTATAAAAAATTTTAAAAAATAATTTAAAAAATCCATCAAAGAAAAAACACATATTGCAAGCCCAGAGCTAATCTCATATTCAATCAAAAACGTTTGAAAGTTTTCCCCTTAAAGATCAGAAGAAAGACAAGTGTGTCCCCTTTCACTACTCTCATTTGACATAGTACTGGATGTCCTAGCCAGAGAAACAAGGAACACAAAGAAATAAGAGACTCCAAAAAAAAAAAAAAAAAAAGGAAGAAGTAAAATTTTCTTTTTTTGAATAACATGAACTTACATGTTAAAAAATCCTAAAAACGTCACAAAAAAATTTGAATAAACAAATTTAGTAAAGCTGCCAAATACAAGATCAATATATAAAAGACAAGAATTTTGTTTTGTTTCATTTTTTTTAATATGGAATGCTTCCCAGTTTGTCATGTCATCCTTGTTCAGTGATCACGCTAATCTTCTCTGCATCATTCCAATTTTAGTATATGTGCTGCCAAAGTAAGCACAAGACAGGAGCATTTTAACACTCTAATGATGAACTATCTGAAAAAATAAAGAAAACAATCTAATTCACAATAGCATCAAAAATAATAAAATACTTAGGAATAGATTTAACTAAGAAGATGAAAGATCTGTACTCCATAAACTATGACATTGATAAAGAAATTGAAGGATAGACAAATGGAAAGATAGCTCATATTTATGAATGGTAAGAATTAACATTGTTAAAATGTCCATTCTACCGAAAACCATCTGTAAATCCAATTCCTATCAAAAATCCAATGTTAGGGGTGCCTGGGTGGCTCAGTGGGTTAAGCCGCTGCCTTCGGTTCAGGTCATGATCCCAGGGTCCTGGGATCGAGCCCCACATCAGGCTCTCTGCTCAGCAGGAAGCCTGCTTCCTCTTCTCTCTCTGCCTGCCTCTCTGCCTGCTTGTCATCTCTCTCTGTCAAATAAATAAATTAAAAATCTTTAAAAAAATCCAATATTATTTTTTTTACAGAAGTAAGTAAAGAATCCTAAAATTTATATGAGACCATAAAAGACAACAAATAATCAAAGCAGTTCTGAGAAAGAATGAAGAAGGGAGATTACACTTCTTGATTTGAAACTATACTACAAAGCCCTCATGCCCAAAACAATAAAGTATACTGGCATAAAAACAGACCAATAAACAAGTAGAACAGAATTGAGAGTCCAGAAATAAATCCTTTCATACAGTCACCTAATATTTGACAGGGGCCAACATATGTAATGGGTAAAGATAGTCTGTTCAATAAATGATATTTAAAACTGAATAATCACATAAACAGTATGAAACTGGAACCTTATATCACTCATAAGTCTTAACTTGAAGTAGATTAAAGACTTAAAGGTGATGCATGAAACTAAATTTCCTAAAGGAAAACATAGGAAAAATTCTCCTTAACATTGGTCTTGCCAATAGTTTTTTGGATACCAGACCAAAAACACAAGCAAAAAAAGCAAAAATAAATAAATGGTATTACATCAAACTAACGTTTCTGCATTGCCAAAAAAAGAGAGAGAGAATGAAAACACAATCCACAGAATGTAAGAAAATACTTACAAATCTTCTATCTGAAAAGAGGTTAATAACCAACAGATACAAATAGAAAAAAATATATAATTAAAAAAATAGCAAAAGGATCTCAATAGACTTTTTTTTTTCAAAAAAGTTATATAAATGACCAACAGGAGCATTAAAAAGTGCTCAATGTAAAAAACTCAGGGCAAAGTCCTTATGTTGCTGTTGTTGTTGTTTACCTCTGAAAAACACAGCAAGATATTAGAATATATACTACCAAAAAATTGAAACTAACAAATTTTGGTAAATATTGTGGAAAATGGGGAACTTATGCACTGTGATAGGGATATAAGTTTGTATGGAAAACAGTATGGAGATTATTCATATTATTAAAAGTAAAATTACCATATGATTCAGTAATCCCACTTCTAGGTATCTATCTAAAGGAAACGAAGTCACTGTTCAAAGACATATCTGCACGCTTATGTTTATTATAAAATTATTAACTCTAAGCAAGAGATGGAAATAACTTCAGTATCCATTAATGGATGAATGAATAAAATAAGTATGGTAAATATATACTGTGGAATACTACTTAACCATGAAAAATTAAGAAATACCGCCATTTACAACAGCATGGATGGATCTTGAAGGTATTATACTAAGTGAAATATTTCAAAGATTTTATATATTTTTTTAATTTATGTATTATGATATCCCTTACATACAGAATCTGAGGAAAAGGAAAACTAATGGAAACTTAGAGTTGAGTTGACAAGGGGTGAACCTGGGGTGGAGTAAGGTGGCCCAAGGGTGCAAACTTGCAACTATAATATGAAAACGTTTTGGGGATCTAATGTACAGCATGATGATCATAGTTAATAAAATAAACATATTTTTTTTATTGTGCTTCCCTTTATTAAACTTTGCATATATCACATTCTTACAAGTTGAAAGTTTATAGCAATCTTGTATAAAAGAGGTCTGCTGCCACCATTTTTCTAACAACATTTGTTCATTTTGTGTCTCTCTGTCACATGTTGGTAATTCTTGCAATATTTCAAGTTTTTTTCATTATTATTGTATTTGTTATGGTGAACTGTGATCAGTAATTATGACCCACTGAAAACTCAGACCTTGTTTACTTAAGGTATATACATTGTTTTTCTTTAAAAACATAATGCTTTTGAACAGTACAGTATAGTGTCTATTTTTTATATGCACTGGGAAACCAAAAAAAATAATAATTTGACTTAGTTTATTGAGATAATCACTTTATTGAGGCAGTCTGGAACAAAACCCACAAGACCTCTGAAGTTTATCTCTACTATACTATATACATAAAAGTTGCTAAGAGAGTAGATCTTAAAATTCCTTACGATACATGCATAAAAAACAGTGGCAACTATACGAGATAGTAGATGTATTAACATTTTTGTGTAGATTATATTGCAATAAAGATGTATACCAATTTATCAAATTGTACAAAATTTGCACAATGTTAAAAGTTTGCAATGTTATAAGAAATCATTTCTTAAATTTACAAATATGTGGATTTTTTTCAATAAAGCTGGAAAAAACTTTTTGTAGAATTAATCTATTTTTCAAAAAAGGAAGTAAGGCAGTAGAAACTGCAACTAACTCTGAAATAATAGAATATAAAATCCATTTTTGTTATATACACTGTGACAAAAAGTATTACTTGGTTTACAATGGAGGAGTACTTATGAAGCATGAAGGATGGTCTATAAAAAAGGCTGAAAGAGCTCAGTTTTAAGGTTTAAATTTAATATCTTCTTTTGAAATACTAAACTGACCACCCAGTGTTCCAAACATCAATGTCTTAACTGCATGAATTTATTTCATACAACTCTATAATCTAGTTTCATAAGAAAGCAGCATGCATATTTTGAATAAGACAGACTTGCTTAAGTTTCTTTATTTTCAACAGTAAAGGATACCTCCCTAAAAATAAATAGAAGAAAAATCAGCATATTTATTGTGATAATTATTATTCATAAGGAGATTCATATTGAATTAGGGAATATATATCCTCAGAGGGGGTAAAGTAAAATGAAATTTATTTTGGTAAATGTGTCTATGAATAGTCAATACAATGCCTCAATATAAATGAATATTACCATTTTGAACAATTTAATTACTATTACTAGAATTATTATAAGTATAAAAATAGCTATCATTTTAGCATGGAATATGAGACTCTCATGCTCCATGCTTCATCACATCCACACAACAACGCTGCATAATAAGTATTATCATTACCATTTCATGGGTGAAAAAACTGAGGCTAACACATTTAGATAACTGGTTTATGATTACATGGCTAGTAAAGATGCATCACACTAATTTAGGCTTTATGATTTCAGAATTGTACTCTTTCCACTGCACATTCTATTACTCTGTAAATACTTGGCCTGTTTTCATTTGGTTCTTTAATATTATTCATGCGGTGATGGCTTAAAGCTTCATTTAAAGGAAGCTTAAAAATTTCATTTAACCAAAAGCTCCCAAGAATTTAAAATGCCATGGATCTAATGTAGACATGGATATCATTAGTTAATGGGTAACTATATATTTTCCACCCTAGTGAGATAACAATCAGAGTATTTTTCTAAGTTTTAGTCTCTCAGTGTTAAAAAGGACTTTGTTAAAATAGAAATATTTAGACAAAGGTGATCAAAAGTCTGAATCAGGGGCGCCTGAGTGGCTCAGTGGGTTAAAGCCTCTGCTTTCGGCTCAGGTCATGGTCCCAGGGTCCTGGGATCGAGCCCCGCATCAGACTCTGTGCTCGGCAAGGAGCCTGCTTCCCTTCCTCTCTCTGCCTGCCTCTGCCTACTTGTGATCTCTCTTTGTCAAATAAATAAAATCTTAAAAAAAAAAAAAGTCTGAATCAGGTCACCTTAAGGTAAATATTAGGAAACTGAGGAAACAAATGGAGATTTGAACACTGAGCTATGATATAATGAATGGTTTCAAGTATTTAGTAGAGTATAGAAAAGCCCTTTAAAGCCTGGTCTTAGCCTAGCATTGCAGCTTCTGGGATATCTGTCTATCTATCATCTATCTATCTAGATATAAATTTGAAAGCTTTTTTAACTTAAAGATTTTGAGAAATAGAACATAATCAGCACCATAGAAGATCTGTTTATGATAACAACCTAGCCCCTCCTCCCAGTTTGTTAATATTCTCTCTTATTTAATGTAACATTGTGCAAATAGACCACTACTGATCTGCCGTTATGAATGAAATAGCTATAATCATCTGTTTGCATATCCTGGTGAAAATATTCATTTAGTTCCATGTTGTATTTCTAGGAATGGACCAAATTTTTATTTTTATTTTTAAGTTTTCTAAATATTGTCCAACTTACCTCAAATGTTTTTATTATGGGCACTTTCATTCTTTCACATTCTTGCAAGGCAATTTTACTGTTGCCCAATATGGTAAGTGTGTAATAGTATGTCATTTTAGGTTTTAATTTATTTTTAATTTAATTTAATTTAATTCCAGATTCATAATAAAGATAAACAGTTTTTATATATGAGTGGCCATTTGGATTACCCTTTCTGTAAAGTACATGCTCAAATCTTTTGATATCTTAACATTGTGTCATACTGACTTCTTTAATAGTAGATTTTCTGAATGAACTTTTAGCTGTGTAGGTCTTCTCTATTTTATTTTGAACTTGTTTTCATTTCAAAATCTTTATATTTATTTTCATAATCTGCTTTTATTTTGCTTTGTCTATTATCTATCTATCTATCTATCTATCTATCTATTTATTTGCAAGCAAGAGAGAGTGAGCAAGTGAGAGTGCAGGGAGGGATAGAAAAAGAAGGGAAAAGAATCTTAAGCAGGCTCCAGGCTCAGCACAGAGCTCAACTCTGGGTTCTATTTCACAACCCTGACATCATGACCTGAGCCAAATTGAAAGAGATAAAATAAAATTAAGGTGTTAAAAAAAAAGGAAAAAGAATTGGAGGTTTAATTAAGTGAGCCACCCAGGCACCCCTGTGGTATCTTAAATTAGCTGTCATATCTTTAATGTTCTAGAGTATCCATTTGGTTCATTTATAAAACCTTTCTCAATATCATTTTTAGTGTCAGTTTTTTGTTCAATTTGCTTCCCCTCTCATTTCTTTGAGCAGAGTAATCAAGCCATTTTACAATCTTTATTGATCATTTTAACATCATACTTAATCCCATTTTGTCTATCAAATCTTGTTAATGGTTTTTCTTTGTGTGCTTTGTTACATTTTGCTATGTTCAAGACATTATATCTGAAACTCTTATTGAGTAGGGATAATTAAGAGCTATAATAACGGTATGGTCCTCCTTGGTAGGATTTTCTCTTATATCTGAGACTCTACAAGACAATCATACTCCAAATTCAGTGATTGGCTTTCTCAGTTTACACAGAAGGCAAGGTAGGCTATAGTCTTAATTCTGCTTCTCCTTGTGCTTTGGGGATCTCAACTTAAATTTGGGTTGTACCAAAGTCCTCAAATTTGATTGCTGCTGGATTTGTTTCTCTAGTATCAAGAGTCTATGAACAACACAGCTCAGTGTGTTTTAGCAGTTTCAAATGCTCTCATAGCTAAAATGGCTTCAGGGCATATATCTCTAGGCTCTCATTGTATTTCGTATTTTGGCCCAGTAATCCCTCACTTATTTTTATAATCATTCTGATATTTTTAACTTTAAAAGCTATTTTGTCTGGATTTTTAGTTGTCTTAAGTAGGAGTTTTTAGATCACCATTACTAGAAGCAACAACAAATATACATGAAAATATCTGCAGTAGTTTGTCACATCTTTATGGCTTTGAACTTCCATAAGCTGAGGCATCCTTCTCTAATCACTTAGGCAAACTCCAATTTACCCTTTAATACAACACAAAAATTGCTTCATTTAAGAACATGTTCAGGGATGACTCTTCCCCACTGTTCTTACCAACATTCCCACACACTCTTTGCTACCCACACCTTGTTTATGAACTTTCGTTAGGTATAACAGCGTGACCAGAATTTTGCTCTATTGTATTTTTGTCCTTTAGAGCTTTAATTAAATATGAATTCCATAGAAAGTCTGTCCCTTTTCTTTCAAACCTGGGTTAGTTATTTCTTCTCATTCTTTGTCAGAAGTTACTTTATTAGAGAAACTTATAGCTCTATTGTGACTTTGGAGCCTTTACAGTTTTTCGACTGGAAAAATCACCCATCCCTGAGATTTTTACACAGCTTCCTAGCTGATAATATTCAGAAATCTGTTCAAAACAGACTTTTTCAGGGAGGCCCTTTTGGAACACTCAGTTTAAAAACCTCTTCTCAATCACTGCTCTTTTTAAAATGTGCTTATTTAGTTCAAATATGCATCTCTATTAAAGAAAAATCAGTACGTTTTTTTTTTTTTAAAGTTGGCTTACCTATTATCTATCTCTCCCATTAAAATGATTCCTCTGGGCTGGGGTTTTGTTGTGCTCATCTTAGGCCAGGCACTCAATAAATTGTCTCTGAATGATTGAATTGTTTGACTCCCTTGCTAGATTCTCAACTTCATGAGGCCAAGGATTGTTCTATTCAGTCCTTCTTTATCCTCAATGTCTGTTATATTGCAGTCACTTACGTGACTAATGGGAAAAATCACAGAAAGAAAGAGTTAAAACTACAGATAAACCCTGTAGGTTCAATAACACAAAGCTTTCTAAAATTATTTAGCCCAGGAATTGAATACTGGCTGCACTTTTGATTTTTTTTAAATGGTATTGAATTTAATTTAAATGGAAATACTGGAATGGTAGAATAATAAAAAAATTATAAAAGCAACTTGCTCCTTAAAGTAAGAATTATATAGGGCATCTCTTCTAGAAGCAAAATTTTCAAATGTCAAACATCTGAAAGCATAGAAGGAGAAGTAAGAGTGTGAATTGTACTTCAATGCTCTTTTCTTTATATTCAGCAAACAGCTTCATTCACACACCTTTCCAATTTTTTCAACTCTTTTGACAAAGCCTTCAGAGGAGTTACTGCTGATGACAACCATCACAGCCTAACAGAAGAAATTTTATAAAGAAAAATAATAGCATGTTTTTCCCAAATTGTTAAGGATATGGTGAAGCTCTGTCGGATTCAAAGGAGGAATGTGCAATTCCATGCTATATATAATAATAACTTATTTTAATAGTGGCTTTGCAATTTTTCAGATATATCCATTTACTGAAACCACTATCAAATAAACAAAAACAAACAAATGAACAGGGGTTCGAGACAGAAATTATCTAATCTAAAAATAGCACATGTTCACAGAATACACAACACATATCCCAAGTACTACTATAGGTTTCAAGTAATAGTCAAAACAATAGTAAAAATGATTCAGACCCTACCAGTCAAATCATAAATGGGACCTTAACTGTAAATCCTTATCTTTAGATCAAAGCGGGTAATTGGGGGCTGAAGATACATTATAGAACTAATATGTTATAGAACTCCTCTGAAATGAGTCATTTATTCCATCACTTTTCCTGCACAGCTGCTGACCCATGTTTTGGTTCCTGGAAATAGCTGCTACCCTGTCATACTTCTTAAAAGCACATATATTGATAACTCTACTCATTCCTCCATTCCTCTGTGACTGTCACTGTGTTAAAATGTGGAGTCAGCTGACTCACTTGTGATGGTAATAAAGTAGATGAGTTTGCAAAGTATTTTGTTATTTCTAAAAATGCAAAAACCAAATTACATTGAATTCATAAGGGGTGTTTCAGGGAGAGCTGTAGGATGTGGTTTCTTGTGTAATCCACAGAGATTAGCTCCAACACATATTTAAACTCTCCTCTAGGAGCAACCTTAGTGGTAAAGCAAGAAGATAAACAGATGTATACAAACCCTGGCACAAAATTATCACTTATGTTTGGCTTCCTAGTCTCCTCGTGTTACTTATTTATCTTAACTTCTCTCTGAAATCAGGGAACACATAATCTCAATCAGTTGACATTTTTCTACTGAATTACCCAATAGTCCGATCATACCCCTAATACTTTTTAAAATTATTTCACTCATTATCCCAAATCTGCTTTGCTTCCTCATCTTAGTACACTGTAATTCGATTTCAAAATGAGGACAGTTGTCAGTAATGCCACATTCATTCATCTATTTTACAATTCCATGTGCTTATAACTATGAAGATATGTTAATAACATCCATTCCAATAAGCCACCCTAAATTTATTATCATGAAACAAGACCTCAAGAAAGAGAATTCAAAATCATCCATGTATTTGCAACTTATTGCAATAAAGCCTTTATCAATAGACTTCCCTGTGCACATGGTGGTCAAATTGCTGGTGAAAACCAGCCAGATCTATTACAAGCTTTCTCATGGCTTCTAGGTAACCCAAGTGAGCCTTTATTGATACTGGGAAGGGATAAAGCAGGGAAGGGATAAACAGTGCTGTAAGAATTGGCTAGACAAAAGTAAGGACTCTCATTACAAAGTGAGTATTTTAAAGCAAAAGAGCCTGTTGGGAATATTGTTTTATAAAATAGTGGTTTTTTTTATTAACTTTTTAAAATTCAATTAGGTAACATATAGTGTACCATTAGTTTCAAATGTAGATTTCAGTTATTCATCCATAGCATATAATAGCTAATGCTCAGTACTTACTGTTAGAGCTTCTTGAAAGCAGAATTTTAACCCACTGAGCCACCCAGGCACCCTTGAAAGCAGAATTTTAGATCACATTTTCTGATTACTTCCATGTCGTACAACACTTTCCTGCTAGCAACCCTCAAAACATACTGTTTGTTAGAGAAATTTCTTTAATAATAAATAAATAGGAATTTATTTAAATTTATAAATATATAAAATAAATAGGAATTTATTTAAATTTATTTAAATATTGCACACTGTTTCATTGTTCATAAATAAGGTGATGATATTATAGCCATTAGTTGGTAGCACTGATATATCACTTTCTTTTTACTTCTCAGTGCATTCTCTTTACACAAAATAGATATATATTTTAAAAGAATCTAAATCTGTGGCAAACTTGTAAAAAACCCTATACAGTAAAGTTTATCATTTTAAGTAATCTCAATTATCTTCCTCAATTGTGATAGTATATCCTTCTATCTAGGCCAGATATTGTATGAGGGATTTGAAGAGACATACTTTTCTAAATTTCACTTTTCTCATCTGCAAAATGCTTACCATATCCTACAATAAAATACACTTACAATTTTTTGATGAAAATTTATTTATTAATTTTAAGATTTTATTTCTTTATCAGAGAGAGTGGGCGAGAGAGCAAGCACAGGCAGACAGAATGGCAGGCAGAGGCAGAGGGAGAAGCAGGCTCCGGCCGAGCAAGGAGCCAGATGCTGGACTCGATCCCAGGATGCTGGGATCATGACCTGAGCCAAAGGCAGCTGCTTAACCAACTGAGCCACCCAGGCGTCCCTTTTGATGAAAATTTAATCTGTATAAACAATATATTTGCTGTAATGTGTGGTTCATAGAAAACATCTTATTTAATTATAAGCAACAACAGTATTAGAAATTAAGTAAATGTGTCTATAATATTTAAAGTTTTAACACATAATTCCACTGCTTTGCCTTATTTTCTCAAATCCCTTTACCACTTTCACTGACAGAGTCAAATGTACTTTTTCTACTAGTAGCCAGCTCTTTGTCTTTTGTCAGAAAGATGCCCTTGTGAATTATTTATAATAGAGATATTAGCAATAATAATAATAATAATAAATAGCAATGAAAATGTTTAAAAAAAGTTTTCTTAACTAATTAGGGTTCTTAGACATCAATTAGAGGAACCACCTCGGGCAAGCAAATTAATCTGCAAGACATTCCCAGAATTAACAAGTCAGTCAGATACAGGGTTGTCCGTAGACTGTTCATTATGTAGCAGAAACTCTAGAGATTATCTCAATCCATTGGAGTCACCCCGTTTATTAGCTTGCTATTGACAAAGTTATTTACAAACTGTAGAGCAAGAGGTTATAATGTAGAAAACTGATGGTAATGCACAGGATTCTTGTTAACAATAATGCAAGTTAGTGATTTTTCATTAGAAAACATAAATTCTATAACCCAAATTATAGGCCCAGAGAACTTCTGCTGCACAACTCTGCTTATATCCCAAATAACATTGTGAACTAGTTTTAATATCTGCTTCTCTTATTAATTTTTGAATAAAAATTCTTGACACAAATATTTTATAATTGTGTGATAACCATGCATTTAATTTTTTGGAGAACAAAACACACTTTAGCATAACTAGGTTCGTTCACAGAACCAGCCTTGATAACACACTTCTATATGTTAGAAATGATGTAATAAATGTAGAATATTGGGCACTTGTTTGGTATTCTTTGCCATGTTTTGCACTATCTAAAAAGAGATCAGTGAACTTGGACTGGAGTTAGTAGACATGGAAGAAAATAAAATATTACAGAGAAGAATACTCTGTGGTCCACAACCTAAACGGGCTGGGATTCCCATCATTTGGATCCCTGTAGCTTTACAAAAGTCAATTAAATTTTTGTATCTCCAATTAAAGTTGATTCCCCAGTACTTTTTCAAACATCTCTTGTAAAGTATTGTTTCCCAGAAAAAAAGGGATTTTGCACATGTATCTGCCTTTGTCTCTGGTCATGATCTCAGTCAGTATCCTGGGATCCAGCCCCATTTCTGGCTTCCTGCTCATTAGGGAGTATATTTCTCAGTCTCTCTCTGCAGCTACATCCCCCTGCCCCACTCATGCTCTCTTTCTCTCTCAAATAAATAAATACAATCTTTAATTTTTTTAATTAAAAATAAATAAAATAAAATAAAATAAAAAGTCTGGTCTTACTGCCCCATTTAGCTCCTTTTTGTTTTTTTTGAGTTGTATTTAAAGCAGCATGAGAGAACATGAGGCTCTCAAACTTTAAAAAAAAAGGAAAAAATTGAGTTTTGTTAGGATTTAAGATCTTGTCTGCTAGACAAAAACGTTGGCTTTGTTAACATGTGAAAATTAACAAAAGAGAATAAGATCGAATTCTAATAATTTTTGTAGAAATTAAAAATTTCCTCCAACCCAATTACATACAGACCCATTAAGTAAATTCATTCCAATGTCCCAAACCAACCTTTTCTAATAGTAATGCATCTGTGTAAACAGGGTCAACCCAAGGAATAAATAAATATTATTATTTTTTTTCCTGTCTCTTCCACAGTCACATCTGGGTATATTGGTAGCAAGCCAATTATCTATCTTATAAGACATGATATCATAAGAAAGGGTATTCTGTCCATTTGGAACAACTGAAAATCATTGTAATTTTATCTTGGTGCAGTAACTTGAGATGGCACAGTGTGGGTTATGAATATATTTTATTTTTTTTACTGGGAAGAAGAGATTATAGAGATATTGGTTATCCAAGAGAGACTGACAGGTGTTGATAGTTGCCAGGTCAATATCCATCTACTCTTTCCTTTAATATCAGAAAGCACTGAGGGATTGACAACAAGGAAACTTAAAACAACATCAAATATTTTATTGTCTCTTTTCTAGTTACATTGTAACCTTATGACAAAGTATCAGTCGTACAAGATATCATTCTCTTTTACCTCTATCTTTCTGCCAGAAATGTGGGCTTAATAGTGAGAACTCCAACAGCAATTTTTGCAACTGTGAATAAAAAGCCATAAAAACCTCTAAGATAGTTCACTTGACTTTCTTAAGACTCTGAACCAACACATTACATTTTTGCAACTGTGAATAAAAAGCCATGGAAACCTCTAAGATAGTTCACTTGACTTTCTTAAGACTCTGAACCAACACCAGAAAACACTCTCTGTAGTCTTCTTGTTAAATGAAAAATATGGTTAAACCACTTTTGACAGTCTACTACCTACAGCAAAATGTAAATCTTAATTGAAATATGTCCTCTCAGCTGTGCTTAAGCACCTAAGTCCTGAGCTTTTCAGGTTTTCAGTCTGAAAGAGTGCACCTTAGGTGCTCTGAAAGGGAAGAGAAAGGACACCCTGTTCTCCATATAAATTAAAGAAGAGAAATCTGTGCATTTAAGTGGGCCATCTAAAATTTATCAAGCAATTATCTCCTAACTCCTTCCTATCCAAATTACCTGATATGCTCTCCCTACTCCTTTATTCCACGTTACTGCCTTTTCCAGGATTCTGTATTACATCACAGCATGTCTTCTGTTATTTCCTTCTTGCAAGCTAGTTTTCTTTTCCCCATCTAAAAAAATCAACAATCATTGTGTACTTCAATTCCCATTTTCCTCAAATGCATTGATTCTTCTTATCTATTACTCTTTTCTCATACTCAGTGTCTTTGTCTTTATGGGGTTTGTACTTTGCTTTTCCCCATCCTTTACTGCCATTATATAATCAAATCTAAAAACGTCTTAGAGAAAGTTAAAAATTCCTGCATAGCCACACGTGAACACAAAGTCACTGATTTTTAGCAAACCTATAAGATATTCAGACATCCATTCAATTTCTTTTTTTTAAGATTTTATTTATTTGACAGAGAGAGATGACAAGCAGGCAGAGAGGCAGGCAGAGAGAGAGGAGGAAGCAGGCTCCCTGCTGAGCAGAGAGCCTGATTTGGGGCTCGGTCCCAGGACCCTGGGATCATGACCTGAGCCGAAAGCAGTGGCTTAACCCACTGAGCCACCCAGGCGTCCCTCCATTCAATTTCTTAACTGAGTCCCAAATGCATCCTGACTTCTAACCTAAACCTAAGTTCTACTTCTTACACGTTGTTATATGACCAAATTCTTTCAGTTCAGTATTTTGTAATATTTAAATATTAGTCTATTGATGCTTTGTTTGTGTATTTCTATGAAAATAATTTGAATACTGTAGATTTATTGTTATATTTATAGATTTATAATCAAAGTTTCATCAGTTGAAGTTTTTGGAAATTTCAGATATAATGATTAAACTAAAATGATACTGCCTCAAATCCCTCTGATATCAAGGCCCAACACCTGATTATAGCCAAACCTGTGGTGAATAGTTCCATGGGAAATTGCAGTTACTTAACACTGATAGCATCTCATGTTCTCTCTCTCATTTTGGAATGTCTCCAACACAACCCAAAAGTGTAGGAGAGTTAATGTCCTCTGAGGACAGCTCTCAGTGAAGTGGAAATAAGAACCATAGGTAAAATTGTCAGTTTTCAGGTCTTCATGAGGACAACTTAAAGAAGTTTCTCAGGACCTTTCAGTAAAAGCAAGCCTTCATTTTCTATCCACAACAATTATATCAACAATGTACCTCTTTGACAAAGTTGCTTCTTCACTGTATCACTTTCCCATTCTTTTCTACCTTGGATAATCTCCCAGATAAACTAACAGTACTCAAATCCTTTGTCCTACTCTTTGCTCTCAGGATAAATGGAGCCAAAAGACTTAGATTAATATCAAGTTCTGAATGGGATCTTAGAGCTATTTCTGTCCAGATTTTCATAAACATAGGGACCTTTGAATTATCAGGCTATAAATAAGTTCTAAATGGAGGGGGCAAAAGCAAAAAGTAGAAATTTTTGTTTGATTTTTAATCATGATTAATTGACTTTATTGATTATTAAAAATACTAACATTATAAAAGTGTGGATCTTTGTAAAACAATGTCATATTGTAAGAAAGAAGTTGCATAGTCCTTTTGAGAATATTAAACCAAGTGTTCAGGTGCCATCTAATTTCTTGTTTAATCCAGAACTTTGGTGTGCATCATCTTGAGGAATAGGATTTTGAAGTCCAGACAGACTAACAGAAAACTGATCCAAATGTGTGTGTTTATATTTCTGCTTTTGTTGTAAAAATCAAAGTGTGATTGCTGGTTTAAAATGGTAAAACTAATAATGTTCATGGACTCGATTATAAATTTTCTAATTGTATGGGAAGAATCCAATAAACATAGAATTAATTGATTTG
Source organism: Mustela nivalis (assembly GCF_964662115.1). NCBI lineage: Eukaryota > Metazoa > Chordata > Mammalia > Carnivora > Mustelidae > Mustela > Mustela nivalis. The sequence continues at coordinate 20,274 of NW_028135832.1, forward strand.
CAAATCCTCAAAGAGCTACAGGATCAGGTAGTGGTATGTTCTGATTCAACAGCATCATAATGCAGCATTTTATATGTGTGGCTAATGGATATTTTCATGAATGTTTGCTAGCTAGTCAGCCAATACAGAGAAATATTAGGTAGGGTAATCACTCACAGTTGTGTTTAATAAAATGAGAGAAAATTATCAAATGACACTAATAATAATAATCCTATAGCAGGCTAAATAATTCAATGATAATTTCAAGTATTAATCTAGCTTTCTTCCCTGATTATGACTCTTCTCTCCTTTATCATAATGGGAGTAGTAGATTGTCTGCAATGAATTGTGAAAACGCAGCAGTGACTTTGGCAGTGAAGGCCTCCCATCAATTTTGATAGGTTAAAATGATTCTGGTTGGTCTTGAGCAAATGTGTCAATTTTTTTTTCTGTGTGTGTCAAAAAAGAAAGAAGCAATAGTAAATTCTTGCTGTTATTCCATGGAGCCAATAAAATCGTACTGCCAACAAGAGGCTGTTGACACCGTAAGTGTAGTTAACTGTCTTGAAATACTAGGCCTGGAAATAAAATCCCAATATTTCACATAACCTCTTTTTTATAAAAGAAAAAAACAAAACAAAACAAAACAACTATACTGCTTACATTTAGGGCCCTGCTCTTGTGTAACTATTTTTGAACATGTCTACTGTAAGTGTATATATATATATTTTTTTTCTGTGCAATAAATTCATTTAGAGATAAATTTGGATTGCAAATTATTTTGGGGGAGGCATGGTATTTGTTGCTAGTCTCACAAGTAAAAAGGACTAAAAGAAAGAAGAAAAACATTTTTTATTACAGCATATTTACATCTGTCCAAAGTACTTATTTACTATAATACTGACTAATGTATAATACTGTACACAAAGAAAGAAGTTAAATGAGTTATAATTCAGTCAATGTATAGCTGGCCATTTTAAAACTTACCACTGAAACTTTCTGGTATGAAATGTGATATCTGGCAATCTGGTCCACTTCATTACATCAGGTCATTTGTATGTTCTTATTACCATTTTGATAGCATAGCACATTTTATAACCCAGACATTTTACAATGGAACTATGATGCATGTATTTTCAAAAGTATAGACATACATGAAGCTATGAGGTCAAAACAGATGAATGTCCGTAGTACCATATAGACTCAACAAATAAAAGTGTCCAAGGGTCTGAGTGTGACTTATGAATATTGTATAAGATTAGGCCAACATGTGGTTTTGATATAAATAATCTGTTCTTAAATTAGAATTACAATCGTTGAGTACAGTGTTGAAAATGGCAGATAGATTTTAGCTATCTTTGCTCACTAGGGAAAATGGAAAAATGTTTAGTTTGGTCAGATTTTCACTTAACTTCTGAAAAATCTTATGTTTGAGAGAACCCTTCTGAAATAAGAATCCTTAAAGACATAACCCCTTTGGCACAAGTTTTCAAGAAACTTGTTTGATGTTGTAGACAATTCTATGGCACACGTACTGTTCTAGATGTTTCATGCCAATAATATGTAAGCCATACCAAGGCTACATATACATATAGAGATGTTCCTCAGCTTACAAGGGGGCTAAAAAATTGAAAATGCATTTAATACCCTAAACTATCAAATATCATAGCTTACCTTAAGCTTATTTAAACATACTCAGAACACTTACATTTGCCTGCATTTGGGCAAAATCATCTTAAGCAAAGCCTATTTTATAACAAAGTATCAAATATCACATGCAATTTATTAAATATTACACTAAAAAAAGAAGAATATATATATTCGATATATATATTCTATATATAGAATGCTTGTAAGAATATCAGGTGTTCACCCCTGTAATCTTCTAGCTGACTGGGAGCTGTGGCTCACTGCCGCTGCCCAGCATCACAAGATGGCACCATATAGAACAAGAGTTTCAGGTGGTAGGTGTTGTAAGTTTTACCCAAACTGACATTGGTCAAACTCGTTTTTGTCATCATATATGTCAAGTAGTTTTCTCGGGTTTATTTTTAGAATATCCTTGTATAATGAATATTTACACTGATATCTAGTATAAAAATCTTGCAATTTATTTTAGAAACATTAAGATATTGAAAATCAATCTATTTCTTTAATTCATTGAAGACATTTTTGGCTTGTTTCCAGTACTTTCTTACTGGTTAAAAAGTGAATTTGAAGTAGTATGGATTTCATTATTATATGGCACTTTCCCTTTGATGAATACAAAGACGATATTCTATATTAGCTATCTGAGAAGAATTTATTTTTTTAATTTTATTTATTTGTAAGAGAGAGAGTGAGAGAGAGCACAAGCAGGGGGAGCAGCAGGATGAGGGAGAAGCAAACTCCCGGCTAAGCAGGGAATCTGTTGCAGAACTGAGTCCCAGTACCCTAAGATCATGACCCGAGCTAAAGGCTCAGGCGTTTAACTGACTGAGCCACCCAGGTGTCCCAATCTGAGAAGAGTTCTGTATGCTATTCCTCTTAATATGCAGTTTAAAGTCTAGGTAATTAACTTAATATTTTAGTGGCTATTACATAGATAGCACTATGTTCCAGGCAGAGAGTAAGAAAGAAATATTAAATCAACCATATTCTATGCATTCTAAATGAAAATAATTAATCAACCATAATAAATACTTCTATTTATGGAATATCAACTTATAAGCTTTCCTCCATATGAACAATGCCAAATACCAGAATAAAGGGTCATCTAATACAAATAAAGGATAGAATTAAAGAATTCTGGTAAGCCATTTAATTTTGAAAAATGGTGTTCTATTGTTGCTGAGTTGTGGTTTTCAGTTACATAATATCTGATAAGTGTAGAAGTAACATGAGTGTTACGTGAGATGAGAAATGGTATATAATTAAGATATTTTTAAAAGTACAGATAAATACAAATTTGTAAACATAGCATTATGGAGGAGTAAAAATAAATGATAGCTACACACTCTAAAGTGAATAAAACTTGGAAAGCTAATAGAGAAGTAAAACAAGGACAGTGCAAAAAGTATGGTACATTTTTATGAAGTTCAAACAAATTCTGTGAAACCATAGATGGACTTAAAGATACTATTATGTATCAAATATTGTAAAAATTAAGCAAGGAAATAGCAAACATAAAATAACCAAAGCATACAAACTTGGGTAGATACAAGAGGTGTGATCATGCTCTACTTCATAAAGAGATGAGTTAATAGATAAATATTAGTAACTAGACTTTTTAGAAGTTAATAAAACGTTGCCTGTTATTTCTTAGTAATATAAAATATATGGTTTTCTAACAAAAACGTTTATCTTAAAAATATTTAAAAATAAATTTCAGGCTACTCCTAAGGTTATATTTACTTTTCCACTGAAGGAAAAGCTGGTTGTTGTAGTTGTAGTTGTTGGTTTGTTTTAGTCTCCACCTAGTTTTTATTATTATAATGTGGAATGAGGAATGTTAGATTGAAAAGTGAATTATTTTATAGACAAAAATCATTACTTGATTCACCTCCTGGTACAGCAGATGGAACTCCTGAAAATATGCCATTTTGCCTTATGGAAGAGTAACAGTTATGCTTACTTCTGAAACATACTTGGTGGTGGCCCTAAATAGTGACACCATAGTAAACATTTTGAATATTTGCAATTAATTTTTATAGTCATAGGGCTCCAAAAGGCACTGCAGGTATCTTAGCAGGTATGTCAATAAAGCTAAAAGTTGCCTGACTGTTTAAAAATATTAGCAAGGCTCAAAACATGGCAGAAGTATTGTCCTCAGATATTATTTTTTTCATATGCTCCTGATTCCAGACATAACAAGTTATTTTTTCAAATATTTATTATAAAAGATTTTATTTATTTATTTGACAGAGATCACAATTAGGCAGAGTCAGGCAGAGAGAGAGAGGAGGAAGCAGGCTCCCTGCTGAGCTGAGAGCCCGATGTGGGCCTCGATCCAAGGATCCTGGGATCATGACCTGAGCCGAAGGCAGAGGCTTTAACCTACTGAGCCACCCAGGCGCCCCCATGACAAGTTATTTTTGATAGATGTATATACAATGTGTTTCCCAGTTATAAGAAAAATGGTTCTGCTATTTTTAACCTTTTTTTTTAAATTAAATGATTTTTTTCATTAAAATTGTATTTTTTAATGTTTTACTTTTCTTTTCTTCTTTTTTAAAGATTTTATTTAATTATTTGAAAGACAGAGATCACAAGTAGGCAGAGAGGCAGGCAAAGAGAGAGAGAGAGAGAGAGGGAAGCAGGCTCCCTGCGGAGCAGAGAGCCAGATGCGGGGCTCAATCCCAGGACCCTGAGATCATGACCCGAGCCAAAGGCAGCAGCCCAACACAGTGAGCCACCCAGGCGCCCCAATGTTTTACTTTTCAATATACTACTTAGAATATAAAACCTATTCCATTTTATAAGAAGTTTACCATTTAAAAAATGGTAATTTTCTCATTGTGTCTTCCCCTCTCATTGCTTTATTTTGAATAAAAAATTTCACAATAAACATAACTGATGCTTTTCTTCTGATGGTCCCTCTGTTGGGCATATTGTATATGAGCCATGACAATTAGTTTTACAAAATTTATTGATGTTTATTGATATGTTTTATCATAACTAATTTTCCCTCCCTTATCTAGATTCCCCAGCTTTCAGACAGATGGACACTTCAATAAACCATACCCAAGGGATGTATCAAGTACTTCTTAGACATTCTCTCAGATCCTTGAGGTGTCATTTTGCCTAGGGATTTGCAATAGGTTCTGCCAGAAGCACAACTGTGACAACTGATGTCCATGGTCTATCTCCTGCTAAGCTCAAGAGGTCACTGGTTTCCAAGTTTATCTATACAATTAATGCATTCCAGCAAGTTCTTTTATTTTTAATATTAACAAACTTATATTAAAGTTTATATGGAGAGGCAAAGACTCACAATGGTCAACATAGTGTTGAAGGAGAAAAAGACTGAGGACTGACTTCAAAGTTTACCATAACGATGGGGCGCCTGGGTGGCTCAGTGGGTTAAGCCTCTGCCTTCGGCTCAGGTCAGTCCCACATTGGGTTCTCTGCTCAGCAGGGAGCCTGCTTCTCCTCATCTCTCTCTCTCTGTCTGTCTCTCTGCCCATTTGTGATCTCTCTCTCTCTGTCAAATAAATAAATAAAATCTTAAAAAAAAGTTTACCATAACGATAATTGTAAGCAAGATATTGTAATACCACAGAAAGACTAGATTAAAGCAACTGAATATATATTATCAATTATATTTTATATTTAATAGAAAAGCAAAAGCAATACAAGAGAGCAAAATACAATCTTTTAAACAAATGGTTCTGGAGTAATGGTGAAGCTAAATGTAAAAATATAAAATAAAATAAAATAATAAAATAAAATAAATCCAGGCAGATATCCTACACTCTTCACAAAAATTAACTCAGATTGGATTATAAACCTAAACATGAAACATGTAGAAGGTAATATAGAAGAAAATTTAAATGACCTTGGTTTTCGCAAAAACTTTAGCTACAAAAGCACAAGCACTGAATTTAAAAATGGCTACTCTGTGAAACACAATGCCAAGAAAATGAAAAGGCAAAGCACAGACTATGAGAAAAAATTTGCAAAATACACATCTGGCAAAGGACTGTTAATCAAAAATACACAAAGACCCCTTAAAACTCAACAATGGGGGAAAAACCTGATTAAAAATGAGCCAAAGACCTTAGCAGATACCTCACCAAAGAAAATATTACAGATGGCAAATAAGCATATAAAAAGATGCTTCACATCATATGTCATCAGGAAAATGCAAATTAAAACAAAAAAGAGACACCAGTACATACCCAGAATCCAGAGCACTGACAACAGAACACGAAATGTTGGTGAGGATGTGGAGCAACAGGAATGTTCTTCCATGTGTATTGAGAATAAAGAATGGAAAACAACTTGGCAGTTTCTTACAAAACTAAACATATTCTTGCCAGATGATTCAGCAGTAGCAGCTCTTGGTATTTATCCAAAGAAGATGAAATCTATACCCACAAAGATGTCTATAGTAGTTTTATTCATAACTGACAAAAGCTTGGAAGCAACCAAGATATCCTTCCATAGGTGAAAGGTCCAATAAAGTGTAGTACATGCAAACAATGGAATATTATTTAATGCTAGAGAAATGAATTACCAAGCTATGAAAAGATATGGATATAAATATTTAATAAATATTTGATTTTAGGCTTCTACCAGTCTATCAATAGTTTTAGTATATTTTAACAGTGAATGCTCAGCATTCATGAATTTACCTAATAAAACATTTTGGGTTCAATATTTTAAATACTTCAACCTCTATGATTATATTCCTAATAATTTTGAATTGGGGTAAATAAACCTTAATTTTTTGTAACTTGTTTCTTATTGCAAAAGAGCTCAATGAAATTTTAGAAAATAAAAATTTACAAAAAAAAGTTTAGTTTACTATTGCCAAATAATTTAAAACTTTATCTTATATTCAAATACATATATTTTTCTAAAATGATTTATATGCTACTAATACCAAAAACTTTTAGTTATACTAGATTTCATATCCTGCAATCAATGCCAGAAATCCATCTGGCAATGATTTGACTTAGAGTTAAGATGGGTGTTATTACAATGAAAGATGGAAACAAAGATAGTATAACAATTGGTGTTACATAACTTTTCCGTTTTGATCAAGTTACTAATCTACAAATGGCTTTTATCAGTGACAGACTTGGGAATTTAACAAAACTTTTAAACTAGCATGTGCGACTCATTCCTAGAAAACAACACAATCAATAACACTTTATTTAGATTAAATCATGACTATTTCTCCATTTGAATAAAAAAGGTAGCAACCCCAATAAGTTTATTGAACATGAAAAGTTGAAATGCTATAATTGCTCCTAAGGAATTAAATGATCCAGTCAAGAATTACAAAAAAAGGATATAAATTACCAAAGTGTTTGTATAATTGTAATGTACAACTGCCCATTATCGTTCCATAGTGTAGGCTTGTACAAGAACTCTATAAAAGAACTCCACTTCTAAACTGTGGAAAATATGTTCCCTTTCCCCCTATATACAACTATTAAGCCATTCATTTAGCTTTTACAATATCCACTTAATACAGGCTTTTTACACATTTGAACAGGCAGCAGGGCTCTATTCTTATCGCTTACATCTGAAGGATAGACTTCTAGCGTAAGAGGTAAAGCCCATAAAGGAGCCCAATAATAAAAACAAAATACAGTTTAGTGAGCCCTTACAATCTGCCAGCTACCTTTCTGAGAATACTTCAATTAATAAAACATATAAAATACCTGACCACAAAGAGCTTACATTCTTTTGAAATATAATAGTGAAATAAACCAATAATAGAGGGGCACCTCGGTGGCTCAGTCCATTGAGTGACTGCCTTTGGCTTGGGTCATGATCTCAGGGTCCTGGGATGTAACTCACCAGCAGGCTTTCTAGGCAGTGGGGTGTTTTCTTCTTCCTCTGCGCACCCTCCCTATTCTCTCTCTCTCTGTCTCAAATAAGAAAATAAACCAGTAATAGAATAATGATTGATGGTTGATGGTGATAAGTGTTACAAAGAAATACAAGAAAGGTAAAAGCCATTGGAGAATGCTGGGATGAAAGTTAATTTTATTTTGTGTTGGGTGGTTATATCTCATTTATGAGATGTTATTTGCACAAAGACCCAGGAAGTGAAGGAGGGTGTTATACAAATATTAAAGGAAAAGATTGCTCTAGGCAGAGCAAGTAAGTATATAGACTTTGTGTGAACAGCTTGTCTGTTACTTTTGAGGAAAAGCAAGGAGGCCAATGAGGAGTTCATAGTGGTGGAGAGAGGAAGAACGTATTGATGTATGACCTTCTAGTACATTGAAACGCCTTCAGTTTTTATTTAATATGAAAGGGTAAGATACCAAAAGTCTTTCAACAGCAGAATAAAATCATCTGACTTGATTTTTAGGTTAAATTGCTGTACCAAAATAAATTTACAGGGAGAAAGGAGTGCAGTACGTGTGGAAGTGGGGTTATCAATCAAGTCAATAATTCAGGAACATATGATGGTGTTTTTAGCATGCTGGGTGGTAATAGAAGTGGTGAGGTATGGTTTTCATTGTGTATATATTTTGATGGTGAATATTCTGGTGAACAGGATGGGGTATGTGCAGGACAGACATCAACATTTATTTTACCTGCACAAACAGAAGGGTGGAGTCTTCATTCCCTGATATGGAGAGAACTCTGAGTTCAAATGTTCTTTCTCATTAAATGGCATAGTGATGATGAGGATTTAGTCAGACAGTGAGAGAGAGCAGTAAGCATAGTGTTAAGCGGTAAGACATTATAATACATTTGAACATCAAAAAACGTTGTGTTGGATCATCTGTTTATGGGAGTAAATAAATAAATAAAGCTTCCTGGGGTTATGATAGAGGTAAAGAAGACTGCTATATGATCCAAAGGGGCACGTGCACCAAATGTTTATAGCAATGATATCCACAATAGCCAAACTATGGAAAGAACCTAGATGTCCATCAACAAATGAAATATATATATATATATATATATATATATATATATATATATATACACAATGGAATACTATTCAGCCATCAAAAGAAATGAAATCTTGCCATTTGCATTGACATGGATGGAACTGGAGGGTATTATGCTTAGCAAAATAAGTCAACCAGAGAAAGACACTATCATATGATCTCCCTGATATGAGGAAATGGAGGTGCAATGCGGGGGGTTAGGGAAACAGGAAAAGAGTAAATGAAACAAGATGGGATCGGGAGGGAGACAAACCATAAGAGACTCTTAATCTCACAAAACAAACTGAGAGTTTCTGGCGGGGTGAGGAGGGTAGGGAGAGGGTGGTGGGATTATGAACATTGGGGAAGGTATGTGCTGTGGTGAGTGCTGTGAAGTGTGTAAACCTGGTGATTCACAGACCTGTCCCCCTGGGGCTAATAATACATTATATGTTAATTAAGAAGAAGAAGAAAAAGAAGAAGAAGAAGAAGAAGAAGAAGAAGAAGAAGAAGAAGAAGAAGAAGAAGAAGAAGAAGACTATAAATCAAATGCTATGGTTTTCAGCATAGAGTGTGTAATCAGGCATATTTTATTAAAGTAACCAAGTAAAATGATGGTCGAAAATTGGAATAACAGAAAACATAAAAATCAGAGATTTTAAAAAGAGATATGGGACAGTGTAGAGAATATAGTCAATGATATTATAATAGTGTTATATGGTGATAGATAGTGGCTATATTTGTAGTGATCATAGAATAATGTATGGAGATATTGAAAACCTGAAACCAATGTAACACTGACTATCAACTACACTCAAATAAAAAAATAGTAAAAAGAAAACATTTTAATTTAAAAAGATAAAAAGAGGGACAAGAATTTGAAAAGTGAATTACAAAAAGAGTACAGATGAGGCTAGGACATACTCTGAACCTTGAAGAAAACACCATTTTGAAAATCCTTCCCATTTTGAGAAAACTCAAATGAATCAATACCATAAAAGAACCCATTTTAACTGAGAGATGTAATGAATGCTCAAGAAATAATTTTATGACAGGATAATTCTTCCCTATGAAACAGCATACAGAAACCCGGGGAAACACCTGGAAGCCAAATAAACTATACTGAAAATAAGAATTAGGAAAAAGATAAATGATGAAAGATAAGAAAGTTAGACCTGCGACAGAGACCTAGTGAAGAGAATTTTTAGCTTGTGGTTTAATGTTTTTGAGGATAATCTAGAGTTCATAACTGCCTTGAGGCAGGCTGGTTGTAGGCAGTTTAGGCATACCCCTAAGAGAGGCCTACTTTGGGCAGGTGGTGTTGGAGGAGGCCATTGGGCTGGACAAAGACAAATCCAACCATTTGACTAAAGTGTCTGTGAAGATGTTGAAGTCAGATGCAACAGAGAAAGACCTGTCAAACCTAATCTCAGAAATGGAGATGATGAAGATGATTGGACAGCACAAGGACACCATCAACCTGCTGGGTCCTGCACACAGGATGGTCCTTCGTACACTATCATGGAATATGCCTCCAAAGACAACATACAGGAGTACCTGCAGGCCCAGAGGCCTCCTGACTTGGAGTACTGTTACAATATCAGCCACAATGCAGCAGAGCAACTCTCCTCCAAGGACCTGGTATCCTGTGCCTACCAGGTAGCCTGAGGCATGGAGTACCTTGCCTCCAAGAAGTGCATACACCAAGACCTGGCCACCAGGGAAGTGCTGGTGACAAAGGACAACATGATGAAGATCTCAGACTTCAGCCTTGCCAGAGATATCACCACATCAGTTACTATAAAATGAGAACCAACAGTGGACTGCCTGTGAAGTGGATGGTCCCTAAGGCCATGTTTGACCAGATCTACATCCACCAGAGTGACTTCTGGTCTTTTGGGGTGATCCTGTGCAAAATTTTCACTCTGGAAGCCTCCCATATCCTGGAGTGCCTGTGGAGGTGGTTTTTAAGCTGCTGAAGGAGTCATTTGATGGATAAGCCAATAAGTGCACCAGAGAGTTAGACACAATAATGAGGGGTGGCTGGCATGTGGTACCTTCAAGCTGCTGGTAGAAGACCTGGATCATACTGTGGCCTTGACCTCCAACCAGGAGTACCCGGACCTGTCCTTGGCCCTGGAACAATACTGTCTATGCTTTCCCAACACCCAAAGCTCCACCTGCTCCTCAGAGAAGAATTCCACCTTCTCTCATGTGCCGTTGCCCAGGGAGGCCTATCTGCCGTGACACCCAGCCCTGCTTGCCAATGGTGGACTCAAATGACTAGTATCCCTATTACTCCCGTCCTGATTTTGTCATAAGCTGTAACCCTTACCCCCCACCCTCCCTGCAAGACTCACTGCCTTCTCCTTTGTCCTTTTCCTACTGGCAGGAGCCAGCTGCCTACCTGAGGCCTTCACCCCTTGAAGTTCACCTCTCTTCCCCTTCCTCTTCCTCCTCCTTACAACCTGCTCATGAAAGAAAGAAACAGAGAGGCAGGTACTTGCTCGTGGCTACTTCCTTCCCTCCCATATGTTGGACCAAGACCCCTCCCTGTCATCTGGTACTGCCTGGACGTCGAGGGAGTTGGAGATGAGGCATGCCAGTGAAAGCTGTCGGAGCTTTCCTGTTTTGGTTTTGTCTGCTTAGCATAACATGTAAGACTGAGTTCTGGTGGCAGGGACCTAGTCCTTGGGGCTATAGCACTAGCGAGGGGAGGTCAACTGCTCTGGGCCTTGGCTAAGAGCAAGCCCTGCTCCAGAGATATGGTGCCAAGGGCTTATTAATTTTGATACTAATTTGCTTTGCTGACCAAATACCTGGTATCAAAAGATGGGAAGGCAAAGACTGGAAGCAGTGTTGTGACCATGGGGTCCAGCCCCAAACTATGAAAAAAACACAAAGTGTATAAATCTGAGTAAGTATATATTTACACACCTTTTTAAATAGGTTGTTATCAAAGATTTAATCAATGGGTAATATGCTCCTCGTGGCTGGGAATCATCAGTTGCCATATATTAAAAACAAAGAAAAGAGGTGTCTGGGTGGCTTCCTCCAAGAAGTGTCCCTTCTTTTCAGGTCATGATCCCAGGGTCCTGGGATGGAGCCCCACATCAGGATCTCTGCTCAGTGGGAAACCTGCTTCTCCTTTTCCCTCTGCCCTGCTTATAGTTCCTCTTCCTGTCTCTCTGTCTGTCAAATACATAAAATATTAAAAAAAAAAACAAGAAAGAAACAAAATGTTTTTAAAAGGTCTTTTTTTTTTTAATTTTCTAGGGGTGCCTGGATGACTTAGTTGTTTAAGCAGATGTTTGCCTTTGGCTGAGGTCATGATTCCAGTGTACAGGGATCCAGCCATGCATGGGACTACTTGCACCCCAAGGAGCATGCTTCTTCCTCTCCCTTTGCACATGATTCCCCCTGTTTGTGTGCTTCTTCTCTCTCTCTCTCTCTTTCTTGCTTTCAATAAATAAAATAAAATTTTTTACTAAATAAATAAAAAAATAAATAAATTTCTAAACCTACTTTCAGTTTAGGTCCCTTAACAAATATTGCTAGTGCTTCATTTAAAAAAAAAAAAAGATAATTTAGAAAGATGCTTCCAGAGTTAAAAAGCTGTTTTGTTTCTTTGTCGGGATTCAATATAGAAGTGCTTTAAAAAGTAAAAGAAAAAATATGCTATATTAACTCTAATCACACTATAACTTTGGTGGTTATATCAAGATAATGAAAAGTGATTTTAAAGCAAATTTCATTATCAGACATAAAGATCAAGTCAAAATTACAGAAGAGTAAAAGGATGAATTCATCAGGGAGTATAATAATTCTTGACTTTTAATACGTAACAACAGATTTATGGATATATAGGGAAAAACGAAGAACAAAAATCATAACTTCTACCTTGGACGACAAATGGAAAATAATTTCAACACCCTTATTTTAAGATTACATAGGCAAATGGTCATCACATTGGTAAGATATGTAAGACTTGAACAAAATGATCAACTAACTGGATATGCATGATATTACATTACAGTAACTGAACTAACTGAGGTCAGTCTTTGGTGAATCACAGAAACAGGTGTAGTTGTCAAACAAAGTAATCTTTGTTTACAACATACAAGGAGTTCACAGGGAATAAGTTCCAAAGCCTTGACTGTTTGAACAGGAGAGAGATTTTTATTTAGTATTTAAGATGAATACTCAGAAGAGAGAGTTTTATTATCCCGTGTATGGTTGGTCATAAGGTTGTGGATGCATGCACATCCACATATGTATTTGTGCAATATGTATTGCATGTTCACCTGAATGAAACTTGTATTCCACCGAGGGCAGAAACTTCAACGTTAGAATAAAGCAGAGGTAACTGTTGGACAAGGCAAAGGGACTCTACAGGCTTCAAGAGCAGATATAAACTAGATGGGGTCTTGGGCTCATTTTCTGGGACAAGGAATGCAAGGCCTTGATTGCTTTTGAAATAGCACTAGGAGTTTTGCCACTGATTTATTGTCTCAATAGCTTAGGCTATTTCCTGGTCTGGTGGTGACTGTTAGTTTTCCCATTGCCTTGTTCCCTCAAAATCCTTAAGGAGTGAGGTTTTTGCATTTCTTTGTAAGAACCTCCCAGGAAGTTTTGGAAGAAGTGTGCTTGGGAAAGTACACAGGTGGGGTATAGATCATTGAAAATAGCTGGGGATAAAAAATGACTTTTCTTATGTCAGGAAAACTATATCTCTTCTTTAATTTTCTGGGAACTTCTAACTCTTTCTTCTGATGTTACCAGCAGGCAACTGAGATATTACTGATTGTTCCCTTGAACCTAAGGAAAAGGAAATGTAGAAAGCAAAAGACAAAACTTTAAAATCTATACTGCAACTCACCAATTCACTGCAGCCATCTCTCTGTCTTTCCCTTTCTCTTTTTCTTTCTCTTTCTCTCTCACTTTCTTTTTGTTGGCATATATCATGATACAACCACTTTGGAAAATAGTTTCAAAATTTTTTTAAATGAAAAATATGTTGCAGTTACACAAATAGCCATTTTGTTCTAGGCATTTCACCAAGAGAAACAAACCCTATGTTCATACAGGGACTTGTATATGAATTTCATAGCAGCTTTATTTTTAAGAATTGAAAACAGTGGAAATGTTCATCAATGTCCATCCATAGAGAAAAGACAATTGGAGATTCTCAAAGTAATGATGCTGAGAAAAGAAAAGCCAGGCAATGAATAGTATATACTGTGTGATTCCATGACTACAAAAAATCTAGAAAATACAAATTTATATAAAGTCACAGTCATCAAATATATGGTGTGATTTTAGTGCCTTCTCTGTGCTCCCATAGCTTCCTACACTTGGATCTCCGAGCATTTCTTACACCATGTGAAAATATGAACTCTTTCTCTTTATTCTGTCTTACTAGAATAAGAATCCTTGAAATTTTATGGACATTTGAACTCTCAGTTATTAGCAGAAATTCTATCACACAGTAAGTTTCCAAATATAAAAGCCAGAGTTTTACAATGACTTCTAAGCTTTTACATGATCTAGCCACTCATTTAACCTCTGTGACCTTTTTCCCTGCTACTCTTCAGTCACTCACAGTGGCCTCCTTGCTATTCCTCAGATATGCCAGGCATGATCCAACCTTATGGCCTTCAAGATAGCCAATTCCTTTGTCTGGAGTGACCTTATTGCTGATAGTTCTGCGCAAATTCATCACCTTTCCATACCTTGGTTCAATTGTCAGCTTCATTGTAACTACCCTGATCTTCCTAATAAAAATTTTAACTCCCCATCCCCTGCCTAGCAACCTTGATTTTTCTTACCCTGATCGAATTTTTCTTTTTCCCCATTGTACTCATCCTTTTTGAATGCACTATGCCATTTTTATTAAGGTTCATAGCTTTTAATTGCCTCACCCATTAAAATAAAAGTTCTACAAAGCCAAGTATTTCATTTACCAGTGTAGTCTGAAGTAATATCTGCCATATAATAGTTCAGTAGACAACTGGTAAATTTCAAAATGAATTAATGTTGAGAGTATACTGAATTTCATAAGTCATTTCAATATTTTTTCCATAAAATAAGCTATGTAAAACATACCTTAAATTTACTTTCATCAAATTTTATAGCATATAATGGACAACATACATAAGCCTTAAAGAAACAATCCTATAATTAACCATTTCATACCTACTTAAAAACTGCATAATACCACACTCTTAGATCCTCTTTGAATGCTCTAAAATAACCCTTCAAAGGAAATACATTTTTAAAAATTACAGATTTTTTGGCAAATAATTTAATAAAACAAAAGTTTCATTCATCTATGTAGATCAAAATAAATGTTTTTAATAAGCATGAAATTATAACTCTGAAGTGTGCTAAAATGAAACCACCTGCTAAGGGTGAGAGAACAAAAATAAACATCCTTTTTCCAAATAAGAGGAATTTATTACCTTTGAATCAAAGCATGTGGATTTGTTTTAACTGGCAATAAAGCAATATGGAGACACAAACCATAGAAAGTCATATTTTAGATTTCCAAAAGACTTCGAAGTAAAGAGTATACATTTTTTAATTGCTACATAATGCTACATAATGACAAGATGACAGGTTGTGACAAATAGCATTTTAAAAGCTCTACTCATAATCGAACGGAAGGTGTCATTTCCCATAATTTTATATATGTCTTTAATTTACTATATCTGGATATAACATATTACCAAACAGATGTTCATCAAAGACTAAATCATTTTTAATGGGATATAATAATTTGAACCTACATCTATTAATCATTTTTTTCGATCTAACATTTATAGTCTCGCTAAACATTTTATCAGTTGTTGACAAAATTCAAAATAAATAGGATAAAAAGTCGGGTTTGGAAAAGTAGATTTCTTTTCAAATTTGCATTTGAATGAAAATATTTGCTGATATTTTTAAAACTTTAAATGTAATTTTATATATATATCTGACCTATCAGATGATATAAAATTTTTGGAGAAAATATGACATATTTTTTGATCTTGGTTGAAGGTATTAATAAAGAGCAACTGTTTGTATTATTTGTATTGTGATATCTTAGTTAATAAACATGAATAACTGGTATAAAATATGTTTTTTTTAAAAATTTTATTTATTTACTTGACAGAGATCATAGGAAAGCAGAGAGGCAGCCAGAGAGAGAGGAATGGAAGCATGCTCCCAGCTGAGAAGAGAGCCCACTGTGGGACTCAATCTCAGGAACCTGGAATCATGACCTGAGCCAAAGACAGAGATTTTAACCCACTGAACCACCCAGGCGCCCGAAAATATGTTTTTTTTTTTTTAATATAGAAGTATAGTTCTTGCCAAAATATGGAACTAGCTGGAACTGAATGCCTCCTTCAAAGTCAGCTCTGGAGAAATTATGCAAGTGTAATATGGAACTATTTCAGATATTAACCAAAAACAAAGAAATGATGATAAACTCCTTAAAAGACTCAAAGTTGCCCTTTACTGGTATGTTTCAAGCTCTATTCCTGGTTTGAAGACAGGTTTTAACAGGCCTGTCACTGTAGAAATCCGCTGGATGTTTAGAGGCTATCAGAACTGTACAAAAACCTTGAAGGGGTAAAGACTTGAAAATTCTTTAGAGAGATTAGCTCCCTAAGGCATTATTCCTCCACACATTTTCCTCCAATCAATTAAGACTGATGGATGAGGGGCACCTGAGTGGCTCTCTCATCACGTGGGTGGTGGGTTAAGCCTCTGCCTTCATCTCAAGTCATGGTCTCTGGGTCCTGGGATCCAGCCCCACATCGGGCTCTGCTCAAAAGGAAGCCTGCTTCCCTCCCTGCTTGCCTGCCTCTCTGCTTACTTGTGATCTCTCTCTCTCTCTCTTTCTCTCTCTGTGTGTCCAATAAATAAATAAAATCTTTAAAAAAAGGCTGATGGATGATAAATTATGAAAACTGCTCCCTCCAAATGATGCCTTTTCATAAGGATTTAAGAATTTAAAATTGTAAGAATTTAAAATTGAAACTTGATCATAGGATTTATCTTATAGAATAATATCAAGTGAAGGCAGTTATTATTCTGATGTATTTGTGATTCTGAATTCTTGGCCTCAATAGTAAATTTATTTTTAAATTCTCCCATGGAGTGGTGATTGGCCTTCAGTCTTTCATTGATGTACAACATTGGGTCAAATGAGATGTGTGTGCCCAGAACTATATATAATCTTCCTTGTATTTCACTGGAGATGGCATTTCTGAGTTTTGTTCAATTGAATTTGGACAGATGTTTTAATAGTCACTTCTAGTGTTGGCCCTGGAGAATATCTTCCTTTTTTTCTCTTCCCGATTCTCTGAAAAACCCTGATTAATTCACATTATCACAGTGATATCACAATTCAAGTTTTACCAAACACTATAGCTGCAAAATAGAAGGAAGCTACTCAGAATGGAATACTATTGTGAATGATTGAGAAAGAAAACATTATTATAATTAAGCTACCAGGTTTCAATGTATTTTATTGTTGCTTAGAAAATCCTAGCATACCCAGACTTTACAGAGATTTGATGATCCTAAGAGGAGCTGAACTCATGGACCAAAATAACTATGCACATAAAAAGTACAATTACTTACCAAAAAAGATGATGTGGTTAACTTTATATGGCAATCCAAGTGTTATTGGAACAGGAATTAAAAAAATAGCTTAGGGGCACCTAGGTGGCGCAGTGGATTAAGCCACTGCCTTCAGCTCAGGTCATGATCTCAGGGTCCTGGGATCAAGTCCTGAATCAGGCTCTCTGCTCAGCAGGGAGTCTGCTTCCCTCTCTCTCTCTCTCTCTCTCTGCCTGCCCTCCGTCTACTTGTGATCTCTCTCTGTCAAATAAATAAATAAAGAAAAACTTAAAAAAAAAAAGAATGACTGTTCTTTTAAAAAATAGCTTAAAAGGGGCGCCTGGGTGGCTCAGTGGGTTAAGCCACTGCCTTCGTTTCAGGTCATGATCTCAGGGTCCTGGGATCAAGCCCCACATCGGGCTTTCTGCTCAGCAGGTAGCCTGCTTCCCTTCCTCTCTCTCTGCCCGCCTCTCTGCCTACTTGTGATCTCTCACTGTCAAATAAGAAGTATTTGTTCAAATATTTACCTTTAAATAAATCCTAGGAGACTTTTTCTTGGATTCTGGAAAATCAGTCCATTTGGATACAAATCTTTTTGTCACTGATGAAAATTTTGATAGCCCTTAACTGTGGAATGCCTAATGTATTGTTACAGCAATTGTGATTTGCCAATACATGGGTGATGTGTGTGTGTTGTGTATGTTTATTTTTATTTTTGATGGTTTTACTCTTCTATGAGATTTTTAAGTAGACATGATTTTAATAAATTATGATTTGTTGAAATTTATCTGAGGTTATATATAATACATTATATTCATTATTAAATTTGATAATATACAATAAAGTATTTATGGACATATGGAACAATATCATATTTACTATTAATTCATATTAATAATTACCATAAGAGGAAAAAGGGATATTTTTCAAGATGAAAATTAGCGAATTTTTCAGAATATGATATGGTGTTATTCACTGTACAGAGGGAACAAATGTCAAAGTTTAACACAGTTTACAGAATGTTTTAACATAAATTGAAATTTAAATCTGACCAAATTTCACAGTTTTAAGTAAAATGATAGCACTTTATATCCTTGAAAAGTGGTAAGTGACCCAAAACATGGCTTAGAAAAACAAATTTAACACTACACTAGTCTGAGATGGTTAAGTTATGGTACAACTTGCCATTGTGTATCATCAAATGGTATATTTTTTTCTTTTGGGCTTGTCATTATATTTTGTTTTAGCCATTCTGGTAAGTGTGTAGTGATATCTCAGTGTCATTTTAATTGCATTTCCTTGATGTCTAATTATGTCAAAATATATTACTTTGATGTTTAATGCTCTGAGCTTTCTCAGTTCAAGACCATGAAGCCACTTAGGGAAAATACAGTTGCAGAGGCACTCATAGACCAACTCTTATTTCGAAATAAGAAGAAACATTACTACCCATTCCAACAAAAAATAGATTTGTTATGCAGGAGGGATTTTATAAATTACCTGACACAACTTATATAGTAAGATGAAATGGGACAGGCGGCTTCTTGCAGCTATATACAACATCATTTTAATTTCAATTTTCAGTATAATTTTTCCAAGGTATACACAGAATATATATTTAATGTAAATTGTGAACATTTTAAACTCTGTATATGGAAATTAATCAATTTTAAGTTTATAACAATCAAAATTAACGGAAGTTTATTTTAAATTAGTTAGCTTTCTCTGCATTGCAAGACAGAATAATCAAGAATTGGTAAGAAAAGAGTAATCTCTGTAAAATTACCGGGGGTGCATTATAAAGTGTTCGGTAACCGATCAAACACAATTTGGATTGAATGGCAAGTGATTTTTAAAATCTGGAACTCATTGTCAATTTTTTTTCTTCATTGTGTCTTAATAAATTACTGTGTTCATTTGCATGGAAGTGAAGAAAAATGCATGACATTTCATCTCAACACTAACACCTTTAACTGGCAACTCTGAATGTACTTTACAGCAGTGTAACAAAGTAAAGATCACTGATGTTTCATGAAATATTTGTTATAATTCTCAAAAAGATAGGGAGTTTGTGCAAAAATGCAAATCACTTTGCGACTAAACACATTGTTTATTTCAGCTAATTTTAAGAAAATATGCTGAGAATCTCTCAAAAAAGGAAGCAATGATTTAGGTTTGCCTTCAAAATCCTTATCTAATCCTGAACCAACAGCACATAGCTCAAAGAGCAACTTATTTGAGCAACTCCAATTTACACATTTCCTAATAATGCTTAATTTAGTGGAATTTCTATCCAATTATGTTAATTTGATGTAATGAAAGACAAAAGTTCAAAAAGATCATCCTTAATTTATATAGATGCCAAACTCTGCATTTTCTGAATGACGCCCAGGAACATAGTTTCAAAAACAAACAAACAATGCCAGAACCACTATTTGGTCATCTCTAGGCAGAAAGTGACTCAGAGCTTACATTACTCTCTCCCTGAAAGTATACTGTAGGCACTGAAACTACTACCCTGAGTCTGTGCTATTAAATTCCTTAAGTTAGAAATTTTTAAAACCCGTCTGTGTGGGAGTATTTCATTTACAGATAGAGATTTGGTTGTTTATACATTTTCATACTTGATTTTTAGGGTGTAATAACTATGTTTTAAAATTCATGGTGGTTTTGAATACTGTTGGATAATTGAGCTAAAATGGTATATCCATTCCTCCTATGAAACAGAAAATATAGAAAGGTAGTGCTTTTCAAATCTGACATCTTTGAGTCATTGCAGTTTCATATAAATGCAATAGGAAAAGTGTCATTCATGTTTATGATATTTTCTATAAATAAATTAGAATGTACTGGAGGCCTGATATAAAGTGGGATGCCTAAACTTCAGTAAGATCTTGTTTTCAATTCAAAATAAATTTTATTTTTTATTTTTTTATAATGTCCCTCAATTTCAGATAAGCACCCCCATAAGGTCCACTCCGTTTTTTTTTAAGATTTTATTCATTTTATTTGACAGATAGAGATCACAAGTAGGCAGAGAGGCAGGCAGAGAGAGAGGGAAGAGGAAGCAGGCTCCCTGCTAGGCAGAGAGCCCGATGCGGGGCTCGATCCCAGGACCCTGGGATCATGACCTGAGCCAAAGGCAGAGGCTTTAACCCACTGAGCCACCCAGGCGCCCCCAAAATAAATTTTAAATTGAATTATGCACCTCTAAGTTCAGAGACAATAAACATCAACCAACACAATTAATAAGTTCTATTTCTTAAAATTTCGGGAACATTGATAGTCTCATCTCCTGGAAGAACAACAGCTAAAATTTTTGGTCATGGATTCTTGCTAAAATATCACTTTCCCAAAGAAAATTAATGTTATGAATTTTTATTGATTGTTATTAATCATGAAGAATATAACAACCACGATAAAAAGAGTAGGAAAAACATGATATCTCATCTGTAAGGGCATGTGGAAAGTAGGAAATGCTAATAAAAATAACTACCATTATTTCCTAAGTTAACATAATATAACAGAACAAAAATATTTCAAAACAATGTTTTCTTTTTTTTTAAAAGATTTTATTTATTTATTTGACACAGAGAGATCACAAGTAGGCAGAGAGGCAGGCAGAGAGAGAGAAGGAAGCAGGCACTCTGCTGAGCAGAGAGCCCAATGTGGGACTCGATCCCAGGACTCTGAGATTATGACCTGAGCCGAAGGCAGTGGCTTAACCCACTGAGCCACCCAGGCGACCCCATAACAATATTTTCTAGGCTCATTCTGATAACTCTTTTCTACATTCAAATTTAAAGGTTGAGGCATGTGATATATATTACACAAAAAACATCCCAAGGAATTCGTTAAAAAAAAAAAAACTCTTAATAAAGGACAAACCCAAAGGAATTTCTTTTCCAATTTTTTTAAATTTTTTATTTTTTATAAACATATATTTTTATCCCCAGGGGTATAGGTCTGTGAATCACCAGGTTTACACACTTCACAGCACTCACCAACACTCATACCCTCCCCAATGTCCATAATGCCACCCTCTTCTCCCAAACCCCCTCCTCCCAGCAACCCGCAGTTTGTCTTAATCTTTTCCAATTTAATTAACAAATTATGAATCGACTTACCTATTTCATCACAGCGTATCAGGCACCAATAATATTTTTTAATCGTCATACCTGATGCAATAGTTACCATCTTTCAGACATACTGATCACGAACAAGCAAATAAACAAGAGCACCGAAGCTTAAGATCTACCTGCATAAATATAGGCTACTTTAGACAATCTCTTCACGACAACATAGCAATGAATAGAAATCATACATGCTCTGTAATGGACATACAGATGAGATAGAAGGTGATGATGTTAATATATGCAGAATCTTTATTAATTACCTTGTAAAACATAATATGGAAAAACAGAATACAATTTTAGAAATACCCAGGTCACCATCATTGTTTTATTTTTATATGTGTAGATAAGGAGTTTAATAAACAATCCATGACTATTCAACTCCTTATATTTTGAAAATTTTAGCAAAAGTAACAAACCTAGCACCTATAAAATTGTACCTATCTGCAATATACAGCTTTGCCAGCATGGTAGAGGAAAAGCAAAACAAAATAAGTAAGAAAAGTTTAACATTTCACAAGAGTTTTACTTTTATTTTTTATTTATTATTTTTTATTTTTCATTTATTATTTACTTCCATTTTCTACTTTATTTTAATGAAAATATCATGACCATAACATAAGAGGAGAATTAAGCCAACTTGAGAAATTATTTTTTCATAAGTTAAAATAAACTAGCTTGGTGATTAATTCAAAATTATATTACAAACTTCAGTGTTCTTGCAGTAAGTATCACTGCATAAACAAATGAATCAGGAGTCATAAACTAATGATGATTCTAAATGTTATTTAGAGAGACATTCTGTTCTTAATATATTTCAAATATTCTACACAAGGCAAAGTGGATCCAAGTAATCTGTAGGCAAAATAAGATTTTAGAGAAGTATATATTTCCAACAGTATTTATAAAATATTACCTTTATGTAAGGCATCATCCTGGACTTTGTAGAAAACACACAAAGGAGTAAGAAGTGGCCCTTCAATAAACATATACAATATCAAGGTTTAACATGAAGCAGCATGTCTTCTCTAAGTAAAAAAAACATTGTACCAACTGACTTTACTGAAACTCTATATTTATTGCTCTCATTTTAGGTCATAGTGTCCTTCTGCATGCAGGCTGCTATAACGGACATGATATAGACTTAATAGCTTATAAAGAACAGGAATTTATTTCTCACAGTTCTAGAATGGAGAAGTTCAAAATTAAGGAATGGGCAGATCCAGGGAGAGCCCACTTTCTCATAGATTGCTATCTTCTCACTGTAAACGTACATGATGAATGAATCAAGAGAACCTCTGGGGTCTCCTTTAAAAGGACTGTAATCCCACTTATGACCTAATCACCTCCCAAAGGCCCCTATGTTTTAATACTATCACTTCCAGAGTTAGATTCCATAATATGATTTTGGGAGACATAAACATTCACACCATAGTATATATAAACAAAAAAAGACACAAAAACAACAAACAAAAAAATTATTTTAACTACCTATTATTTTCAACTACATAAACTTTTAATTTGTTTCTATATACTATTAAATAACTCATTAAATAACTCATAAATATAAGTGATTCACTTATATCCAAAGCATCTGAGTGCAATTAAATTTGCTTACCCAGCATATCCAGCAGCATATTTCTTCAGACTATCCCATTCCCCACCTTACAGGATTTACCACAATTAGAAGACAGGGGATAGAGGATAGATAGATAGATGTATACATAAACACACTTGTACATACACATATGCATATTTTTTCCTGTTAATGATACTCATGCAAATAAAATTTAAGCTCAAGGAAACCTGTCTTGTGTGTTACTTAATATCCAGTTTTTAGTCAACATCCAAAAACAAATAATCCAATAAAAACATGGATAGAAGACATGAACAAGTGTTTCCCCAAAGAACACATTCAAATGTTCAGTAGATACATGAAAAGATGTCCATCATCATGTATCATCAGGAAATTGCAAAGCAAAACTAGAAAGAGATACCACCTCACACCTGTCAGAATGGCTAAAATCAACACTACAAAAAAACAAAAGGTGTTGGAGAGGATGTGAAAAAGTAACACTTGTGGGGGCTGCCTGGGTGGCTCAGTGGGTTAAGCCTCTGCCTTCAGCTCAGGTCATGATCTCAGGGTCCTGGGATCAAGTCCCACATCAGGCTCTCTGCCAGGCATGGAGCCTGCTCCCTCCTCTCTCTCTCTCTACTTGTGATCTCTCTCTGTCAAATGAATAAAATCTTAAAAAAAAAAGAAAAAGTAACAATTGTGAACTGTTGGTGGTGATGCAAACTGATACAGCCATATTTGAAAACAGTATGGAATTTCCATACAATTTAAAAATTGAAGTCCTTTGTGATCCAACAATCCTGTTGGTGTGTATTTACCCAATGAATATAAGAAAACTTATTCAAAGGGATGCTAGCACCCCTATGTTTATAGCAGCATTATTTATAAAGCTAAGATATGGAAAGCGCCCAAGTATCCATCAATTGATGAATAAATAAAGAATAAGTGGTATGTATATACAATGGAATATTATTCTGCCATAAAAAAGACTGAAATCTTGCCATTTGCAATAACATGGTTGGAACTAGACAGTATAATGCTAAAAGTGAAATAAGTCAGTCAGAGAAAGACAAATACCTTTACTCATATATGGAATAAAAGAAACAAAACAAACAAGCAAAGGGGAAATAATAAGACATAGAAAGAGAAACAAAGAAAGAAACAGACATTTCACTACGGAGAACAAACTGATGGTTACCTAGGTGATCTGAAAGGAGTGATGGATTAAATAAGTGATGGGGGTTAATTAGAGCACTTGTCATGATGAGCACTGAGTGCTATATGTTATATTGTACACATGAAACTAATACAACCATATATGTTAACTAACTGGATTTCAAATAAAAATTTTTTAAAATCCCAGTTTTTAGCTCACATTCTGGCTTACAAAAGGGATTTAGTCAGGAATTTGGAGATTAGTTAATGAACAAATAAGGGGTGAACAGGCAGTTGTTAGATAAAATTACTATCCTTTCTGGCATGATCTTATACCTTTTATCTAGAATTATTTTTAGCACTTTAGACTCTTCCTATTTTATTTTGAGTCATTAAACAAAAATTTCCTCAAAGGACCTTAGACTCCATCCAATTTGAGCAACAGTGTGAGAGAGGAAATGATGTCCAGGAGGAAAAAAAAAAAAAAAAAAGATGAAACTACTTTTGTTTACAAGTGAATGCATAGTTCTTCCACAGAAGAAGCTCTAAATGGTCATGGCTCCAGCTTTATATGTGTTCAGTCATATGTTCAGAAGTAGGTAACACTATCAAAAAATATAAAGCATCTGAGATTATTTTCCCTTATTTGAAAGCTGGTGTATCAGTCTGCCGTAGTTTCTTGGGTGTTGATAGAAGACGCAGACTCATGGTTCAGAAATAATATAGTTTAATATTCACAGCAATAGAGGTAGCCAGAATATTAACAGTATTTGTGTGTGTGTGTGTGTGTGTTTGTGTTTGTGTTTGTGTGTGTGTGTGTGTGTGTGTGTGTGTGTAGGGGTGGGAGTTATATATCAGTTCTGAGCCTCAGTTCCCACAAGAAGAATCAAAACAGAGGAAGAAAATATTTGCAAACACGACAGGTTAAGTTAAAAAAAAAGATACTATTTCTGTCTTCCAAGTCTATTCAATACAACCATCTTCAAAGGATGGCCTAGAACAAATAATAAATGCAGAAATGTAAGCAACCAATTGAAAAGTGTCTCCCAAGAAACACACTTTGAGAGTCTTCATTTGACAAAAATACTATAGGATATTACATGGATCAGGTGCATTGAATACTGGAAGGTTAAAATTACAAGGGACCAAATATTTTTAAGCAGTTCTGGCGTCCAGTAGAGTTCAAATAGGTTTTATAAGATTGAGGAAAGAAGCCATCAAAACCTGGGCCCAGGGGCACCTGGGTAGCTCAGTGGGTTAAGCCTCTGCCTTCGGCTCAGGCCATGATCTCAGCGTCCTGGGATCGAGCTCTGCATCAGGCTCTCTGTTCAGCAGGGAGCCTGCTTCCCCCCCACCCCCTCTTCCTCTCTGCCTACTTGTGGTCTCTGTCTGTCAAATAAATAAATAAAATCTTAAAACAAAACAAAACAAAACAAAAATCCTGGGCCCAATTTTCCCAAAAGTATGATTCTGATTCTAGTCTCTATGATGTTATCCCTTGAAGACAATGTCTCTAATTAAGTTGAATTAGTTTACTAAAGAGCATACCCCCATTTGTTGTAGGAGATGAACAATATGCAAGAGGCAAAATGCCACATGGAAGCCACCTGGTCTTCAGTGGAATATAGAATCAGTTCCTTTGGGATGAATTTGTTCCACATTTGATTTCGCACTTAAGGGAAAATAAGAGTGCCTTCTAATAGATTTTAAATAGGAAATGACAACGGAAGCTTATACAAGATTATAAAATGGGAAATTTCATTTAGATAAGCAATCATTTCAAAGTCATCTTCTTAATATTACAGACTCTTCACATAATCATAATTTTATTTTGGTATTATATGGTAATTTCAAATATAGTAAATATAAAGAATTTACCTCTGTAATTATAGCGAGTCTGGTCGTAGTTTAATGGCAACAAAACTTCAATTTAGAAGTATGGTCTACCAATTATTAATACATTTGGAAATGGTGTGTCATCTTCACTCCACTTGTCTCACTAAAACAGTGAGCCAAAAAAAGTAGGTCCAAGCTGTTTACTATGGTCAAAATGGGTTGCTTTTGCACTTGGTAAAGAAGCAGTCATATTTTGGAAGAAGAAACTGAGGCTATTAATATTTTCAACTTATTTTCAGAAAAGGAAAGAAAGGATAATCTAAGCTAAAGCCAAAATCTTACACAAGGTGGAAGGAGAATGATCTTTTCCCTGATAAAGGGTTTTTCAACTTAGCCATGTTAGGAGGAAGAAGAGATGAGACATTGTGGACTTGACTAACTTTTGTACACTGTTCAAAAAGTTTTCAAAATAATGTGTATTATTTTTCTTCTTTTAGTTGAGACAAAAACAAACAAACAAACAAACAAAAACACTAATGAGCTTACTCTTAAAAGGAGGTAAACAAGAAACTAGCAAAGATTGAGTGTTAGGTATTGCCCCCTCCTTTTTTTTTTTTTTAAATTATGTTATGTTAGTTACCATACAATACATCATTGGTTTTTGAAGTAGTGTTCCATGATTCATTGTTTGTGTAAAACACCCAGTGCCCCATGCAATATGTGCCCTCCTTAATACCCATCACCAGGCTCACCCATCCCCACATCCTTCTCATCTTTAAAACCCTCAGTTTGTTTCTTGGAGTGCATAGTTTTTCACGTTTCATTTCCCCCTCCAATCCCCCCACTTCATTTTTCCTTTCCTTCTCCTAATGTCCTCCATGCTATTCCTTAGGTTCCACAAATAAGTGAAACCATATGATGATTGACTTTCACTGCTTGACTTATTTCACTTAACATAATCTCCTCCAGTCCCATCCATGTTGATGCAAAAGTTGGGTATTCATCCTTTCTGATGGCTGAGTGATATTCCATTGTATCCATAGATCACATCTTCTTGATCCTTTTGTCTGTTGAAGGGGATCTTGGCTCTTTCAACAGAATGGCTATTGTGGACATTGCTGCTATGAACACTGGGGTGCATATGGCCCTTCTTTCCAGTAAAATAGAGCTAGCCTATGACCCAGCAATTGCACTACTGAGTATTGACCTCAAAGATACAGATGCAGTGAAAAGAATTAGGTATTGTTAAAGCACAAATGCAGGGGATAGAAGTTATGGTACAGAAGAGGGAAGGGCAACCATATGGCAGAGTAGAATAAAGTAGCTCAGGAAGAAATTAGTCATATCCAGATATTGTAAGGCATGTGGGGTTGGCAGGGAGAGCATGAGAAATCATGAGAGAAGAGAGAGAAAATGGACCAGGCAGGAGAGGTTTATAACATTTTAACATCTAAGGTAAGCATATGCAAAGCAGAATAGGGAAAGAAATAAAAGTTTTTATAAGACTCAATACATAAGGAATAACGTGGAGGACACTGGGAGATGGAGAGAAGTGTGCTGGGGGAAATCGGAGGGAGAGACAAACCATGAGAGACTGTGGACTCTGAGAAACAAACTGAGGGTTTTGAAGAGGAGGGTGGCAGGTGGTTGGATGAGCCCAGTGGTGGGTATTAAGGAGGGAATTTTTTACATGAAGCACTGGGTGTGGTGCATAAACAATGAATTTTGGATCCCTGAAAATAAACTAAAACAAAAAAAAGACTGACTACAGACATGGACCACAGTGTAACACAGATATGGAACTCACTGTAATACCAGCCACTTCCCACCGACACACGCAGACTATGATAATAATAAATAATAATGCAATTAAGAAAATTTCCTGCCAAATAATTTTTCCTCCTTTTTATTTTTATGATTATTATTTTTATTTTATTTTTAAAGTTTTTATTTAAATTGTAGTTAGTTAAAATAAGGTTAATATTAGTTTCAGGTGTACAATATAGTGATCAACACTGCCATACAATGGCTTAAATAAAAAATGAAAAAAAAATTTTTAACGATTTTATTTTTAAATAAAACCTCTACACCCAAGGTGGATTTCAAACGTACAACCCCAAGATCAAGATTTACATATTTTACTGACTGTTCCAGCCAGGCACCCCAACAAATAAAAATTTTATAAAATTGTTGAGTTTGTGGGAGTCTCATTTGCTTAGTCAGTTAAGTGTCTGCCTTTGGCTCAGATCATGATCTCAAGAGTCCTGGCATCGAGCCCCATATTGCTCATGCTCTCTCTCTCTCTCTCTCTCTCTCTCTCTCTCTCTGGTTTTTGCTCTTAAATAAATAAATAAAATATTTTTAAAAATATTGTTGAGTTTGTTTAACTAGTTTTAAACTAGTAGACAGAGATGAAGATAAAGTATGATGTCGTGGCATGGAAAAATACAACTTACACGTTTTAAAAATAAAATGTGCAATGCAAGTTACCTCACTTCTTTTATCACCACACTGGGACTTTCCCTACTGAGTTGTTGTAATGTAAGGACCTATTTTATATTTTTATATTTTAGCAAGAGGCTTTCATTGAGGTTAACCCTTAAACTGTCCTTGCTCCCCTTCCCCCAGGGGATTCACTTAAAAACAAGTCCTGGAAATCAGCTCCAGGTAACAAAGCCCATATACAAGGGTGGGTCAGGCCAGGTGGAGACATCAATCAGCGGGAGGGGGGGCGGTGTTTGCATATTGTCTCCCTAGATACTAAGGAGTATGCCCCACTCCTCTTTGGGAACCTTTTTGGCACTAATCCTAATCAAGGTGTAATAGGCTGGGTCAAATGTCTATACTAGGGTAAATTGAACCTCAATTGGTCACCTAGCCTCACTGTGGAGTTTCCTGTGTGTGTTAAAATCTCATTGGTCACCTGTGCGTGGCCAGGCCTGACTGCATGGCCTTTGCCCTTAAAAGCTAGACTGTGAAACAGCAAAGGGTTGCCTTCTCTCATAAGTGGTGTGGCCCCGAACGTTCGAACGTTCAGTTAGATTCTTGATGCTTGGCATGAAATAAAGCTTTGCTTGACCTTTGCTTTACATCAGTCTCGCTCCTTTAATCATAGACCCATTATTGGCGCATAACAGTATTAAACTTAAAGTTATAAGTCCACAATGCATCCATCATCCATTCTACCCCTTAACATTCCCCTTTGGACAGACCCATGATCTAGAACAAGCCTTATTTTATAGTGCCTTGTAGGAGATTTTTGCTGCTACCTATATTGCCTACTTTCCTCTTACCATTACCACGGAAATTGGGTCCACTGAAACAAAGGGGTAGTGTAAGAAATTAAGACTTCCATAAATCTCTTTAAATAATAAAGTATAAGATAGTGATACCTTTTTTTCTGCCACATAACCAATTCTTGCAAGAATAAGGTCATATAAGAGAATTTACAACACATGCTAGCATTATCCTACTGGACCCAGACCATTTGTATGTTTCTCTGTCTCTGAGAAATGTAGTTATTTACATGACTGAAACCTAAAAATTGTTTGATATTACCACTAATATCACCTACATTATTTTAAAGCCTGTTTAAGGCTTCTGTAATACATAGGCTTTGTAAACACTTATTAAGCATCTTGTATATATCAAACACTTTAAAAATCTCTGCTTTAAAAAAAAAACAAACTCTACCTCAATGGAACTTTGACTCTGAAAAAGATACAGACAATATACAAGGCAACAGATAGAATAATTACATATTTGATTATATACTCTGAGGATGTCACCTTAAATTGATATGAAAATGATCAGAAGGATCTGGATTTCTTGTCAAAATTTTTTGCCTTAAAAAGAAATTGATATTTAGGGAAAGTTGTTACTGAAAGAGGTCCTGTGTCAACCAAAAATGTTAAACCATGATCTCGCTAAATTTTCCAGTTGTGATCATTGCTTTGTTTAGCTGTCTTCTATTAAGACTGAATTTAGTAATTCAGTCTCAGATTTCAGTAAGTCTTTTTTTTAAAGATTTTATTTATTTATTAGAGAGAGAGAGGGAGGGGCAGAGGGAGAGGAAGAACCAGACTCCTTGCTGAGCAGGCAGCTGATGCAGGACTGGATCCTAGTACCCTGGCATCATGACCTAAGCTGAAGGAAGACACTTAACCAACTGAGCCACCCAGGCACTCTAGACTGTCAACTTCTTAAAGGTAAAAAAGTTTATTCTTCTAGTAGTTCCACAGACATTTCTAACATCCATAAGAAAGCATGTACTGATGTAAAATGCCAGCAAATCAAATTATTTAAAAAAGAAAGAAAGAAAGAAAAGATATATCTGGATAAAGAGAAAAACAGAAAATCTAATAATACATTGAATTATTAGAGCAAAGAGTGGAGGAAGAGAAAATAAATATGAAATAGAGATTTCCACTAAAAGAAAAAAATTGAATAAGGCAGGAGATTTAGAAAATTATTATGACAGACTTGAGAAAAAAATAAAATGGGAATTTTTAGAAAATAGCAATGAATGAAAAGGTCAATTGTTCCTTCCTCTATAATATTAGCTGTTTGTTGTTGTTGTTGTTGTTGCTAATTTACCTATTTAAGCTAATAAACAAAGAAAGGTTTCATTTAGGAATAAGGTTTCTATGTATATATATATATTTTTTTTTCCCATTTAGGGATAAGGTATATATATATATATGTATATATATATATATTTTTTTAATTTTAATTGTTAGAAAATGTGTCACAGAAAGTGTTTAAACTTTAAGATACAGATGCAACATGTAACGAACTGCATTGTTTGAACGTCTAATTTGTAAATGCTGTTAGAGGAAACTTGGTGGAAATGTACTTATGTGCTTGTGTTTCTGGAACTAAGTATATTTATTAATAAGGAATAGTCTAAAATTATGAAATGACCAGGAGTGGACAATTTTCCTAATCCTATCAGCTCTTTGCAGCTCTTTTATTAGCCCCCTTCAGGAATATCAGCTTTATTTATCTAATTAAATTTTATATTAATGTGCTTTTGACTTTTGGCCTTTCTCTTCCTTCTGTTCTTTTTTTTCCCTAAATTACATGTTTCTGTTTAACAGCTACTATCAATTCTTTGATATGAATTCTCAACATCAATTTACTAACTCCAGAGATGAAGGAGCATCAATATTTAGAAGCAAAGAATACAAAGCCTTGGGCATCTGGATGGCTCAGTCAGTTAAGCAGCTGCCTTCAACTCAGGAGGTGATCCCAGGGTCGTGGGATGGAACCCCAGGTTGAACTTTCTGCTCAGCTGGGAGCCTACTTCTCCCTCTCCTTCTGCCTGCAGCTCCCTTTGCTTGCGTTCTCCCTCTCTTTGTCAACTAAATAAAATAAAATAAAATAAAATAAAATAAAATAATGTAAATAATACATTTATTTATTTATTAAAATGCAATTATTACACAATACATAATGTATTGCATAATTATAATAATGATTAAATAATTTATTAAATATTTATATTAAATATATCAATTTAAGTAAATAAATATTTTTAAAATTTAAAATATTTCAAATTTAGATTATTAAATATTAAATCATTAATTTAATAATATCTAAACATAATTAAATAAATTAATTTATTTATTAAAAGAATAAAATAATGTTGTCATTATCTGAGCATGTATTTTTAAATAGTCTAAAAAAAACCATCTAATAAAGTCTAAATACATTGAGTTCAGATATTTATACAAGTTAATCCAGACACTCAACCCACAGACAGTTTCAAAACATTTGTTTTTATCTACTACTCAAAATACGATTGTAATGTATTTATTTGTAACTTTGACATAGCAAGGAAACTTGGAGGAAAAGGAGACATTTGCTTTTAATATTTGAAAATTATTTTGTTGATTTAAAAAAAAATAAAAACCTTAACACGTGAGCATTTCTTCTTAAATAACACTGTGAAGTTTCTGAGTCGCATTCTATTAAAAGTGCTGATAAAATGGCCTCAGTTACTCATTTAAATTATCAGCTGAATGAGTAACAAATGAAGTAGAGAGCTTTTTAATTATTTATGAATGTATTGCTTGTGGATGGAGTGCCACATAGAGTTACCTCTCTTTTTGGCTTTGTTTTGTGAGCAGTAGTGGAATCTATGAATGAGATTAAACATAAGGACATTCACAGAAATTCTTAATGAACTTCTGGGGAAGGGCAATAAGTGCAAGGAAAAACTGCAGCAAGACTAATTACAAATTTCAAGTGGTCATCGCTTAATTATAGAAGCTTTTAAGTTCAAGTAATATATCCTTTTCATGAGCCTATCATATTGTATTAATTACCACAAACTGCACTCTTGAACACTTATCTTTTCACATATTTCTTATTCTTAGTACTTAAAATTACCCTTATGATTGATAAGTAAATGGATTTTACAGACAATGCATTTATTTACATAAATAAATAATGCTTTTTATATATATAAAAACAATTGAATATGTGTATGTGTTCAATGATTTTTTTTCAAATTAACATCTTAATTCTACCACATTAGTTACAAATAGATATAGACTTTATAGATTCATCCAATATTTTATTCTCAAATTTATATGTCCTTTGTGAAGTAAATGAAACTGTATATATTAAATATCATCCTATCACATGTAACAGTTACTAGTGCATCCAAGGACATACATAAGTCAGGTCCTACTCAAGGCATCACGGATAACTGGATTTAACTTTCTATCCTAGGAGTCTTCTGTATATTTCTGTGGCTTTTATACTACAATCAGGAGGAAGAATTCTTTTGCTAAAAGCTTCCAAATGACTATGCGAGTAGATTATTTGTAGACTAGTGATATAATATTATTGTTTAATATGTGAAGCATGATAAAATAAAATGCTATTGCAATATTTAATTTGTTCAGTAAAGCATTCATTTAGTTATCAAGCATTCATTTTCTTTTTTAAAAGATTTTATTTATTTATTTGAGAGACAGATCACGAGTAGACAGAGAGGCAGGCAGAGAGAAAGGAAGGGAAGCAGGGTCCCTGCTGAGCAGAGAGCCTGATGTGGGGCTCTATCCCAGGACTCTGGGATCATGACCTGAGCAGAAGGCAGAGGCTTTAACACACTGAGCCACCCAAGAGCCCCAAGCATTCATTTTCTTTATACAGAAGAGATAGAACAATATTACATAGTAGAAAATACAGTAAATAATCTAGAAACCTTGATCATTTTGTTTTGGCAATTTTAGAACATAAAATTAGCTAAAGCTCAAGTGTAAGTTATATTTGTATCATAGGAGGAAAAGTTAATTAAAAGTTTGTTTATTACCATAGTTTAACACTTCAACAAAATGATAACGAGTCCAAAATCAATGAATATATGAAGTATACAATAAAACAATAATCTTGAGTGTATGTGACTCACTGTAGGTATTGATAGGCTAGAAATCAAAGGGAAAGTATCTATAGGGTTTGTTCAGTTCCATGCTCATCAGATTAATAGGCTTTCTCATATTGCTTCCTTCACCACATTAATTTCTCTAATGAAGTTTTCAAGAGTTAAAGACAGTGATAGGTTCATGGCTGGAGAGAAGGTACAGAATCTAAGATAGTTCAGCAGTGCTTATTATTTAAGAGAAAGACAGCATGGGAGGTGAGGGGTATATCATGCATCCTGTTTTCACTCCCTTTGTGGAGCACCTACCCTGGAGGTCATGTATAATAACCAATAACCAAAAAACAATAAAAAAACCCAAACATCCATGTGGAAGTGCCATCCCTGCCTGGAGATGAGTAGACTGCTCAAACAGATCCTGGGCAGGCATCTCAGCCCAGGCCTGTGCTGGGGAAGCTGGTTCCTGGCTTTGGGTGCAATCAGGAAGCCAGCAAACTGACAGGAGAGTGCAGCCAGGGTTAACAGCACTGATGATCTTTTTGCAGCCAGGAGGCAGGTGGACACCCGCTCAGGGAGCCAGGCTAGGAGGCTGCCCAGCGCCAGCGCTGGCAAAGCTTGCAGCCCCCGGGGCTTCCCCCCGCGCCCCAGCCAGGGCGGGGCCTCAGGAGGGAGGGGGGCGGGGCGGCGCAGAGATGGGGCTTTGCTAATTGCCAAAGCAAAAAGTGAGCTGGCAGAGGACTCAGGAGGGAGGGGGGCGGGGGCGGGTCGAGGGCGGCGGGGAGAAGGCGCTTTGCTAATTGCCGAAGCTGGAAGTGAGCTCACAGAGGATGTGGCTGAGAGTCTGGGAGGAGGTGGAGGGGCTGGCTGAGGAGGGGCGGGCAGCGCTGCGGTGCTGTGCTGCGGCCCAGTCGGGACTGCAGGACCCACCGGACTCGCCGCCCGTGCGCTCTCGTGTGAGGCTCCGATGTCCCGCTCCTGCTTCCTGCTGCCCCTCCCCGCCCCAAGGCTTCTCCAGACCACCCTTTGCGCACAGGTGAAGTGACACCCCGCCGCGCCCTCACCTGGAGCAGAAAGCGCAGACCGACCTGGGGGCGGAGAGGGGGGTTGTGGAGGCCCTGCCTCCCGCGAACCCCAGGGCACCGGGACCACCCCGGACGCTGCGCCAAACCCGGTCCGCATGGGGTCGGCTGGGGACAGCGCCTTGCGAGGTGCCCCCCGCCAGCGGGCGCGCTAGCCCCCATCTTTCCGCAGCCCCATGCGCCCGGGCTGAGGACCCCCTTCCCTCACCCGACGTGGCCCCGCTGCTTTTGTTCTGGCCTTGGGATCCCAGGTGGAAACTAGTCCCTCAGACCTCCCTGGCAGCAAGGAGGGCAGGGAGGGATTCTTGGTTTTCTGCCCTGGCTCCTCCTCTCTCCCCATTCACATGCCTTCTGGCTTCCCTTTCCACTCCTCATTGTCAGTTTTCTTAAATGGTTTTCTTCTGCATGTTGACCCAAAGAGCTATTTCATGAATGAATATACACGAAACTGAGTTGGAGCCCACCTGTGAGAGCCCACCTGTAGAGGCCTTTCATTAGAATGGTCTCTGGTTCTAGCTTCAGTTCAGAATACTGCATGTACCTGAGGACCGAGTCCAGATGTTTCTTTCATCTCTGACTTGAATTTGAAATCCTCCTCAGACTTCAGCTTCCAGGATTTCTCCAGTCCTTGCTCTCCCACTGTCTTGGTGGGGATCCGCCCTGAGTGTTGAACACAGGAATGAATGAATGATATATAGCCCAGATGGCTGGGGCTTTGTCTTGTTTTGCTGAGGTTGGAAAGGCTTGGTAGAGACCCCCTGTATGCAGATACAGAGCTGCATGCAATTGCTTAGATAAACGTGTTCCCCACTATATTGCTTGGGCACTGAACAATTCGCCCTTAACCTGTGGCTTGAGCAGTTAGGAGGAGACAATCTGGAGGTGAATCAGAAGATGGCTGAATCCACATGGTGGTGGTCTGGGTTTGGGAGATTTTCCTGGAGATTCAAACGAAAGATCTAAATTCTTCCAATGGGGAGTGGTAAACATTTTATCGATGGGAGATGGAAAATAAATGGTCTGGTTAACCTTTCCCTCCCCCTCAAAACCCATTATTTGAAAACACAAAAAGGGAAGTGAAGGGAGAAATCCTCCCACTCCCATCCCCACTCACCTCCATAGCCACCTCCTCTTCCAAGAACCTAGCAGACAAGGTGCCAAGAAGTGTTAGGTACCAGCAGTGGTCTCAGATCTCATTCAAGGATCATGGTGAAAGGCATTCAAAGAGATTGTGGGGGCACAGGGATCCAATTAAGGGGGACAAGTTTAAGGTTTGCCTGGTCCCCTAAAAACTAATGGCACTAGAGAAGATGAGCTTTGGGAACTATAGCTTAATGGATACAATGTGTAAAAAGCTTCAGTGAGTCATGGTGGGAAGAGGCCATGAGGGCAGCAAACACAGTCTTAGATGATGTTATTAATAGCACTACAGGCTCTAGATTTCCTGTGGTGGTGTTCTTGGCAAGACAAGCCTGGCCAAAGTGGATACTCTCAACCTGGAACAGAGGGTCTTGGAGATGCCAGCACGTGAGGTATGATGAGAGGGTAAAATGATAGGAGGTGTAATTTGAAAGGACTGACTCCTTGACTTTAAAAGGGAGAACCCAAATCTGTAGGTGAAATCTTTCTGGCTACAAAGAGGGCCAAGGCCTCCTAAGACCAAGGTCTCCTCGTCACTTGCAAAGATGTCCAAGAACATATTCAGACTTTTCAAAGATGTCCTCATATCATTGGTTCCCACTCTGGAATTCTATCAATACGGTGAGAGTTCCTCTAGTTGAAAAAGAGATCTAAAAAGACTTCCCTTTCTCATGTAATTTCTGTAACCTCCAGGACACACCCACCTCCCCCTTCCAGCTCTGTAATGAAGCCACAGCTGGTGCCAATTTGTGGAACTCCTTAAAGGCTATTCTCCCTTATATACCCCCGGATCAAGTTCCCATGCTCCCTCACCTGATTTCCTGCACTCACCTCCCACATGGTGTGTTCACACCTGCAAGTGCCTTTTACCAACCCCTTTGCCAAAAGGCAGCCAGAGTGACCTTTCAAAGACCTATCAGTTCCTGGCATTTGTCTCCATAGAAATCTGCACTGATCTTCTAACAAATTCTCAGTCCTCCAAAGGCACCCATAATCCTCCCATCAGTCTCTTCATACCCCTCCAACTGACTGATGCTTGTTCTGCCCCATCTCTCTGCCCTTCAACCACACTGCCTCCTTCTTCCTGTGGAGACCTCTCATGGCACCTGCCTCCAAGCCCAGGTGATTCCCATTGATGGGAAGACCCTCTTCTCTCCCCCATCTCCCCACTCCTGTTACTCCCACTTATTCGTGAGCTCACAAGCCCCATGGTACACACTCTCCATGCAGCCTGCTCTCTCTTTGCTAGCACTGGCCTCCGTTTCTAGCTGTCCTTGTGTCATGGATGTCCCTCCCCAGCCAGCCTCCAAGCTCTCCTTCCCTTTAGCTCCAACACCTGACACAGTGCCTGGCACGTAGTAAGCCCTGGCTAGCTTCTAAGAGCCTCACTGAGGGACTGAAAGCATTTTAAAAATGTCACCACGTAGGCTCCAAACTGTAGGCAGAAAAAGCTTTGCCTGGATTGACATTTTAGAGACGTATTCGTCAAGTTGGATGTGTTCACTGACTTTACTTTGTAAAATTAAAAAAAAAAAAAAAGGACCTCTGTATCGCTTCGCATCTAACGAAGGCGCATGTATACTACTAGACCACGTTATGAGCTTAATGGAAGGAGACAAGATGTTTTCGCTAAGCAAATGTATAAGACTGTTGAGGTCAAGTGGGAGGAAACAGTCCGTTTGTTGGAGCATTGCTATCTTACTCTATCACAGCCACTCTTAAAAATCTGACACGGGGTGAGTCAGAATTCTCTGTCGGAGATGAGTTAGATCTGGCTCATGTTCCTACAGACATGAAAGCCAGAAACGAAGAAGGAGGCTTTGAAAGCGTGGGTTGAGGAGGCGGTGTGGTTCACTGCGATGAGCTAAGTGCCCAGGGCCACCAGCAGACATGCGGGCCTGTGTCCTTCCTTTGTTCTGGGGTCCCTCTTGCACCATGTGGTGAGGCTGGTGGCTGGGAGCAGCTCAGGACAGGACCCGGTGGCATCTTACCTCTCCCACCCTCCTGTGGGCTCCATTGGGCTCCAGTAGGTCCCAAGGGACAGACTGCCTTCCTTGCAAAGCCCAGTAGCACTGGGAGCAGAAAGTGGGACCAAAGAGTGAGCACCCTGTTTGACAAGCTGGACCAGCCACCTCTTCTTCAGATGGAGGGGGAGCCCTGGCATGCTGACTCCTCCCTTCTCCCTTTCCCCTTTCCTCTCTTCCTCCCTCTTTTCTTCCCCTCTCTCCTTCCCTGGTGGTGCCCTTTCCCAATGCCCACTTCATCCATTTTCCTTTCTACATACCTGTCTTCTAGAGTTTCTTCTCTTTCCTCCCCATTACTTCCCTTCATCTGAATCTCCTCTTTGGTCCCTTTGTCCCTGCTCTCTGCTCCTCCTCCCCTTCCCTGGCCCCTGTTCAGCTCCATACTGAATGCAGGCAGAGCTGGACTAACATGCTCACTTGCTAGCTCAGCCACCCTCCATAGAAGTCACTCTTCGGTGGCCACCTTCCTGACCCCCTGGTCGCTTCTCCACTTGTTCAGATATTGCTCTGAAGTCTGAGGAGGACAGAGCGGGGCTGCCACAGAAGCAGGCCAGAGGAGAAACCAAACCATGTGTCCACACTCTCCCCCAGCACTGCTGCTCTGAGAGCTTTCTGAGTCCTCAACAGGGTTAGGATTTAGGGGCTTCTTCAGAACCGGGAGTGAAAACAACCATAGGTCAAAAGAAAAGCTATGGCCCCCACACAAAAATAATAATCACAAATGAAAACTATGTTAACTCTGAGTTCCAAAGTCGAAAAATTGCCTTGAATCTGTCACTAGAAAGCACCCAAGGCCTCACTCTCTGGGTTCTGGGTGCCCTGGGAATGGCAGGAGGCTCTGAAAAGCGCTTGGGGGTGCCAAACTATGGGGGCTAGCCTGCCCGCTGGCGGGGGGGGGGGGGGCGGGGTTACCACCTGTGGCGCTGTCCTGGCCTGACCCCCTGCGGAAGGTGTGTGGCGCAGCGTCCAGGGTGGTCCTGGTGCCCTGGGGTTGGCGGGAGGCTGGACCCCAACCACCCCACGCCCCGCCCCTGGACCGTGTTTTCTGCTTCAGGTGAGGGCGCGTCGTGGTGTCACTTTACCTGTGAGCAGAGGGTCCTCCAGAGAAGCCATGGGGTGGGGAGGGGCAGCAGGCAGCGGGATCCGGAACGGGACACCGCGGCCTCAGGGGCTAGGCTGCAGCGTGGGAGCGCAGGGGCAGCGAGTATGGTGGGTCCTGCAGTCCCGAATGGGCTGCAGCACAGCAGCCTGGCTCTGCGCGCCCCTCCTTCCCGCCTGGGTAATTAGCAAAGCCCCTTCTCCCGGCCGCCCAGACCCGACCCCGCCCCCCTCCCTCCTGAGTCCTCTGAGAGCTCACTTCCAGCTTTGGAAATTAGCAAGGACCCTTCACTGCGCCGACCCCCCCCCTCACTCCTGAGGCCAGAGCCCAGTCTGGGGTGCGGGGCAAGCCCTGGCATGCTGCCACATTGCCAGCGCCAGCGCTGGGCAGCCTCCTAGCCTGGCTCCCTGAGCGGGTGTCCACGGGCAGCCTGGCTGCGAAAAGATCATCAGTCCTAAACGCAGGCTGCACTCTTGGGGTGTTTGCTGGCTTCCAGATTGTGCCCAAAGACAGGAACCAGCTTCCCCAGCACAGGCCTGGGCTGAGATGCCTGCCTGGGATCTGTCTGAGCAGTCTCCTCGACTCCAGGCAGGGATGGCACTTCGACCTGGATGTTTGGGTTTTTTGTTTGTTTTTTTGGTCATTGGTTATTACATGACGTCCAGGGTAGGTGCTCCACAAAGGGAGTGAAAACAGGATGCCATATATAAGCATACAGCCATTCTAGAAAAATAGCTTGGGGTTCTCTCGGAAACGCGGCATTGGTCCTTGCACTATGGTTTAATAGAAAAGGGATTATGCACCAAGTTACTTAAATGAGCATAGGTTGAAATCGTTTACTGAGAGTAAATATTTTAAATAGTTATATTTTAACTAAATCTATCATCAATCATAAATCTATTACACGAAGATTACAGGCAATTTAAAAGCAAGAGCCCTCTCTTCAGGGTTTTAAATAATCCCTGTCTGTCTTGGCACATGAGAATGCAAAGATAAGAAATGGTTTGTAAAAGATCATATAATAGCTTTTACTAATTCTATTTATTTGACAGACAGAGATCACAAGTAGGCAGAGAGGCAGGCAGAGAGAAAGATGGGGAAGCAGGCTCCCCGCCAAGCAGAGAGCCTGATGAATGGCTTGATGCCAGGACCCTGAGATCATGACCTGAGCCCAAGGCAGAGGCTTAACAAACGGAGCCACCCAGGCGCCCCCAGATGAAATACATTTCTGACTTAGAAACTTCAGATAGAATTTTTTTGTCCATGATGACAAGTGAAGAAAATGTGTCATCCCTAAACCTAACCTTAACCCCTACCAACGCTGAAACCTAAGCTGACCTTAAAGCCCAAACTAGAACCCTGAATCCCAAACCTGGAATGGAACCCAAAGCCTGTACCTGAGCCCTGGATCCAAGCCCTGAACCACGAACCCATACCCTAAACCAGACTTCCAAGTCATGAAACCTGAACCCAAATCTCAGCATGAAGTCAAACCCCAAATTTGACCTTGAACTTTATCCCATAAGCCCTGAGTCTTAAAGCCTAAATCATAAACTTAAATCCCTAAACTATAACTCTGATCCCTTGTCCTTCACTCTAAATCCTCACCCTAACACTAAACCCAAAGCCTGATCTAGAACTCTGACTAAAACCTGAACCTGAACCCAAATTCAAACCCTTCACCACACTATGCTTATGCACTTGCCATTGATGGCTATTTGCAGTTTCTACCTTTTGATTCTTGTGAACATTGTTTGGGTTGGGGGCTAGGGTTAGGGTCTTGGATTAGGGTAGGGTCCAAGCTTGAGACCAAGTTGAGGTCAGAGTGTGGGTCTGCATCAGGGCCATGTTCAGTGACACTGTTTGGGTCAAGGACTGTTGTAATTCCACATTGTTTCCAATTCATTGTTCCTTAGCTATTTGGGGGGAAGTTGGGGGGTATTGGGCTCCATGCAGCTTGAATTTCCGGAATGAAATGGCGTCAGCTGGACCCCAGGAGGGAGCAGGACCTTCCACTGAAGGGTGAGCTTCCACAGTCCTGCACTGCCTTCCACCGCCTGCAGAGGGCGCCAGACCCCAGCTCCCGCCCTGAGCCTAGGCTGCACAGCCACAGCTGGGACTTGAGCCCTGCCTTTTCAGGACCCACTGTGGAGACTTCTGGAGAATGTGGGGCGCCTCCCACCCTGACAGGACAAGCTGAAGAGGGTGTGGCTCTGCATCCACACTGACCGGACCCGTTGTGGAGGACGCGCCCACACTGGCAGCAGTCCAACCTCCTAAGGACCAGATGCTGGAGGAGATGAGGAGAAGCCACCTGAGTGGACTGTCAAGGGGTTCGTGGTCTCAGGACCCCACAGAGAAAGGGCGCCCTGTGTAGACACTGGGGCTTCCGTCGTTTTGTGTGAGGAGACGTGGCCTCCTGCTTTGCTGTGCGCGGGGCTGTGGGGTCCCCCATTTCTGGGCTCGGGTGCTCCTCGGTCCTCGTCTGTGTTTGTGTGCTCGCGGATTCGGTTCCTGGGGCTCCTCAGATGGTCTGCAGTCAGGGAGCGTCCGCCTACTTCGGTGCTTGTGCTCTCCCCAACTCAGCCCTGCGGGGTCCTTCCTGTGTCCACACCCACTCCAGGCTTGTGCTGAGTCCGGAAATTCTGGAGCCAGAGTGAGGACTCTGTAGACGGTTTTGGGGAGAGTAGGTATTTTCCCAGTGTGGGTTCTTCCCTGATACAGTGCCTCCCCATCTCCGTGTGTACCCCTCCCTGTCTGTCATCATTGTTGCAGGGCTGTGAGAGGACAGGTCTGTCACCGTCTTGGTTCAGGGGCCTCCCGGGTATCTTGCTGTCTTTTATGCAGGTGTAAATGAGATCTTTCTCCATAGTCTCTTTCTGATGGTTCCTTCGGAGCACGTACGAGTGCCACTAATTTCTGCATATTGATTTTGTTCCTTGCAAGTTCTTGAATTTATTAGTTCGATTGGCCTTAAACTCAATCTGCCAGTTATTTGACCAGCAGCATGGGTTTAATTGGGAAGAACAGAGAATGGCAGTCTGGGCTGAGCAAGCTAAGGTCCCATCACAGGCAAGTGCGAGAAACAAAGGAGAGGAACATTATTTCATGGAGGAGGAAGAAGTTGGGAAGGGTGCTTGAAGGAAAGTCCCTTGGAGAAAGGCAGGGTGATGGAGAATTCTCACCAGCTGAGCTGCAAAGCTCCTACAAAAAGGCAGGAGATGAACCGCCAGCTTCCCCTGTGGGGCCTGGAATTGGTGAGTCTCTCCTGTGGGGGATAGCAATGTGGGGTCTGTAATGGGCACTGAGCACCAGGCGCCCCATTCCAGCCTCCCCTTCTGGCTTCCCCAGTCCACTTTACTGGGGCTTCCCTTCCTGCTTTGGACAGTTCTAACCAGCTTGTGGTGGAACGTTGTGGAAAAACTGAAATTCCAAATCCACTGCTTCTACTGCACCTGAGATACAGGGGCCCATGATTTAATCCTCCCACAAGTCTCTTGCTAACATGTGTTCTCTCCATGTTGGGTGACCTGGATTTGGGAGCGCTTGGCCTCCATCCCAAAGTCTGATGTTCTCTCTGCTTCCGTGTCGTCGTGCTAACATGGATGTTTGGAGGAGTCATTTCCTCTGTGGTGATTTCAAAGTGCAGTCAGCTTGTTATAGCAGCACAAATACGTGCTGTCTCCACACTAAGATTTCCCAGCCGTCATTTCTTTACCATGTTTGCCACTTCACACGGGATGCTTCAGTGTGTTTGATCCCACACCAGGACAATGTCCTGCAGAACCACCACATAACCTGAAATGAGGACATCAATACAGAACCCATCCAAGGGTTAGTGTTAGGAACCAGGGACATGGCAGGACTGATCTGAAGACCCCATGGAGAGCTGTCTCGGTGGCTGAGTTGACAGTGGAGGTGAGGGTGAGTGTCATGCTCTGGCTTTGTGTCCAGGAGTCAGCTCTGTGTGGGTGTGTCCTCAGCTAGGCATGCAGATTTCTGCTCCTCTGAATCCTTTCCGGAGTTCCAAATGGCACAGTTTCCTTCTGGGCGGCAGGCTGAGACCTCTGGGATTGCCCATGTGTCCCCAAATTGTAGGGCACCTACTGCAAGGCCTTTGGGGTCAGAATACTGAGAACTAAACCAAAGGTTATGGTTAGGGCCCACCACATGGCAGGCCCGATCTGCCAGCACTCTGTCCATCTTTCTGGGGGAGGGGGCAGTTGAGGGATTTGTTCAGGGTGAGTGTCAAGCTCCAGGTTTGCATCCAGTGGCCTGCTGAATATGGGGGTGTCCAAGGTAGGAATGCAGATTTCAGTTCCTCTGAATCCTTTCTGGAGCTACAAATGGCATGGTTCCTTTCAGGGTGGCAGGGTGAGTCCTATGGTGTTCCTCACTGTCCCCAATCTCTGAGGCTTTGGAGCCAGGCCGTCGGGGACAGACCTCTCAGGACAGAATCTAGGCTTAAGAGTTTGTGCCTATGGGCATGGCTGCACTGATCTGAAAGCCCTGTGGTGAGGATCACAGGGGTCTGAGTTGAGAGCATGGTTCAGGATCAGTATCAAGGTCTGGGTTTGTGTCCCGTGGACCGCTGAATGTGGGGGTGGTCTCAGATGTCCAAGACGATTTCCCCTACTCTGAACCCTTTCCAGCATTCCAAATAGCCTGGTTTCCTTCTGGGTGGCAAGCTGAAATCTCTGGGATTTCTCAGGTCTTGCCCTTGCCCTTGCAAGGGCAAGATACTTTTTACAGTAAAAGAATTCACCAGATGAGCTGAACAGCAGAAAAGACACAGCTCAAGAGTTAATCAGTGAACAGGAATATCATGCCAAAAACTTCTTTGATAACACACTACAGAGCAAGGGAAGATAGGAGAGAAAGCTGAGATATAAAGGACAAACCATCCAACTTTCCAACATCATTTCCTACTTGTTTATTTCCATTGCTGTCAGCTTCTTCCCAGTCAAAAATAAGTCACCTGAGCCAGCCTTTTTTCTTCCTGAGATTGGGGCACTGCAAAGCCCACCAGAGGGGCCAAGGGCACCCCTGTACCTGCTGAGCTGAGCCCATTTGTACCTCAACCGTGAGAAGGTACCAGCCTGTCCCCCTGGTTCTCCATGGTCTGTGGCAGTCCTTCCTTCTGGACCCTGCTTTGCTGCTCTTTTTTCGCTAACCCTGGTCTCAAACTAGGGATTGCTCCTGGAAGAGGAACTCAGGGAGATGAGGCTCAGGAGGGTCTCCCTGCCTGGAATCTCCGTGTGAGGAGTGCGCAGCCAACAGATTTTGCCCAGGGACTTGCAAAATGCAGAGAGGCAGATTTCTTTTCTCTCTTTCTCT
Source organism: Mustela nivalis (assembly GCF_964662115.1). Lineage (NCBI taxonomy): Eukaryota > Metazoa > Chordata > Mammalia > Carnivora > Mustelidae > Mustela > Mustela nivalis. The sequence goes on from NW_028135832.1 coordinate 64,238, forward strand.
CTCTCTCTAGCCTCATACTAACCAGGAGTTCTTAGAACTTTCTTCAGTGACTTCTAGGTGTAGCTTGGCCACTTTTTCACAGAAAGGCCACTTGAGCATGATGAAACACACGTATAAGCAATTACTTTTTAAAAAATAAAAAGAATAAGCCAATGCACACAGACCTTTGACAGCAGCACAGGACGCTCAAGGGACCAGAGTCCCTACCTTGGGCAATAGTGGTAGAGGCCGGGTTCTGCCATGCAGGTCCCTAGACCTTTGGCAGTTTCCACGATTGCAAATCCAGACATGCAGAATCCTGAGGGACAACCTACTAACTGCAAAAGAGCAAAAATTCATCAGGATTCAGAGAGTGGAAATCCATTTGTACTGGAAAAGAAAGAAGCAGGCTTGCTGTGAATCCAGCAGGGAGGACAGGCATAGATAAAGGCTGGTGTATGGGTCACGGAAACTATTGTTTCTCAAGGGTCCTGCTGTCTCTGTAAAATGCTATGAGGACTGTCTCTTGGGGAACTCCTGCTTTCCTACCAGTGACACCCCCAGATTCTGCTTTGCTACTCCCATGGATTCCTGGGGATACCCAGTTGATAAGCTATGCTGTCCTCATGACAACACTTGCTAATGGACTGAATGTTTGTGTCTTGTCCCAATTCAGATGTTGAAGCCCTGACCCTCAAGGAGTGCCATCAGGAGGTATGGGCTTTGAGAGGTGGTGAGGTCATGAGATTGGAACACTTGTGAATGAGATAAAAGCACTTCTGAGAAAAGACCTGAGAGATTGTTCTGCCAGCTGTCATCCATGCAAGTCTACAACAGAAATATGGGCATTTATAGATAATGAAGCAGTCTCTTGCTAGATATCAGATCTCCCAGGATATTGCTTTTGGACTTCTCAGTCTCTAGAACTGCAAGGAATAGTACATGTTTTGCTGTTTCAGCCACCCAGTCCGTCATCATTTGTTGCAGCAACTTGAACTGAATAAAGCAGAGCCCAAGTCCTGGTTAATCCCTGCTTCTACTCATTTCCCCTCAGAAAGAGCTTCTAATCCAGAACTGACCTCTGCTTTCCATACACGTGCTTCAGACTCCTTCTGTGAGATCCCAGACTTTGTAAAAGACTCCTCCCTCATGGCAACCAGCATTCTGTGACTCCTGAGGACTGTCCTCCCTGACTGTATTGAGTCAATCAATCTGATTTTGATTCAGGAGTCCCAGGATCAAGGACTGCATCAGGCTCCCAGCTTCATGGGGAGTCCGCTTCTCCCTCTGACCTTCTCCCCTCTCATGCTCTCTCTCTCACTCTCTCTCTCTCTCTCAAATAAATAAATAAAAATCTTTTAAAAATCTGATTTTAACAGACCATAAGCTTGTTCTTGCTGGTCTTTGGAAGATTAGGCATTAGCCCTTCGGAGAAAGTTCTGAATGGCTGCTTCATGAAGGGGTGAACTGTGTCCCCAAAGTCTCTTTTTGCTGCCTTCTAATCACAGATGCTGAGACAAATCCTCCCAGGTGCTGGTTTTTCAAAGCACTTAATGCTTTGGCTTTGAAGTTCCTCACCTGACAGTTCTGCTTTAATCAGTTTGTGACAAAACAGCCAATTGGTGGTGGATGCAAAGTACACTGATAAAGTTAAATGCCTAGAAGTAAAATGGCTATTTGTGTAACTGCAACATATTTTGCATTTAAAAATATTTTCAAACTATTTTCCAAAGTGGTTGTATCATGATATATGCCAACAACAGTTTAGATTTTTTGTTGCTTCTCAATCTAGCTCCGACCAAGTACAATTAGCCTCTATAATTTTAGCCATTCTAATAGATAGGTAAGCATGTCTCATTATGATTTTAATTTGTATTTCTTTAATGTCTAAATTTTGAGAAATTTGTCATGTGCCTCTAAGCCATCCATATACTTTTGGTGACATGTCTCTTCCATTATTTCCTTCACATGTAAAATTGGATACTCTGTTTGGTTATTAGTAAGGTTTTTTATTTTTATTCATTTTTTAATAATCAGAGTAGATATCCATTATCAGATATGTAATTTGGAAATTGCTTGTCCATCTTTACAGTTTCTCAATGGAGCTTTGATAGCAGTGTCTTTCAAGAAATATGCTACTTCTTTCCTGGTACACGGAGGTATGACTACAACATTATCAATGTTGACCTTTGCAAAGAAAATCATGGCTTAAGATATATGTAGTCTGCAGTTGTTGGGAGTGTTCACCATCCTTGCCTCTAACTCATCTCTCACTGCCCACACATTCAGATATGGGGGAATATTGATTGACAAAATATTAATTGCCAAATAACACTAGTTGGAGAATAAGAAAAATGCAGGCACCTGATTATATAATATTACATAAATAAAATATGTTTTTATAAGTGCTATTAGAAGTAAATTCCTCAATACTTGAATCACACAGAATGATGGAATCCTAGATTTTTTTTCTTGTATTTAGTAAGAAAATGATCATGCCTCAAGTATATTAAAATGGAATAGGGAAAATTAAAAATTGTTTTAAGATGATTTGCGTGTGTTGTGCGTATATGAGAGAGAAAGTGAGAGAGAAAGAGAAAGAGAAAGACAGAGAGGTGGCTGCAGTGAATTGATGAGTTGGAGGATAGATTTTAAAGTTTTGTCTTTTGCTTTCTACATTTCTTTTTCCTTAGGTTCAAGAGAACAATCAGTAATATCTCAGAAGCCTGCTGGTAACATCAGCAGAAAGAATTAGAGGTTCCCAGAAAATTAAGATGACATATAGTTTTCCTGACATAAGAAAATCATTTTTTGTCCCCAGCTATTTTCAATGATCTATACCCCACCTGTGTACTTGCCCAAGCACACTTCTTCCAAAACTTCCTGGGAGGTTCTTACAAAGAAATGCAAAAACCTCACTCCTTAAGGATTTTGAGGGAACAAGGCAATGGGAAAACTAACAGTCACCACCAGACCAGGAAATAGCCTAAGCTATTGAGACAATAAATCAGTGGTAAAACTCCTACTGCTATTTCAAAAGCAATCAAGGCCTTGCATTCCTTGTCCCAGAAAATGAGCCCAAGACCCCATCTAGTTTATATCTGCTCTTGAAGCCTGCAGAGTCCCTTTCCCTTGTCCAACAGTTACCTCTGCTTTATTCTAACGTTGAAGTTTCTGCCCTTGGTGTAATACAAGCTTCATTCAGCTGAACATGCAATACATATTGCACAAATACATATGTGGATGTGCATGCATCCACAACCTTATGACCAACCATACACGGGATAATAAAACTCTCCCTTCTGAGTATTCATCTTAAATACTAAATAAAAATCTCTCTCCTGTTCAAACAGTCAAGGCTTTGGGACTTATTCCCTGTGATCTCCTTGTATGTTGTAAACAAAGATTCCTTTGTTTGACAACTCCACCTGTTTCTGTGATTTACCAAAGACTGACCTCAGTTAGTTCAGTTGCTGTAATGGCTTTCACTACTCTGATTCTACCTCTGCAAGTCTCCAAATTTAACTATTTTTTCTCCCAATTCCGCATGTTCTTGGCTTTAAACTGCAACTCTGAAGAGAAGATTTGCTTGTTTAAAAAAAAAATCAAGAAAAGGGAGTAGTAGTCAACATTGTTACTTTGAACTTCCTGCCCTAAGGGGCTCTCCTGTTCTTTCTCTTTGACTTCCTGGACTAAAACGACAGAAATTTGGCAATACATCACTCCCCAATCCAGATTACTGCCAGAACAGTTTATACTTTTAGAAAAATATTAGTTTAAAAGATCACATAATTAAATACTTAAGCATGTATTGTAATATAGTGGTTTACAAGAAATATATTTTGGTCATCTGAATATTTGGTTTTCAGCCATGGCTACTGACTCACAGCTCCTAAAACTCTTGGGATGTCCTGTGATAAGGGTGAGAGAGGTGTGTTTTGTTATGTTAATGAAGTGACCTTCAGACCTCACTCAAGGCAAGGGCTGTTTGCCTGAAGGACCAACCACTTGGTGAAAGCCTTCACAACTTTTTGCCCAACGTGCCTCCCCTTCCTCCCAATACAGGATTATCTGGGGAGGGAAGAGGATCTGGAGATTAGATCAGCAAATGACAATGATTTAGTCAGTCATGACTATGTCATGAAGCCTCCACAGAAAACCTGAAAGGACTGGGTTCAGAAAGGCAGGAAGAGTGGCAGTCTTACAGAAGGTAATAGAAGCTCTGTGCCCATTCTCCATACCTTGCCCTGTGCACTTCTTTATCTATCTATTGATTTAAATCTTCAATTATATCTTTTAATAAGCTGGCAAACATAAAGTAAGTATTTTTCTGAGTTTTGTGAGTCCCTGTAGCAAATTAAAAGAACGTAAGAAGTAGGCCACTGGGACCTCCAACCTGTAGTTGCTCAGTCACAAGCACAGGTAATAACCTGGGGCCTACAGTGAGACTGGCATCTGAGGTGGGGTTGGAGATAGTCTTGGAGGACTGATGCCTTAACTGATGAAATCTTACACTATGTTCAGGTAGATAGTGTCAGAATTTAGTTGAATTCTTGGAGATCCTGCTGTTGTCTGAAAATTATTTGGCATTGTTGGTATGATGTCCTAAAGCCCAAAAAGATATAGCTACCTCAAAATAAGAATACGGTTGACAGCTTATATATAATAAGTGAGTATTTCAGGGATTTAAAATATACCCAATAAATAATGTAAGGAAATAAGGAAAGATTTTGAAATAAAAACAAGAATAAGAACCTAGTGGTACTAATAGATTAAATATATGTAATCAAGTTGAATTAAGAATACAATGGATAGAATACGTAATGGATTCAATAGAGATAAGAAGTCACTTAAGGATATAGTCATCTGGATACCAGCAAAGCATTAAAATTATCAATATAAAAGAGGTGTAAGATGTAGGTGATGTGTGTGGAACAAAAGCTAGAGAAGAAGTTAGATTTCCTTACTACTCATAGCCTCTTGACAAGTCCTTGAAGCTTCTCTGGGGACTCAGCTGCTTCCATGTGGACACATCCACTCAGGGCAAAAAGCATTCTTAGTCCACACCCCAGGATACTGAAAATCTACTTTCACATGTAAAATTACTTTGGAAACTTCTTTATCTCTACTCCCCACCCCTGCCCTCAAGATATACATTGGCAATCATCTCCCAAGCATATACCCACTGATACACATCAGAAGAGTCTCTTCCCTGAGTTTTTACTAAATAGTAATAAATGACCTTTCCCTAACAATAGCTAGCCCCCTCAAGGTCCTAGAAACCTTGTTTATAAAATACCTTGGAGGCTTGTGCTATCCCTAACCTCCTCCCAAATTGAAAGTATATAATCAGCCACTCTTCATGACCCTCTCTCTCTACTCCAAATAAATAAATAAATATTTTTAAATAAAATAAAATAAATGACTTTTTTTAAATGAAAGAAGAAAAAGGAAAGAAATATTTGAATATTAATGTACATCTATTTCTCAAGCATAAAATAGTCAAGACACTGGATTAAAACTTACATACAAGAAAAGAAAGAAAATATTCATAACTATAGTTGACTCTATGAATCCCAAACTAGGGCATACATACCAAAGACACACAAAAAAAATCACAAGTGTTAGAGAGAAAAAAAATAATTCATTAATAAAGAAACAAGAATCAGACTGACAGAAATTTTTTAAATAACATCAGATATAAAAAAGAATGAAGTAATAGCTTTATTATCTTGAAAAAAAATCGCAAATGGAAACATTTAGATCCTTATAAAATGTCATTGGCATAGGAAGGCATAATAAAAAAAATATTTTCAGGAATACAGACCACAGATAATTTGCCTTAATTTGTGTAGGCAGCACTTAAATACTAATATTATTTTAACAGTTAAAATATACTCTATGACCTTTGAGGTTGGGGAAAAGAGGATGACCAAGTCATCTTGAAATAATTCAGTTTTATGAAAAAAGTAAAAAGATCAAAAAAAAGAGAGATAAAACATATGCATAATAAAAATAAATAAATAAATAAACAGCTGGAGTGCCTGGGTGACTTAGTCGGTTCAAGTGTCTGCCTTCAGCTCAGGTGATGATCCCAGGGTCCTGGTATTGAGCCCTGCATCAGGCTTCCTGCTCAGTGGAGAGTCTGCTTCTCCCTCCCATTGAGAAAAAAAATTTGACTTATTTATTTGAGAGAGATAATCTTTAAATTTTACTTATTTATTTGAGAGAGAGTGAGAAAAGAAAAACATGCACACAGCAGAGGGAATAACAGAGGGAGAGGGAGAAGCACGCCACTGAGCAGGGAACCCCCTGCGGGGCTCTATCCCAGGACCCGGGTATTATGACCTGAGCTATAGGTAGACACTTAACTCAGGTACCCCAATAAATACAATCTTTTAAAAAAATAAATAATAATAAAAATAAATAATATGTCAGATAGTATGATTTTTTTAATGTAAGACTTGGTATAAAAACAGGATGACATACTTGTCTAATTATAGCAAAAAGACTTTGATAAGTTTAGATGCAGTAGTACATAAAAAATTTAACTTCTTTCATTAACTGATAATTTAATTAGATTAAATTAAGAGACATCAAAATTTAGAGAATCTAATAGTCCTGATCTATTAATAAATGTAGCCATCCTGACCCCAAAACAAGAGTCTTCAGTAAGTATATAAGCATAAGTTGAACATTTACACAAACAGGCCATTATTTAGGCCAGAAGTATATGCCAATAAATTCCTAGAGTTAAATATCAGGCTATATTTTCCAAGAATAAGGCAATAAAATTAGAAAACAATGACCAAAATATTAAATTTATATAATTGGAAGTTAACTTCATACCTAAAAAGAAATAATACAGCTAATTCAGAAATTTTTAGAATTACAGTACTTTGGTAATATCAACTCTCAAAATGAGTGACGGACAGGTGGGGCTAGCAAGAGACTCGTGGGAGGATTAAATCATGGGCCCCTGTATCTCAGGTGCAGTAGAAGCAGTGGATTTGGAATTTCAGTTTTTCCACAACGTTCCACCACAAGCTGGTTAGAACTGTGCAAAAGCAGGAAGGGAAGCCCCAGTAAAGTGGACTGGGGATGCCAGAAGGGGAGGCTGGAAGGGGGCGCCTGGTGCTCAGTGCCCATTACAGACCCCACATTGCAATCCCCCACAGGAGAGACTCACCAATTTTAGGCCCCACAGGGGAAGCTGGCGGTTCATCTCCTGAGTTTTTGTAGGAGCTTTGCAGCTCAGCTGGTGAGAATTCTCCATCACCCTGCCTTTCTCCAAGGGACTTTCCTTCAAGCACCCTTCCCAACTTCTTCCTCCTCCATGAAATAATGTTCCTCTCCTTTGTTTCTCGCACTTGCCTGTGATGGGACCTTAGCTTGCTCAGCCCAGACTGCCATTCTCTGCTCTTCCCAATTAAACCCATGCTGCTGGTCAAATAACTGGCAGATTGAGTTTAAGGCCAATCGAACTAATAAATTCAAGAACTTGCAAGGAACAAAATCAATATGCACAAATTAGTGGCACTCCTAGGTGCTCAGAAGGAACCATGAGAAAGAGACTTCAGAGAACGATCTCATTTACACCTGCATCCAAGACAGCAAGATACCCAGGAGGCCCCTGAACCAAGAAAGTGACAGCCCTGCAACAATGACGACAGACAGGGAGGGGTACACACAGAGATGGGGAGGCACTGTGCTCAGGGAAGTACCCACACTGGGAAAATACCTACTCTACCCAAAACCGGCTACAGAGTCCTCACTCTGGCTCCCGAATTTCCGGACTCGGCGAAAGCCTGGAGTGGGTGTGGACACGGGAAGGACCCCGCAGGGCTGAGGTGGGGAGAGCACAAGCACCGAAGAAGGCAGACGCTCCCTGACTGCAGACCATCTGAGGAGCCCAAGGAACTGAATCCGCGAGCACACAAACACAGACAAGGACCAAGGATCACCCGAGCCCAGAAAGTGGGGACCCCACAGCCCCGCGCACAGCACAGCAGGAGGCCACGTCTCCTCACACAAAACGACGGAAGCCCCAGTGTCTACACAGGGCGCCCTTTCTCTGTGGGGTCCTGAGACCACGAACCCCTTGACAGTCCACTCAGACGGCTTCTCCTCACCTCCTCCAGCGTCTGGTCCTTAGGAGGTTGGACTGCTGCCAGTGTGGGCGCGTCCTCCACAACGGGTCCGGTCAAAGTGGATGCAGAGCCACACCCTCCTCAGCTTGTCCTGTCAGGGTGGGAGGCGCCCCACATTCTCCAGAAGTCTCCACAGTGGGTCTTGAAAAGGCAGGGCTCAGGTCCCAGCTGTGGCTGTGCAGCCTGGGCTCAGGGCAAGAGCTGGGGCCTGACGCCCTCTGCAGGCGGTGGAAGGCAGTGCAGGACTGTGGGAGCTCACCCTTCAGTGGAAGGTCCTGCTCCCTCCCCGGGTCCAGCTGATGCCATTTCATTCCGGAAAGTCAAGCTGCATGGAGCCCAATACCCCCCAACTTCCCCCCAAATAGCTAAGGAACAATGAATTGGAAACAATGTGGAATTACAACAGTCCTTGACCCAAACAGTGTCACTGAACATGGCCCTGATGCAGACCCACACTCTGACCTCAACTTGGTCTCAAGCCTGGACCCTACCCTAATCCAAGACCCTAACCCTAGCCCCCAACCCAAACAATGTTCACAAGAATCAAAAGGTAGAAACTGCAAATATCCATCAATGGCAAGTGCATAAGCAAAGTGTGGTGAAGCGTTTGAATTTGGGTTCAGGTTCAGGTTTTAGTCAGAGTTCTAGATCAGGCTTTGGGTTTAGTGTTACCGTGAGGATTTAGAGTTAAGGAGAAGGAAACAGAGTTGTAGTTTAGGGCTTTAAGTTTATGATTTAGGCTTTAAGACTCAGGGCTTATGGGATAAAGTTCAAGGTCAAATTTGGGGTTTGACTTCATGCTGAGATTTGGGTTCAGGTTTCATGACTTGGAGGTCTGGTTTAGGGTTTGGGTTCGTGGTTCAGGTCTTAGATCCAGGGCTCAGGTACAGGCTTTGGGTTCCATTCCAGGTTTGGGATTCAGGGTTCTAGTTTGGGCTTTGAGGTCAGCTTAGGTTTCAGCGTTGGTAGGGGTTAAGGTTAGGTTTAGGGATGACACATTTTCTTCACTTGTCATCATGGACAAAAAAATTCTATCTGAAGTTTCTAAGTCAGAAATGTATTTCATCTGGGGGCGCCTGGGTGGCTCCGTGTGTTAAGCCTCTGCCTTGGGCTCAGGTCATGATCTCAGGGTCCTGGGATCGAGCCATTCATCAGGCCCTCTGCTTGGCGGGGAGCCTGCTTCCCCATCTTTCTCTCTGCCTGCCTCTCTGCCTACTTGTGATCTCTGTCTGTCAAATAAATAGAATTAGTAAAAGCTATTATATGATCTTTTACAAACCATTTCCTATCTTTGCATTCTCATGTGCCAAGACAGACAGGGATTATTTAAAACCCTGAAGAGAGTGCTCTTGCTTTTAAATTGCCTGTAACCTTCGTGTAATAGATTTATGATTTGATGATAGATTTAGTTAAAATATAACTATTTAAAATATTTACTCTCAGTAAACGATTTCAACCTATGCTCATTTAAGTAACTTGGTGCATAATCCCTTTTCTATTAAACCATAGTGCAAGGACCAATGCCGCGTTCCCGAGAGAACCCCAAGCTAATTTTCTAGAATGGCTGTATGCTTATATATGGCGTCCTGTTTTCACTCCCTTTGTGGAGCACCTACCCTGGAGGTCATGTAATAACCAATGACCAAAAAAACAAACCAAAAACCCAAACATCCAGGTCGAAGTGCCATCCCTGCCTGGAGTCAAGGAGACTGCTCAGACAGATCCCAGGCAGGCATCTCAGCCCAGGCCTGTGCTGGGGAAGCTGGTTCCTGTCTTTGGGCACAATCTGGAAGCCAGCAAACTGACCCAAGAGTGCAGCCGGCGTTTAGGACTGATGATCTTTTCGCAGCCAGGCTGCCCGTGGACACCCGCTCAGGGAGCCAGGCTAGGAGGCTGCCCAGCGCTGGCGCTGGCAATGTGGCAGCATGCCAGGGCTTTGCCCCGCACCCCAGACTGGGCTCTGGCCTCAGGAGTGAGGGGGCGGGGCCGGCACAGTGAAGGGTCCTTGCTAATTTCCAAAGCTTGAAGTGAGCTCTCAGAGGACTCAGGAGGGAGGGTGGCGGGGGCGGGTCGGGGGCGGCCTGGAGAAGGGGCTTTGCTAATTGCCCAGGCGGGAAGGAGGGGCGCGCAGCGCCAGGGTGCTGTGCTGCAGCCCATTCAAGTCTGCAGGACCCACCATACTCGCTGCCCCTGCGATCCCATGGTGCAGCCTAGCCCCTGAGGCTGCGGTGTCCCAGTTCCGGTTCCCGCTGCCTGCTGCCCCTCCCCACCCCATGGCTTCTCTGGAGGACCCTCTTCTCACAGGTAAAGTGACACCTTGACGCGCCCTCACCTGAAGCAGAAAACACGGTCCAGGGGCGGGGCGTGGGGTGGTTGGGGCCCAGCCTCCCGCCAACCCCAGGGCACCAGGACCACCCTGGACGCTGCGCCACACCCCTTCCGCAGGGGGTCAGGCCAGGACAGCGCCACAGGTGGTAACCCCCCCCCCCCCCCCCCCCGCCAGCGGGCAGGCTAGCCCCCATAGTTTGGCACTCCCAAGCGCTTTTCAGAGCCTCCTGCCATTCCCAGGGCACCCAGAACCCAGAGAGTGAGGCCTTGGGTGCTTTCTAGTGACAGATTCAAGGCAATTTTTCGACTTTGGGACTCAGAGTTAATATAGTTTTCATTTGTGATTATTATTTTTGTGTGAGGGCCATAGCTTTTCTTTTGACCTAAGGTTGTTTTCACTCCCGGTTCTGAAGAAGCCCCTAAATCCTAACCCTGTTGAGGACTCCGAAAGCTCTCAGAGCAGCAGTGCTGGGGGAGAGTGTGGACACATGGTTTGGTTTCTCCTCTGGCCTGCTTCTGTGGCAGCCCCGCTCTGTCCTCCTCAGACTTCAGAGCAATATCTGAACAAGTGGAGAAGCGACCAGGGGGTCAGGAAGGTGGCCACCGAAGAGTGACTTCTATGGAGGGTGGCTGAGCTAGCAAGTGAGCATGTTAGTCCAGCTCTGCCTGCATTCAGTATGGAGCAGAACAGGGGCCAGGGAAGGCGAGGAGGAGCAGAGAGCAGGGACAAAGGGACCAAAGAGGAGATTCAGATGAAGGGAAGTAATGGGGAGGAAAGAGAAGAAACTCTAGAAGACAGGTATGTAGAAAGGAAAAGGGATGAAGTGGGCATTGGGAAAGGGCACCACCAGGGAAGGAGAGAGGGGAAGGAAAGAGAGAGGAAGAGAGGAAAGGGGAAAGGGAGAAGGGAGGAGTCAGCATGCCAGGGCTCCGCCTGCATCTGAAGAAGAGGTGGCTGGTCCAGCTTGTCAAACAGGGTGCTCACTCTTTGGTCCCACTTTCTGCTCCCAGTGCTACTGGGCTTTGCAAGGAAGGCAGGCTGTCCCTTGGGACCTACTGGAGCCCAATAGAGCCCACAGGAGGGTGGGAGAGGTAAGATGTCAACGGGTCCTGTCCTGAGCTGCTCCCAGCCACCAGCCTCACCACATGGTGCAAGAGGGACCCCAGAACAAAGGAAGGACACAGGCCCGCATGTCTGCTGGTAGCCCTGGGCACTTAGCTCATCCCAGTGAACCACACCGCCTCCTCAACCCACGCTTTCAAAGCCTCCTTCTTCGTTTCTGGTTTTCATGTCTGTAGGAACATGAGCCAGATCTAACTCATCTCCGACAGACAATTCTGACTCACCCCGTGTCAGATTTTTATGAGTGGCTGTAATAGAGTAAGATAGCAATGCTCCAACAAACGGACTGTTTCCTCCCACTTGACCTCAAGTCTTATACATTTTCTTAGCGAAAACATCTTGTCTCCTTCCATTAAGCTCATAACGTGGTCTAGTAGTATACATGCGCCTTCGGTAGATGCGAAGCGATACAGAGGTCCTTTTTTTTTTTTTAATTTTACAAGGTAAAGTCAGTGAACATATCCAACTTGACGAATATGTCTCTAAAATGTCAATCCAGGCAAAGCTTTTTCTGCCTACAGTTTGGAGCCTACGTGGTGAAATTTTTAAAATGCTTTCAGTCCCTCAGTGAGGCTCTTAGAAGCTAGCCAGGGCTTACTACGTGCCAGGCACTGTGTCAGGTGTTGGGGCTAAAGGGAAGGAGAGCTTGGAGGCTGGCTGGGGAGGGACATCCATGACACAACCACAGCTAGAAACGGAGGCCAGTGCTAGAAAAGAGAGAGCAGGCTGCATGGATAGTGTGTACCATGGGGCTTGTGAGCTCACGAATAATTGGGAGTAACTGGAGTGGGGAGATGGGGGAGAGAAGAGGGTCTTCACATCAATGGGAATCACCTGTGCTTGGAGGCAGGTGCCATGAGAGGTCTCCACAGGAAGAAGGAGGCAGTGTGGTTGAAGGGCAGAGAGATGGGGCAGAACAGGCATCAGTCAGTTGGAGGGGTATGAAGAGACTGATGGGAGGATTATGGGTGCCTTTGGAGGACTGAGAATATGTTAGAAGATCAGTGCAGATTTCTATGGAGACAAATGCCAGGAACTGATAGGTCTTTGAAAGGTCACTCTGGCTGCCTTTTGGCAAAGGGGTTGGTAAAAGGCACTTGCAGGTGTGAACACACCAGGTGGGAGGTGAGTGCAGGAAATCAGGTGAGGGAGCATGGGAACTTGATCCAGGGGTATATAAGGGAGAATAGCCTTTAAGGAGTTCCACAAATTGGCACCAGCTGTGGCTTCATTACAGAGCTGGAAGGGGGAGGTGGGTGTGTCCTGGAGGTTACAGAAATTACATGAGAAAGGGAAGTCTTTTTAGATCTCTTTTTCAACTAGAGGAACTCTCACCTTATCGATAGAATTCCAGAGTGGGAACCAATGATATGAGGACATCTTTGAAATGTCTGAATATGTTCTTCCACATCTTTGCATGTGACGAGGAGACCTTGACCTTAGGAGGCCTTGGCCCTCTTTGTAGCCAGAAAGATTTCACTTACAGATTTCACCTTTTAAAGTCAAGGAGTCAGTCCTTTCAAATTACACCTCCTATCATTTTACCCTCTCATCATACCTCACGTGCTGGCATCTCCAAGACCCTCTGTTCCAGGTTGAGAGTATCCACTTTGGCCGGGCTGGTCTTGCCAAGAACACCACCACAGGAAATCTAGAGCCTGTAGTGCTATTAATAACATCATCTAAGACTGTGTTTGCTGCCCTCATGGCCTCTTCCCACCATGACTCACTGAAGCTTTTTACATATTGTATCCATTAAGCTATAGTTCCCAAAGCTCATCTTCTCTAGTGCCATTAGTTTTTAGGGGACCAGGCAAACCTTAAACTTGTCCCCCCTAATTGGATCCCTGTGCCCCCACAATCTCTTTGAATGCCTTTGACCATGATCCTTGAATGAGATCTGAGACCACTGCTGGTACCTAACACTTCTTGGCACCTTGTCTGCTAGGTTCTTGGAAGAGTAGGTGGCTATGGAGGTGAGTGGGGATGGGAGTGGGAGGATTTCTCCCTTCACTTCCCTTTTTGTGTTTTCAAATAATGGGTTTTGAGGGGGAGGGAAAGGTTAACCAGACGATTTATTTTCCATCTCCCATCGATAAAATGTTTACCACCCCCCACTGGAATAATTTAGATCTTTCGTTTGAATCTCCAGGAAAATCTCCCAAACTCAGACCACCACCATGTGGATTCAGCCATCTTCTGATTCACCTCCAGATTGTCTCCTCCTAACTGCTCAAGCCACAGGTTAAAAGCGAAATGTTCAATGCCCAAGCAGAATAGTGGGGAACACGTTTATCTAAGCAATTATATGCAGCTCTGTATCTGCATACAGGGGGTCTCTCCCAAGACTTTCCAACCTCAGCAAAACAAGACAAAGCCCCAGCCATCTGGGCTATATATCATTCATTCATTCCTGTGTTCAACACTCATGGCGGATCCCCACCAAGACAGTGGGAGAGCAAGGACTGGAGAAATCCTGGAAGCTGAAGTCTGAGGAGGATTTCAAATTCAAGTCAGAGATGAAAGAAACATCTGGACTCGGTCCTCAGGTACATGCAGTATTCTGAACTGAAGCTAGAACCAGAGACCATTCTAATGAAAGGCCTCTACAGGTGGGCTCTCACAGGTGGGCTCCAACTCAGTTTCGTGTATATTCATTCATGAAATAGCTCTTTGGGTCAACATGCAGAAGAAAACCATTTAAGAAAACTGACAATGAGGAGTGGAAAGGGAAGCCAGAAGGCATGTGAATGGGGAGAGAGGAGGAGCCAGGGCAGAAAACCAAGAATCCCTCCCTGCCCTCCTTGCTGCCAGGGAGGTCTGAGGGACTAGTTTCAACCTGGGATCCCAAGGCCAGAACAAAAGCAGCGGGGCCATGGCGGGTGAGGGAAGGGGGTCCTCAGCACAGGCGCATGGGGCTGCGGAAAGATGGGGGCTAGCGCGCCCGCTGGCGGGGGGGCACCTCGCAAGGCGCTGTCCCCAGCCCGACCCCATGCGGACCGGGTTTGGCGCAGCGTCCGGGGAGGTCCCGGTGCCCTGGGGTTCGCGGGAGGCAGGGCCTCCACAACCCCCCTCTTCGCCCCCAGGTCGGTCTGCGCTTTCTGCTCCAGGTGAGGGCGCGGCGGGGTGTCACTTTAAATGTGCGCAGAGGGTGGTCCGGAGAAGCCTTGGGGCGGGGAGGGGCAGCAGGCAGCAGGAGCGGGACAGCGGAGCCTCACAGGGGAGCGCAGGGGCGGCGAGTCCGGTGGGTCCTGCAGTCCCGACTGGGCCGCAGCACAGCACCGCGGCGCTGCCCGCCCCTCCTCCGCCAGCCCCTCCACCTCCTCCTAGACTCTCAGCCACATCCTCTGTGAGCTCACTTCCACCTTCCGCAATTAGCAAAGCGCCTTCTCCCCGCCGCCCTCGACCCCCCCCCCCCCTCCTGAGTCCTCCGCCAGCTCACTTTTTGCTTTGGCAATTAGCAAAGCCCCATCTCTGCGCCGCCCCGCCCCCCTCCCTCCTGAGGCCCCGCCCTGGCTGGGGCGCGGGGGGAAGCCCCCAGGGCTGCAAGCTTTGCCAGCGCTGGCGCTGGGCAGCCTCCTAGCCTGGCTCTCTGAGCGGGTGTCCACCCGCCTCCTGGCTGCAAAAAGATCATCAGTGCTGTTAACCCTGGCTGCACTCTCCTGTCAGTTTGCTGGCTTCCTGATTGCACCCAAAGCCAGGAACCAGGTTCCCCAGCACAGGCCTGGGCTGAGATGCCTGCCCAGGATCTGTTTGAGCAGTCTACTCATCTCC
This sequence comes from Mustela nivalis, assembly GCF_964662115.1. Lineage (NCBI taxonomy): Eukaryota > Metazoa > Chordata > Mammalia > Carnivora > Mustelidae > Mustela > Mustela nivalis. Next base: position 79,592 of record NW_028135832.1, read on the forward strand.
AGGCAGGGATGGCACTTCCACATGGATGTTTGGGTTTTTTTTTATTGTTTTTTGGTTATTGGTTATTATACATGACCTCCAGGGTAGGTGCTCCACAAAGGGAGTGAAAACAGGATGCATGATATACCCCTCACCTCCCATGCTGTCTTTCTCTTAAATAATAAGCACTGCTGAACTATCTTAGATTCTGTACCTTCTCTCCAGCCATGAACCTATCACTGTCTTTAACTCTTGAAAACTTCATTAGACAAATTAATGTGGTGAAGGAAGCAATATGAGAAAGCCTATTAATCTGATGATCATGGAACTGAACAAACCCTATAGATACTTTCCCTTTGATTTCTAGCCTATCAATACCTACAGTGAGTCACATACACTCAAGATTATTGTTTTTATTGTATACTTCATATATTCATTGATTTTGGACTCCTTATCATTTTGTTGAATTGTTAAACTATGGTAATAAACAAACTTTTAATTAACTTTTCCTCCTATGATACAAATATAACTTGCACTTGAGCTTTAGCTAATGTTATGTTCTAAAATTGCCAAAACAAAATGATCAAGGTTTCTAGATTATTTACTGTATTTTCTACTATATAATATTGTTCTATCTCTTCTGTATAAAGAAAATGAATGCTTGGGGCTCTTGGGTGGCTCAGTGTGTTAAAGCCTCTGCCTTCTGCTCAGGTCATGATCCCAGAGTCCTGGGATAGAGCCCCACATCAGGCTCTCTGCTCAGCAGGGACCCTGCTTCCCTTCCTTTCTCTCTGCCTGCCTCTCTGTCTACTCGTGATCTGTCTCTCAAATAAATAAATAAAATCTTTTAAAAAAGAAAATGAATGCTTGATAACTAAATGAATGCTTTACTGAACAAATTAAATATTGCAATAGCATTTTATTTTATCATGCTTCACATATTAAACAATAATATTATATCACTAGTCTACAAATAATCTACTCGCATAGTCATTTGGAAGCTTTTAGCAAAAGAATTCTTCCTCCTGATTGTAGTATAAAAGCCACAGAAATATACAGAAGACTCCTAGGATAGAAAGTTAAATCCAGTTATCCGTGATACCTTGAGTAGGACCTGACCTATGTATGTCCTGGGATGCACTAGTAACTGTTACATGTGATAGCATTATATTAAAATATACAGTTTCATTTACTTCACAAAGGACATATAAATTTGAGAATAAAATATTTGATGAATCTATAAAGTCTATATCTATTTGTAACTAATGTGGTAGAATTAAGATGTTAATTTGAAAAAAAATTCATTGAACACATACACATATTCAATTGTTTTTATATATATAAACAGCATTATTTATTTATTTAAATAAATGCATTGTCAGTAAAATCCATTTACTTATCAATCATAAGGGTAATTTTAAGTACTAAGAATAAGAAATATGTGAAAAGATAAGTGTTCAAGAGTGCAGTTTGTGGTAATTAACACAATATGATAGGCTCATAAAAAAGATATATTACTTGAACTTAAAAGCTTGTATAATTAAGCGATGACCACTTGAAATTTGTAATTAGTCTTGCTGCAGTTTTTCCTTGCACTTATTGCCCTTCCCCAGAAGTTCATTAAGAATTTCTGTGAATGTCCTTATGTTTAATCTCATTCATAGATTCCACTACTGCTCACAAAACAAATCCAAAAAGAGAGGTAACTCTATGTGGCACTCCATCCACAAGCAATACATTCATAAATAATTAAAAAGCTCTCTACTTCATTTGTTACCCATTCAGCTGATAATTTAAATGAGTAACTGAGGCCATTTTATCAGCACTTTTAATAGAATGCGACTCAGAAACTTCACAGTGTTATTTAAGAAGAAATGCTCACGTGTTAAGGTTTTTATTTTTTTAAATCAACAAAATAATTTTCAAATATTAAAAGCAAATGTGTCCTTTTCCTCCAAGTTTCCTTGCTATGTCAAAGTTACAAATAAATACATTAAAATCGTATTTTGAGTAGTAGATAAAAACAAAAGTTTTGAAACTGTGGGTTGAGTGTCTGGGTTAACTTGTATAAATATCTGAACTCAATGTATTTAGACTTTATTAGATTTTTTTTTAGACTATTTAAAAATGCATGCTGAGATAATGACAACATTATTTTATTCATTTTAATAAATCAATTATTTTATTTTATTATGTTTAGATATTTATTTATTAAATTAATGATTTAATATTTAATAATCTAAATTTGAAATATTTTAAATTCTAAAAATATTTATTTAATTAAATTGATATATTTAATATAAATATTTAATAAATTATTTAATCATTATTATAATTATGCAATACATTATGTATTGTGTAATAATTGCATTTTAATAAATACATAAATATATTATTTACATTATTTTATTTTATTTTATTATATTTTATTTAGTTGACAAAGAGAGGGAGAACGCAAGCAAAGGGAGCTGCAGGCAGAAGGAGAGGGAGAAGTAGGCTCCCAGCTGAATAGAAAGTTCAACCTGGGGTTCCATCCCAGGACCTTGGGATCACCACCTGAGTCGAAGGCAGATGCTTAACTGACTGAGCCATCCAGATGCCCAAGGCTTTGTATTCTTCGCTTCTAAATATTGATGCTCCTTCATCTCTGGAGTTAGTAAATTGATGTTGAGAATTCATATCAAAGAATTGATAGTAGCTGTTAAACAGAAACATGTAATTTAGGGGAAAAAAAGAGCAGAAGGAAGAGAAAGGCCAAAAGTCAAATGCACATTAATATAAAATTTAATTAGATAAATAAAGCTGATATTCCTGAAGGGGGCTATTAAAAGAGCTGCAAAGAGCTGATAGGATTAGGAAAATTGTCCACTCCTGGTCATTTCATAATTTTAAACTATTCCTTATTAATAAATATACTTAGTTCCAGAAACACAATCACATAAGAACATTTCCACCAAGTTTCCTCTAACAGCATTTACAAATTAGACGTTCAAACAATGCAGTTCTTTACATGTTGCATCTGTATCTTAAAGTTTAAAAACTTTCTGTGACACATTTTCTAACAATTAAAATTAAAATATATATATATATATACATATATATCTATGTATATATATATATATATATATGTATATATATATATATATATATACCTTATCCCTAAATAAAAAAAAAAATATAGAGAGAGAGAAACCTTATCCCTAAATAAAACCTTTCTTTGTTTATTAGCTTAAATAGGTAAATTAGCAACAACAACAACAACAAACAGCTAATATTATAGAGGAAGGAACAATTGACCTTTTCATTCATTGCTATTTTCTAAAAATTCCTATTTTATTTTTTTCTCAAGTCTGTCATAATAATTTTCTAAATCTCCTGCCTTATTCAATTTTTTTCTTTTAGTGGAAATCTCTATTTCATATTTATTTTCTCTTCCTCCACTCTTTGCTCTAATAATTCAATGTATTATTAGATTTTCTGTTTTTCTCTTTATCCAGATATATCTTTTCTTTCTTTCTTTCTTTTTTAAATAATTTGATTTGCTGGCATTTTACATCAGTACATGCTTTCTTATGGATGTTAGAAATGTCTGTGGAACTACTAGAAGAATAAACTTTTTTACCTTTAAGAAGTTGACAGTCTAGAGTGCCTGGGTGGCTCAGTTGGTTAAGTGTCTTCCTTCAGCTTAGGTCATGATGCCAGGGTACTAGGATCCAGTCCTGCATCAGCTGCCTGCTCAGCAAGGAGTCTGGTTCTTCCTCTCCCTCTGCCCCTCCCTCTCTCTCTCTAATAAATAAATAAAATCTTTAAAAAAAAGACTTACTGAAATCTGAGACTGAATTACTAAATTCAGTCTTAATAGAAGACAGCTAAACAAAGCAATGATCACAACTGGAAAATTTAGCGAGATCATGGTTTAACATTTTTGGTTGACACAGGACCTCTTTCAGAAACAACTTTCCCTAAATATCAATTTCTTTTTAAGGCAAAAACTTTTGACAAGAAATCCAGATCCTTCTGATCGTTTTCATATAAATTTAAGGTGACATCCTCAGAGTATATAATCAAATATGTAATTATTCTATCTGTTGCCTTGTATATTGCCTGTATCTTTTTCAGACTCAAAGTTCCATTGAGGTAGAGTTTTTTTTTTTTAAGCAGAGATTTTTAAAGTGTTTGATATATACAAGATGCTTAATAAGTTTTTAAAAAACCTATGTTTTACAGAAGCCTTAAACAGGCTTTAAAAAAAGAAGGTGATATTAGTGGTCATATCAAACAATTTTCAGGTTTCAGTCATGTAAATAACTACATTTCTCAGAGACAGAGAAACATACAAATGGTCTGGGTCCAGTAGGATAATGCTAGCATGTGTTGTAAATTCTCTTATATGACCTTATTCTTGCAAGAATTGGTTATGTGGCAGAAAAAAAGGTATCACTATCTTATACTTTATTATTTAAAGAGATTTATGGAAGTCTTAATTTCTTACACTACCCCTTTGTTTCAGTGGACCCAATTTCCGTGGTAATGGTGAGAGGAAAGTAGGCAATTTAGGCAGCAGCAAAAATCTCCTACAAGGCACTATAAAATAAGGCTTGTTCTAGATCATGGGTCTGTCCAAAGGGGAATGGATGATGCATGCATTGTGGACTTATAACTTTGAGATTAATACTGTTATGCCCCAATAATGGGTCTATGATTAAAGGAGCGAGACTGATGTAAAGCAAAGGTCAAGCAAAGCTTTATTTCATGCCAAGCATCAAGAATCTAACCGAACGTTTGGGGCCACACCTCTTATGAGAGAAGGCAACCCTTTGCTGTTTCACAGTCTAGCTTTTAAGGGCAAAGGCCATGCAGTCAGGCCTGGCCACGCACAGGTGACCAATGAGATTTTAACACACACAGGAAACTCCACAGTGAGGCTAGGTGACCAATTGAGGTTCAATTTACCCTAGTATAGACATTTGACCCAGCCTATTACACCTTGATTAGGATTGGTGCCAAAAAGGTTCCCAAAGGGCGGAGGAGTGGGGCATACTCCTTAGTATCTAGGGAGACAATATGCAAACACCGCCCCCCTCCCACTTATTGATGTCTCCACCTGGCCTGACCCACCCTTGTATATGGGCTTTGTTACCTGGAGCTGATTTCCAGGACTTGTTTTTAAGTGAATCCCCTGGGGGAAGGGGAACAAGGACAGTTTAAGGGTTAACCTCAATGAAAGCCTCTTGCTAAAATATAAAAATATAAAATAGGTCCTTACATTACAACAACTCAGTAGGGAAAGTCCCAGTGTGGTGATAAAAGAAGTGAGGTAACTTGCATTGCACATTTTTTTAAAAAACGTGTAAGTTGTATTTTTCCGTGCCATGACATCATACTTTATCTTCATCTCTGTCTACTAGTTTAAAACTAGTTAAACAAACTCAACAATTTTTTAAAAAATATTTTATTTATTTATTTAAAAGCAAAAGCCAGAGAGAGAGAGAGAGAGAGCATGAGCAATATGGGGCTTGATCCCAGGACTCTAGAGATCGTGACACTTAACTGACTAAGCAAATGAGACTCCCACAAACTCAACAATTTTATAAAATTTTTATTTGTTGGGATGCCTGGCTGGAACAGTCAGTAAAATATGTAAATCTTGATCTTGGGGTTGTACGTTTGAAATCCACCTTGGGTGTAGTGGTTTTATTTAAAAATAAAATCTTTAAAAAAATTTTTTTTTCATTTTTTTATTTAAGCCATTGTATGGCAGTGTTGATCACTATATTGTACACCTGAAACTAATATTAACCTTATTTTAACTATCTGGAATTTAAATAAAAACTTTAAAAATAAAATAAAAATAATAATCATAAAAATAAAAAAGAGGAAAAATTATTTGGCAGGCAATTTTCTTAATTGAATTATTATTTATTATTATCATAGTCTGTGTGTGTCGGTGGGAAGTGGCTGGTATTACAGTGAGTTCCATATCTGTGTTACACTGAGGTCCATGTCTGTAGTCAGTTTTTTTTTCTTTTAGTTTATTTTCAGGGATCCAAAATTCATTGTTTATGCACCACACCCAGTGCTTCATGTAATAAATTCCCTCCTTAATACCCACCACTGGGCTCACCCAACCACCTGCCACCCTCCTCTTCAAAACCCTCAGTTTGTTTCTCAGAGTCCACAGTCTCTCATGGTTTGTCTCTCCCTCCGATTTCCCCCAGCACACTTCTCTCCATCTCCCAGTGTCCTCCACGTTATTCCTTATGTATTGAGTCTTATAAAAACTTTTATTTCTTTCCCTATTCTGCTTTGCATATGCTTACCTTAGATGTTAAAATGTTATAAACCTCTCCTGCCTGGTCCATTTTCTCTCTCTTCTCTCATAATTTCTCATGCTCTCCCTGCCAACCCCACATGCCTTACAATATCTGGATATGACTAATTTCTTCCTGAGCTACTTTATTCTACTCTGCCATATGGTTGCCCTTCCCTCTTCTGTACCATAACTTCTATCCCCTGCATTTTTGCTTCAACAATACCTAATTCTTTTCACTACATCTGTATCTTTGAGGTCAATACTCAGTAGTGCAATCGCTGGGTCATAGGCTAGCTCTATTTTACTGGAAAGAAGGGCCATATGCACCCCAGTGTTCATAGCAGCAATGTCCACTATAGCCATTCTGTTGAAAGAGCCAAGATCCCCTACAACAGACAAACGGATAAAGAAGATGTGATCCAAGGATGCAATGGAATATCACTCAGCCATCAGAAAGGATGAATACCCAACTTTTGCATCAACATGGATGGGACTGGAGGAGATTATGTTAAGTGAAATAAGTCAAGCAGTGAAAGTCAATCATCATATGGTTTCACTTATTTGTGGAACCTAAGGAATAGCATGGAGGACATTAGGAGAAGGAAAGGAAAAATGAAGTGGGGGGATTGGAGGGGGAAATGAAACATGAAAAACTATGGACTCCAAGAAACAAACTGAGGGTTTTAAAGATGAGAAGGATGTGGGGATGGGTGAGCCTGGTGATGGGTATTAAGGAGGGCACATATTGCATGGGGCACTGGGTGTTTTACACAAACAATGAATCATGGAACACTACTTCAAAAACTAATGATGTATTGTATGGTAACTAACATAACATAATTAAAAAAAAAAAGGAGGGGGACAATACCTAACACTCAATCTTTGCTAGATTCTTGTTTACCTCCTTTTAAGAGTAAGCTCATTTAGTGTTTTTTTTTTTGGTTTGTTTGTTTGTTTTTGTCTCAACTAAAAGAAGAAAAATAATACACATTATTTTGAAAACTTTTTGAACAGTGTACAAACGTTAGTCAAGTCCACAATGTCTCATCTCTTCTTCCTCCTAACATGGCTAAGTTGAAAAACCCTTTATCTGGGAAAAGATCATTCTCCTGCCACCTTGTGTAAGATTTTGGCTTTAGGTTAGATTATCCTTTCTTTCCTTTTCTGAAAATAAGTTGAAAATATTAATAGCCTCAGTTTCTTCTTCCAAAATATGACTGCTTCTTTACCAAGTGCAAAAGCAACCCATTTTGACCATAGTAAACAGCTTGGACCTACTTTTTTTGGCTCACTGTTTTAGTGAGACAAGTGGAGTGAAGATGACACACCATTTCCAAATGTATTAATAATTGGTAGACCATACTTCTAAATTGAAGATTTGTTGCCATTAAACTATGACCAGACTCGCTATAATTACAGAGGTAAATTCTTTATATTTACTATATTTGAAATTACCATATAATACCAAAATAAAATTATGATTATGTGAAGAGTCTGTAATATTAAGAAGATGACTTTGAAATGATTGCTTATCTAAATGAAATTTCCCATTTTATAATCTTGTATAAGCTTCCGTTGTCATTTCCTATTTAAAATCTATTAGAAGGCACTCTTATTTTCCCTTAAGTGGGAAGTCAAATGTGGAACAAATTCATCCCAAAGGAACTGATTCTATGTTCCACTGAAGACCAGGTGGCTTCCATGTGGCATTTTGCCTCTTGCATATTGTTCATCTCCTACAACAAATGGGGGTATGCTCTTTATTAAACTAATTCAACTCAATTAGAGACATTGTCTTCAAGGGATAACATCATAGAGACTAGAATCAGCATCATACTTTTGGAAAATTGGGCCCAGGGTATTTGTTTTGTTTTGTTTTGTTTTAAGATTTTATTTATTTATTTGACAGACAGAGACCACAAGTAGGCAAATAGCGTGGGGGGGTGGGGGAAGCAGGCTCCCTGCTGAACAGAGAGCCTGATGCAGAGTTCGATCCCAGGACCCTGAGATCATGGCCTGACCCGAAGGCAGAGGCTTAACCCACTGAGCTACCCAGGTGCCCCTGGGCCCAGGTTTTGATGGCTTCTTTCCTCAATCTTATAAAACCTATTTGAACTCTACTGGATGCCAGAACTGTTTAAAAATATTTGGTCCTTTGTAATTTTAACCTTCCAGTATTCAATGCACCTGATCCATGTAATATCCTATAGTATTTTTGTCAAATGAAGACTCTCAAAGTGTGTTTCTTGGGAGACACTTTTCAATTGGTTGCTTACATTTCTGCATTTATTATTTGTTCTAGGCCATCCTTTAAAGATGGTTGTATTGAATAGACTTGGAAGACAGAAATAGTATCTTTTTTTTTTAACTTAACCTGTTGTGTTTGCAAATATTTTCTGCCTCTGTTTTGATTCTTCTTGTGGGAACTGAGGCTCAGAACTGATATATAACTCCCATCCCTACACACACACACAGACACACACACAAACACACACACACACACAAACACACACACACACACACACACACAAATACTGTTAATATTCTGGCTACCTCTATTGCTGTGAATATTAAACTATATTATTTCTGAACCATGAGTCTGCGTCTTCTATCAACACCCAAGAAACTACGGCAGACTCATACACCAGCTTTCAAATAAGGGAAAATAATCTCAGATGCTTTATATTTTTTGATAGTGTTACCTACTTCTGAACATATGACTGAACACATATAAAGCTGGAGCCATGACCATTTAGAGCTTCTTCTGTGGAAGAACTATGCATTCACTAGTAAACAATAGTAGTTTCATCTTTTTTTTCTTTTTCCTCCTGGACACCATTTCCTCTCTCACACTGTTGCTCAAATTGGATGGAGTCTAAGGTCCTTTGAGGAAATTTTTTTTAATGATTCAAAATAAAATAGGAAGAGTCTAAAGTGCTAAAAATACTTCTAGATAAAAGGTATAAGATAATGCCAGAAAGGATAGTAATTTTATCTAACAACTGCCTGTTCACCCCTTATTTGTTCATTAACTAATCTCCAAATTCCTGACTAAATCCCTTTTGTAAGCCAGAATGTGAGCTAAAAAGTGGGATTTTAAAAAATTTTTATTTGAAATCCAGTTAGTTAACATATATGGTTGTATTAGTTTCATGTGTACAATATAACATATAGCACTCAGTGCTCATCATGACAAGTGCTCTAATTAACTCCCATCACTTATTTAATCCATCACTCCTTTCAGATCCCCTCAAGTAACCATCAGTTTGTTCTCTGTAATGAAATGTCTGCTTCTTGCTTTGTTTCTCTTTCTATGTCTTATTATTTCCCCTTTGCTTGTTTGTTTTGTTTCCTTTATTCCATATATGAGTAAAGGTATTTGTCTTTCTCTGACTGACTTATTTCACTTTTAGCATTATACTGTCTAGTTCCAACCATGTTATTGCAAATGGCAAGATTTCAGTCTTTTTTATGGCAGAATAATATTCCATTGTATATACATACCACTTATTCTTTATTCATCAATTGATGGATACTTGGGCGCTTTCCATATCTTAGCTTTATAAATAATGCTGCTATAAACATAGGGGTGCTAGCATCCCTTTGAAAAAGTTTTCTTATATTCATTGGGTAAATACACACCAACAGGTTTGTTGGATCACAAAGGACTTCTATTTTTAAATTTTATGGAAATTCCATACTGTTTTCAAATATGGCTGTATCAGTTTGCATCACCACCAACAGTTCACAATTGTTACTTTTTCTTTTTTTTTTAAGAATTTATTCATTTGACAGGGAGAGATCACAAGTAGAGAGAGAGAGAGGAGGGAGCAGGCTCCGTGCCTGGCAGAGAGCCCGATGTGGGACTTGATCCCAGGACCCTGAGATCATGACCTGAGCTGAAGGCAGAGGCTTAACCCACTGAGCCACCCAGGCAGCCCCCACAAGTGTTACATTTTCACATCCTCTCCAACAACTTTTGTTTCTTGTAGTGTTGATTTTAGCCATTCTGACAGGTGTGAGGTGGTATCTCTTTCTAGGTTTGCTTTGCAATTTCCTGATGATACATGATGATGGCCATCTTTTCATGTATCTACTGAACATTTGAATGTGTTCTTTGGGGAAACACTTGTTCATGTCTTCTATCCATGTTTTTATTGGATTATTTGTTTTTGGATGTTGACTAAAAACTGGATATTAAGTAACACACAAGACAGGTTTCCTTGAGCTTAAATTTTATTTGCATGAGTATCATTAACAGGAAAAAATATGCATATGTGTATGTACAAGTGTGTTTATGTATACATCTATCTATCTATCCTCTATCCCCTGTCTTCTAATTGTGGTAAATCCTGTAAGGTGGGGAATGGGATAGTCTGAAGAAATATGCTGCTGGATATGCTGGGTAAGCAAATTTAATTGCACTCAGATGCTTTGGATATAAGTGAATCACTCAAATGAGTTATTTAATATTATATAGAAACAAATTAAAAGTTTATGTAGTTGAAAATAATAGGTAGTTAAAATAATTTTTTTGTTTGTTGTTTTTGTGTCTTTTTTTGTTTATATATACTATGGTGTGAATGTTTATGTCTTCCAAAATCATATTATGAAATCTAACTCTGTAAGTGCTAGTATTAAAACATAGGGGCCTTTGGGAGGTGATTAGGTCATAAGTGGGATTACAGTCCTTTTAAAGGAGACCCCAGAGAGTTCTCTTGCTTCATTCATCATGTACGTTTACAGTGAGAAGATAGCCATCTATGAGGAAGTGGGCTCTCCCTGGATCTGCCCATTCCTTAATCTTGAACTTCTCCGTTCTAGAACTGTGAGAAATAAATTCCTGTTCTTTATAAGCTATTAAGTCTATATCATGTCCGTTATAGCAGCCTGCATGCAGAAGGACACTATGACCTAAAATGAGAGCAATAAATATAAAGTTTCAGTAAAGTCAGTTGGTACAATGTTTTTTTTACTTAGAGAAGACATGCTGCTTCATGTTAAACCTTGATATTGTATATGTTTCTTGAAGGGCCACTTCTTACTCCTTTGTGTGTTTTCCACAAAGTCCAGGATGATGCCTTACATAAAGGTAATATTTTATAAATACTGTTGGAAATATATACTTCTCTAAAATCTTATTTTGCCTACAGATTACTTGGATCCACTTTGCCTTGTGTAGAATATTTGAAATATATTAAGAACAGAATGTCTCTCTAAATAACATTTAGAATCATCATTAGTTTATGACTCCTGACTCATTTGTTTATGCAGTGATACTTACTGCAAGAACACTGAAGTTTGTAATATAATTTTGAATTAATCACCAAGCTAGTTTATTTTAACTTATGAAAAAATAATTTCTCATGTTGGTTTAATACTGCTCTTATGTTATGGTCATGACATTTTCATTAAAATAAAGTAGAAAATAGAAGTAAATAATAAATGAAAAATAATAATTAAAAAATAAAAAAATAAAAGCAAATCTCTTGTGAAATGTTAAACTTTTCTTACTTATTTTGTTTTGCTTTTCCTCTACCATGCTGGCAAAGCTGTATGTTGTAGATAGGTACAATTTTCTAGGTGCTAGGTTTGTTACTTTTGCTAAAATTTTCAAAATATAAGGAGTTGAATAGTCATGGATTGTTTATTAAACTCCTTATCTACACATATAAAAATAAAACAATGATGGTGAGCTGGGTATTTCTAAAATTGTATTCTGTTTTTCCATATTATGTTTTACAATGTAATTAATAAAGATTCTGCATATATTAACATCATCACCTTCTATCTCATCTGTATGTCCATTACAGAGCATGTATGATTTCTATTCATTGCTATGCTGTGGTGAAGAGATTGTCTGAAGTAGCCTATATTTATGCAGGTAGAACTTAAGCTACGGTGCTCTTGTTTATTTGCTTGTTCATGATCAGTATGTCTGAAAGATGGTAACTATTGCATCAGGTGTGACGATTAAAAAATATTATTGGTGCCTGATACACTGTGATGAAATAGGTAAGTCGATTCATAATTTGTTAATTAAATTAGAAAAGAAATTCCTTTGGATTTGTTCTTTATTAAGAGTTTTTTTTTTAACGAATGCCTTGGGATGTTTTTTGTGTAATATATATCACATGCCTCAACCTTTAAATTTGAATGTAGAAAAGAGTTATCAGAATGAGCCTAGAAAATATTGTTATGGGGGCACCTGGGTGGCTCAGTGGGTTAAGCCACTGCCTTCGGCTCAGGTCATAATCTCAGAGTCCTGGGATCGAGTCCCACATTGGGCTCTCTGCTCAGCAGGGTGCCTGCTTCTTCCTCTCTCTCTGCCTGCCTCTCTGCCTACTTGTGATCTCTCTCTGTCAAATAAATAAATAAAATCTTAAAAAAAAAGAAAACATTGTTTTGAAATATTTTTGTTCTGTTATATTATGTTAACTTAGGAAATAATGGTAGTTATTTTTATTAGCATTTCCTACTTTCCACATGCCCTTACAGATGAGATATCATGTTTTTTCCTACTCTTTTTATCGTGGTTGTTATATTCTTCATGATCAATAACAATCAATGAAAATTCATAACATTAATTTTCTTTGGGAAAGTGATATTTTAGCAGGAATCCATGACCAAAAACTTTAGCTGTTGTTCTTCCAGGAGATGAGACTATCAATGTTCCCGAAATTTCAAGAAATAGAACTTATTAATTGTGTTGGTTGATGTTTATTTTCTCTGAACTTAGAGGTGCATAATTCAATTTAAAATTTATTTGGGGGGCGCCTGGGTGGCTCAGTGGGTTAAAGCCTCTGCCTTTGGCTCAGGTCATGATCCCAGGGTCCTGGGATCGAGCCCCGCATCGGGCTCTCTGCCTAGCAGGGAGCCTGCTTCCTCTTCCCTCTCTCTCTGCCTGCCTCTCTGCCTACTTGTGATCTCTATCTGTCAAATAAAATAAATAAAATCTTAAAAAAAAACGGAGTGGACCTTATGGGGGTACTTATCTGAAATTGAGGGACATTATAAAAAATAAAAATTAAAATTTATTTTGAATTGAAAACAAGATCTTACTGAATTTTAGGCATCCCACTTTATATCAGGCCTCCAGTACATTCTAATTTATTTATAGAAAATATCATAAACATGAATGACACTTTTCCTATTGCATTTATATGATACTGCAATGACTCAAAGATGTCAGATTTGAAAAGCACTACCTTTCTATAATTTCTGTTTCCTAGGAGGAATGGATATACCATTTTAGCTCAATTATCCAACAGTATTCAAAACCACCATGAATTTTAAAACATAGTTATTACACCCTAAAAATCAAGTATGAAAATGTATAAACAACCAAATCTCTATCTGTAAATGAAATACTCCCACACAGACGGGTTTTAAAACTTTCTAACTTAAGGAATTTGATAGCACAGACTCAGGGTAGTAGTTTCAGTGCCTACAGTATACTTTCAGGGAGAGAGTAATGTAAGCTCTGAGTCACTTTCTGCCTAGAGATGACCTAATAGTGGTTCTGGCATTGTTTGTTTGTTTTTGAAAATACGTTCCTGGGCGTCATTCAGAAAATGCAGTTTGGCATCTATATAAATTAAAGATGATCTTTTTGAACTTTTGTCTTTCATTACATCAAATTAACATAATTGTACAGAAATTCCACTAAATTAAGCATTGTTAGGAAATGTGTAAATTGGAGCTACTCAAATTAGTTGCTCTTTGAACTATGTGCTGTTGGTTCAGGATTAGATAAGGATTTTGAAGGCAAACCTAAATCATTGCTTCCTTTTTTGAGAGATTCTCAGCATATTTTCTTAAAATTAGCTGAAATAAACAATGTGTTTAGTCGCAAAGTGATTTGCATTTTTGCACAAACTCCCTATCTCCTTGAGAATTATAACAAATATTTCATGAAACATCATTGATCTTTACTTTGTTACACTGCTGTAAAGTACATTCAGAGTTGCCAGTTAAAGGTGTTAGTGTTGAGATGAAATGTCATGCATTTTTCTTCACTTCCATGCAAATGAACACAGTAATTCATTAAGACACGATGAAGAAAAAAAAATTGACAATGAGTTCCAGATTTTAAAAATCACTTGCCATTCAATCCAAATTGTGAGTTTGATCGGTTACCGAACACTTTATAATGCACCCCCGGTAATTTTACAGAGATTACTTTTTTCTTACCAATTCTTGATTATTCTGTCTTGCAATGCAGAGAAAGCTAACTAATTTAAAATAAACTTCCATTAATTTTGATTGTTATAAACTTAAAATTGACTAATTTTCATATACAGAGTTTAAAATGTTCACAATTTACATTAAATATATATTCTGTGTATACCTTGGAAAAATTATACTGAAAATTGAAATTAAAATGATGTTGTATATAGCTGCAAGAAGCCGCCTGTCCCATTTCATCTTACTATATAAGTTGTGTCAGGTAATTTATAAAATCCCTGCTGCATAACAAATCTATTTTTTGTTGGAATGGGTAGTAATGTTTCTTCTTATTTCGAAATAAGAGTTGGTCTATGAGTGCCTCTACAACTGTATTTTTCCTAAGTGGCTTCATGGTCTTGAACTGAGAAAGCTCAGAGCATTAAACATCAAAGTAATATATTTTGACATAATTAGACATCAAGGAAATGCAATTAAAATGACACTGAGATATCACTACACACTTACCAGAATGGCTAAAATAAAATATAATGACAAGCCCCAAAGAAAAAAATATACCATTTGATGATACACAATGGCAAGTTGTACCATAACTTAACCATCTCAGACTAGTGTAGTGTTAAATTTGTTTTTCTAAGCCATGTTTTGGGTCACTTACCACTTTTCAAGGATATAAAGTGCTATCATCTTACTTAAAACTGTGAAATTTGGTCAGATTTAAATTTCAATTTATGTTAAAACATTCTGTAAACTGTGTTAGACTTTGACATTTGTTCCCTCACTTCAGTGAATAACACTATATCATATTCTGAAAAATACGCTAATTTTTATTTTGAAAAATATCCCTTTTTCCTCTTATGGTAATTATTAATATGAATTAATAGTAGAATTTGATATGGTTCCATATGACCATAAATACTTTATTGTATATTATCAAATTTAATAATGAATATAATGTACTTCTTTGGACAATTTTTAAAGACCAGTCTACTCTTAAAACAAAGAAAATGGAGATGCACTTCTTTAGTTCACACAAATTTCATTTTATTATATATAACCTCAGATAAATTTCAACAAATCATAATTTATTAAAATCATGTCTACTTAAAAATCTCATAGAAGAGTTAAACCATCAAAAATAAAAATAAACACACACAACACACACACATCACCCATGTATTGGCAAATCACAATTGCTGTAACAATACATTAGGCATTCCACAGTTAAGGGCTATCAAAATTTCCATCAGTGACAAAAAGATTTGTATCCAAATGGACTGATTTTCCAGAATCCAAGAAAAAGTCTCCTAGGATTTATTTAAAGGTAAATATTTGAACAAATACTTCTTAAATTTAGGAAATTCAGAACATACGATTAAAGAATATTTGCAGTGCAGACTATATTCAATCCTTCCTTCAAAATGTGCCTTTGAGTACATAATTCTGTTTTCTCGATCTAAATTGAGCTGTCTTCCAAGGAAGTTTTCCAAAATGTGTGTCTCTGTGTGATAAATGTTCTAAGACCTAACATGCTTCATTGTATTTTTACTGTGCTCTCAAATTTAATTAATAATTTGGATTGATGTATAATACCTAGTTTCAAATATCTTTTCCATCTATAAAAACTCCCAGCTGTCTCTTTATAAGCTATTACTATTGAGAATTGTGCTGTCAGTATTATTCTTGTACATTTTAGGTGATCTGTTCTTCTCTTGGGCATCATTTATGCTCTTCTCTGTTTTTTATATTCTTAAAACTCACCATAATGTATACGAGTGGTTTTTAGTGTGTGTAGTTTTTGTTTTGTTTTGTTTCTGATATCTCATGTTTGGCATCATTTTAAGTCTGGTATCTTTTATCTTTCTTTAATTCTCCAAAATTTATCTCAGTACTTATTTAAATATTTTCTTTATTTTTTTTTCTCTTCTGCTGTATTTGGGCAGAAGTCATTAATTTGTTTGTTTGTTTTTCCCAACTCATTTATTTATTTTACAGCTATATTCATCTTAGTCTCCATTTATTGTATTCTTTATTTCAACAATTTTCACTTAATTTATATTCACAGTATAGTATCTTTCTTTTCCTTGCATATGTATATCATTATTTTATCATATACTTTTAAGCTATTTTTAAAAATATTTTATTTATTTATTTGACAGTGAGAGATCACAAGTAGGCAGAGAGGTGGGCAGAGAGAGAGGAAGGGAAGCAGGCTACCTGCTGAGCAGAAAGCCCGATGTGGGGCTTGATCCCAGAACCCTGAGATCATGACCTGAACGGAAGGCAGTGGCTTAACCCACTGAGCCACCCAGGCGCTCCTTTTAAGCTATTTTTTAGAAGTACAGTCATTCTTTTTTTTTTAAGATTTTATTTATTTATTTATTTGACAGAGAGAGATCACAAGTAGACGGAGGGCAGGCAGAGAGAGAGAGAGAGAGAGAGGGAAGCAGACTCCCTGCTGAGCAGAGAGCCTGATGCAGGACTTGATCCCAGGACCCTGAGATTATGACCTGAGCTGAAGGCAGTGGCTTAATACACTGCACCACCTAGGCGCCCCTAAGCTATTTTTTAAATTCCTGTTTCAATAACACTTGGATTGGCATATAAAGTTAACCACATCATATTTTTTAGGTAAGTAATTGTACTTTTTATGTGCATAGTTATTTTGGTCCATGAGTTCAGCTCTTCTTAGGATCATCAAATCTCTGTAAAGTCTGGGTATGCTAGGATTTTCTAAGCAACAATAAAATACATTGAAACCTGGTAGCTTAAGTATAAAAATGTTTTCTTTCTCAATCATTCACAATAGTATTCCATTCTGAGTAGCTTCCTTCTATTTTGCAGCTATAGTGTTTGGAAAAACTTGAATTATGATATCACTGTGATAATGTGAATTAGTCAGGGTTTTTCAGTGAATCGGGAAGAGAAAAAAAGGAAGATATTCTCCAGGGCCAACTCTAGAAGTGACTATTAAAACATCTGTCCAAATTCAATTGAACAAAACTCAGAAATGCCATCTCCAGTGAAATACAAAGAAGATTATATATAGTTCTGGGCACACACATCTCATTTGACCCAATGATGTATATCAATGAAAGACTGAAGGCCAATCACCACTCCATGGGAGAATTTAAAAATAAATTTACTAATGAGGCCAAGAATTCAGAATCACAAATACTTCAGAACTAATAATAACTGCCTTCACATGATGTTATTCTATAAGATAAATCCTATGATCAAGTTTCAATTTTAAATTCTTACAATTTTAAATTCTTAAATCCTTATGAAGAAGCATCATTTGGAGGGAGCAGTTTTCATAATTTATCATCCATCAGCCTTTTTTAAAAGATTTTATTTATTTATTGGACACAGAGAGAGAGAAAGAGAGAGAGAGAGAGATCACAAGTAAGCAGAGAGGCAGGCAAGCAGGGAGGGAAGCATGCTTCCTTTTGAGCAGAGCCCGATGTGGGGCTGGATCCCAGGACCCAGAGACCATGACTTGAGATGAAGGCAGAGGCTTAACCCACCACCCACGTGATGAGAGAGCCACTCAGGTGCCCCTCATCCATCAGTCTTAATTGATTGGAGGAAAATGTGTGGAGGAATAATGCCTTAGGGAGCTAATCTCTCTAAAGAATTTTCAAGTCTTTACCCCTTCAAGGTTTTTGTACAGTTCTGATAGCCTCTAAACATCCAGCGGATTTCTACAGTGACAGGCCTGTTAAAACCTGTCTTCAAACCAGGAATAGAGCTTGAAACATACCAGTCAAGGGCAACTTTGAGTGTTTTAAGGAATTTATCATCATTTCTTTCTTTTTGGTTAATATCTGAAATAGTTCCATATTACACTGGCATAATTTCTCCAGAGCTGACTTTGAAGGAGGCATTCAGTTCCAGCTAGTTCTATATTTTGGCAAGAACTATACTTCTATATTAAAAAAAAACATATTTTAGGGCGCCTGGGTGGCTCAGTGGGTTAAAATCTCTGCCTTCGGCTCAGGTCATGATTCCAGGTTCCTGGGATTGAGTCCCACAGTGGGCTCTCTTCTCAGCAGGGAGCATGCTTCCATTCCTCTCTCTCTGGCTGCCACTCTGCCTTCCTATGATCTCGGTCAAGTAAATAAATAAAATTAAAAAAAATATTTTATACCAGTTATTCATGATTATTGACTAAGATATCACAATACAAATAATACAAACAGTTGCTCTTTATTAATACCTTCAACCAAGATCAAAAAATATGTCATATTTTCTCCAAAAATTTTATATCATCTGATAGGTCAGATATATATAAAATTACATTTAAAGTTTTAAAAATATCAGCAAATATTTTCATTTAAATGCAAATTTGAAAAGAAATCTACTTTTCCAAACACGACTTTTTATCCTATTTATTTTGAATTTTGTCAACAACTGATAAAATGTTTAGCGAGACTATAAATGTTAGATCGAAAAAAATGATTAATAGATGTAGGTTCAAATTATTATGTTCCATTAAAAATGATTTAGTCTTTGATGAACATCTGTTTGGTAATATGTTGTATCCAGATATAGTAAATTAAAGACATATATAAAATTATAGGGAAATGACATCTTCCGTTCCATTATGAGTAGAGCTTTTAAAATGCTATTTGTCACAACCTGTCATCTTGTCATTATGTAGCATTATGTAGCAATTAAAAAATGTATCTCTTCACTTCGAAGTCTTTTGGAAATCTAAAATATGACTTTCTATGGTTTGTGTCTCCATATTGCTTTATTGCCAGTTAAACAAATCCACATGCTTTGATTCAAAGGTAATAAATTCCTCTTATTTGGAAAAAGGATGTTTATTTTTGTTCTCTCACCCTTAGCAGGTGGTTTCATTTTAGCACACTTCAGAGTTATAATTTCATGCTTATTAAAAACATTTATTTTGATCTACATAGATGAATGAAACTTTTATTTTATTAAATTATTTGCCAAAAAATCTGTGATTTTTAAAAATGTATTTCCTTTGAAGGGTTATTTTAGAGCATTCAAAGAGGATCTAAGAGTGCGGTATTATGCAGTTTTTAAGTAGGTATGAAATGGTTAATTATAGGATAGTTTCTTTAAGGCTTATGTATATTGTCCATTATATGCTATAAAATATTTTGAAAGTAAATTTAAGGTATGTTTTACGTAGTTTATTTTTTTGGAAAAAAGTATTGAAATGACTTATGAAATTCAGTATACTCTCAAAATTAATTTATTTTGAAATTTACCAGTTGTGTACTGAACTATTATATGGCAGATATTACTTCAGACTACACTGGTAAATGAAATACTTGGCTTTGTAGAACTTTTATTTTAATGGGTGAGACAATTCAAAGCTATAAACCTTAATAAAAATGGCATAGTGCATTCAAAAAGGAAGAGTACAATGGGGAAAAAGAAAAATTCGATCAGGGTGAGAAAAATCAAGGTTGCTAGGCAGGGGATGGGGAGTTAAAATTTTTAATAGAAAGATCAGGGTAGTTACAATGAAGCTGACAATTGAACAAATGTATGGAAAGGTGATGAACTTTTGCAGAAAAGTTCATAGTTTTGCAGAACTATCAGCAATAAGGTCACTCCAGACAAAGGAATTGGCTATCTTGAAGGCCATAAGGTTGGATCATGCCTGGCATATCTGAGGAATAGCAAGGAGGCCACTGTGAGTGACTGAAGAGTAGCAGGAAAAGAGGTCACAGAGGTTAAATGACTGGCTAGATCATGTAAAAGCTTAGAAGTCATTGTAAAACTCTGGCTTTTATATTTGGAAACTTACTGTGTGATAGAATTTCTGCTAATAACTGAGAGTTCAAATGTCCACAAAATTTCAAGGATTCTTATTCTAGTAAGACAGAATAAAGAGAAAGAGTTCATATTTTCACATGGTGTAAGAAATGCTCGGAGATCCAAGTGTAGGAAGCTATGGGAGCACAGAAGAAGGCACTAAAATCACACCATATATTTGATGACTGTGACTATATATAAATTTGTATTTTCTAGATTTTTTGTAGTCATGGAATCACACAGTATATACTATTCATTGCCTGGATTTTCTTTTCTCAGCATCATTACTTTGAGAATCTCCAATTGTCTTTGCTCTATTGATGGACATTGATGAACATTTCCACTGTTTTCAATTCTTAAAAATAAAGCTGCTATGAAATTCATATACAAGTCCTTGTATGAACATAGGGTTTGTTTTTCTTGGTTAAATGCCTAGAATAAAATAGCTATTTGTGTAACTGCAACATATTTTGCATTTAAAAAAATTTTGAAACTATTTTCCAAAGTGGTTGTATCATGATATATGCCAACAACAGTTTAGATTTTTTGTTGCTTCTCAATCTAGCTCAGACCAAGTACAATTAGCCTTTATAATTTTAGCCATTCTAATAGATATGTAAGCATGTCTCATTATGATTTTAATTTTTATTTCTTAATGTTTAAATGTTGAGAAATTGGCCATGTGCTTATAAGCCATCCATATACTTTTGGTGACATGTCTCCTCCATTATTTCCTTCACATGTAAAATTGGATACTCTGTTTGGTTATTAGTAAGGTTTTTTATTTTTATTCATTTTTAAATAATTAGAGTAGATGTCCATTATCAGATATTTAATTTGCAAATCCCTTCTTCATCTTTACTGTTTCTCAATGGAACTTTGATAGCTGTGTCTTTCAAGAAATATGCTACTTCTTTCCTGGTACACGGAGGTATGACTAGAACATTATCAATGTTGACCTTTGCAAAGAAAATCATGGCTTAAGATATATGTAGTCTGCAGTTGTTGGGAGTGTTCACCATCCTTGCCTCTAACTCATCTCTCACTGCCCACACATTCAGATATAGGGGAATATTGATTGACAAAATATTAATTGCCAAATAACACTATTTGGAGAATAAGAAAAATGCAGGCACCTGATTATATAATATTCCTTAAATAAAATATGTTTTTATAAGTGCTATTGGAAGTAAATTCCTCAATACTTTAATCACACAGAATGATGGAATCCTAGATTTTTTTTCCTTGTATTTACTAAGAAAATGATCATGCCTCAAGTATATTAAAATGGATTAGGGAAAATTAAAAATTGTTTTAAGTTGATTTGCGTGTGTTGTGCGTATGTGAGAGAGAAAGTGAGAGAGAAAGAGAAAGAGAGAAAAAGAGAAAGGGAAAGACAGAGAGGTGGCTGCAGTGAATTGATGAGTTGGAGGATAGATTTTAAAGTTTTGTCTTTTGCTTTCTACATTTCCTTTTCCTTAGGTTCAAAAGAACAATCAGTAAAATCTCAGATGCCTGCTGGTAACATCAGCAGAAAGAGTTAGAGGTTCCTAGAAAATTAAAGAAGAGATATAGTTTTCCTGACATAAGAAAAGTCATTTTTTGTCCCTAGCTATTTTCAATGATCTATACCCCACCTGTGTACTTGCCCAAGCACACTTCTTCCAAAACTTCCTGGGAGGTTCTTACAAAGAAATGCAAAAACCTCACTCCTTAAGGATTTTGAGGGAACAAGGCAATGGGAAAACTAACAGTCACCACCAGACCAGGAAATAGCCTAAGCTATTGAGACAATAATTCAGTGGTAAAACTCCTAGTGCTATTTCAAAAGTAATCAAGGCCTTGCATTCCTTGTCCCAGAAAATGAGCCCAAGACCCCATCTAGTTTATATCTGCTCTTGAAGCCTGCAGAGTTCCTTTCCCTTGTCCAACAGTTACCTCTGCTTTATTCTAACATTGACGTTTCTGCCCTCGGTGGAATACAAGCTTCATTCAGGTGAACATGCAATACATATTGCACAAATACATATGTGGATGTGCATGCATCCACAACCTTAGGACCAACCATACACGGGATAATAAAACTCTCCCTTCTGAGTATTCATCTTAAATACTAAATAAAAATCTCTCTCCTGTTCAAACAGTCAAGGCTTTGGAACTTATTCCCTGTGAACTCCTTGTATGTTGTAAACAAAGATTCCTTTGTTTGACAACTCCACCTGTTTCTGTGATTCACCAAAGACTGACCTCAATTAGTTCAGTTACTGTAATGTAATATCAAGCATATCTAGTTAGTTGATCATTTTGTTCAAGTCTTACATATCTTACCAATGTGATGACCATTTGTCTATGTAATCTTAAAATAAGGGTGTTGAAATTATTTTCCATTTGTCGTCCAAGGTAGAAGTTATGATTTTTGTTCTTCGTTTTTCCCTATATATCCCCAAATCTGTTGTTATGTATTAAAAGTCAAGAATTATTATACTCTCGGGGCACCTGGGTGGCTCAGTGGGTTAGGCCGCTTCCTTTGGCTCAGGTCATAATTTCAGGGTCCTGGGATCAAGTCCCGCATCGGGCTCTCTGCTCAGCAGGGAGCCTGCTTCCTCCTCTCTCTCTCTCTGCCTGCCTCTCTGCCTACTTGTGATCTCTCTCTGTCAAATAAATAAATAAAATCTATAAAAAAAAAGAATTATTATACTCCCTGATGAATTCATCCTTTTACTCTTCTGTAATTTTGACTTGATATTTATGTCTGATAATGAAATTTGCTTTAAAATCACTTTTCATTATCTTGATATAACCACCAAAGTTATAGTGTGATTAGAGTTAATATAGCATATTTTTTCTTTTACTTTTTAAAGCACTTCTATATTGAATCCTGACAAAGAAACAAAACAGCTTTTTAACTCTGGAAGCATCTTTCTAAATTATCTTTTTTTTTTTTAATGAAGCAGTAGCAATTTTTGTTAAGGGACCTAAACTGAAAGTAGGTTTAGAAATTTATTTATTTTTTTATTTATTTAGTAAAAGATTTTATTTTATTTATTGACAGCAAAAGAGAGAGAAAGAGAGAGAGAGAGAGAAGAAGCACACAAACAGGGGGAATCATGTGCAAAGGGAGAGGAAGAAGCAAGCTCCTTGGGGTGCAAGTAGTCCCATGCAGGGCTGGATCCCTGTACACTGGAATCATGACCTCAGCCAAAGGCAAACATCTGCTTAAACAACTAAGTCATCCAGGCACCCCTAGAAAATTTAAAAAAAAAAAAAAGACCTTTTAAAAACATTTTGTTTCTTTCTTGTTTTTTTTTTTAAATATTTTATTTATTTGACAGACAGAGAGACAGACAGAGGAACTATAAGCAGGGCAGAGGGAAAAGGAGAAGCAGGTTTCCCACTGAGCAGAGAGCCTGATGTGGGGCTCCATCCCAGGACCCTGGGATCATGACCTGAAAAGAAGGGACACTTCTTGGAGGAAGCCACCCAGACACCTCTTTTCTTTGTTTTTAATATATGGCAACAGATGCTTCCCAGCCACGAGGAGCATATTACCCATTGATTAAATCTTTGATAACAACCTATTTAAAAAGGTGTGTAAATATATACTTACTCAGATTTATACACTTTGTGTTTTCTTCATAGTTTGGGGCTGGACCCCATGGTCACAACACTGCTTCCAGTCTTTGCCTTCCCATCTTTTGATACCAGGTATTTGGTCAGCAAAGCAAATTAGTATCAAAATTAATAAGCCCTTGGCACCATATCTCTGGAGCAGGGCTTGCTCTTAGCCAAGGCCCAGAGCAGTTGACCTACCCTCGCTAGTGCTATAGCCCCAAGGACTAGGTCCCTGCCACCAGAACTCAGTCTTACATGTTATGCTAAGCAGACAAAACCAAAACAGGAAAGCTCCGACAGCTTTCACTGGCATGCCTCATCTCCAACTCCCTCGACGTCCAGGCAGTACCAGATGACAGGGAGGGGTCTTGGTCCAACATATGGGAGGGAAGGAAGTAGCCACGAGCAAGTACCTGCCTCTCTGTTCCTTTCTTTCATGAGCAGGTTGTAAGGAGGAGGAAGAGGAAGGTGAAGAGAGGTGAACTTCAAGGGGTGAAGGCCTCAGGTAGGCAGCTGGCTCCTGCCAGTAGGAAAGGGACAAAGGAGAAGGCAGTGAGACTTGCAGGGAGGGTGGGGGGTAAGGGTTACAGCTTATGACGGAATCTGGACAGGAGTAATAGGGATACTAGTCATTTGAGTCCACCATTGGCAAGCTGGGCTGGGTGTCAGGGCAGATAGGCCTCCCTGGGCAACGGCACATGAGAGAAGGTGGAATTCTTCTCTGAGGAGCAGGTGGAGCTTTGGGTGTTGGGAAAGCATAGACAGTATTGTTCCAGGGCCAAGGACAGGTCCGGGTACTCCTGGTTGGAGGTCAAGGCCACAGTATGATCCAGGTCTTCTACCAGCAGCTTGAAGGTACCACATGCTAGCCACCCCTCATTATTGTGTATAACTCTCTGGTGCACTTATTGGCTTATCCATCAAATGACTCCTTCAGCAGCTTGAAAACCACCTCCACAGGCACTCCAGGATATGGGAGGCTTCCAGAGTGAAAATTTTGCACAGGATCACCCCAAAAGACCAGAAGTCACTCTGGTGGATGTAGATCTGGTCAAACATGGCCTTAGAGACCATCCACTTCACAGGCAGTCCACTGTTGGTTCTCATTTTATAGTAACTGATGTGGTGATATCTCTGGCAAGGCTGAAGTCTGAGATCTTCATCATGTTGTCCTTTGTCACCAGCACTTCCCTGGTGGCCAGGTCTTGGTGTATGCACTTCTTGGAGGCAAGGTACTCCATGCCTCAGGCTACCTGGTAGGCACAGGATACTGGGTGCTTGGAGGAGAGTTGCTCTGCTGCATTGTGGCTGATATTGTAACAGTACTCCAGGTCAGGAGGCCTCTGGGCCTGCAGGTACTCCTGTATGTTGTCTTTGGAGGCATATTCCATGATAGTGTACGAAGGACCATCCTGTGTGCAGGACCCAGCAGGTTGATGGTGTCCTTGTGCTGTCCAATCATCTTCATCATCTCCATTTCTGAGATTAGGTTTGACAGGTCTTTCTCTGCTGCATCTGACTTCAACATCTTCACAGACACTTTAGTCAAATGGTTGGATTTGTCTTTGTCCAGCCCAATGGCCTCCTCCAACACCACCTGCCCAAAGTAGGCCTCTCTTAGGGGTATGCCTAAACTGCCTACAACCAGCCTGCCTCAAGGCAGTTATGAACTCTAGATTATCCTCAAAAACATTAAACCACAAGCTAAAAATTCTCTTCACTAGGTCTCTGTCGCAGGTCTAATTTTCTTATCTTTCATCATTAATCTTTTTCCTAATTCTTATTTTCTGTATAGTTTATTTGGCTTCCAGGTGTTTCCCCGGGTTTCTGTATGCTGTTTCATAGGGAAGAATTATCCTGTCATAAAATTATTTCTTGAGCATTCATTACATCTCTCAGTTAAAATGGGTTCTTTTATGGTATTGATTCATTTGAGTTTTCTCAAAATGGGAAGAATTTTCAAAATGGTGTTTTCCTCAAGGTTCAGAGTATGTCTTAGCCTCATCTTTACTCTTTTTGAAATTCACTTTTCAAATTCTTGTCCCTCTTTTTATCTTTTTAAATTAAAATGTTTTCTTTTTACTATTTTTTTATTTGAGTGTAGTTGATAGTCAGTGTTACATTGGTTTCAGGTTTTCAATATCTCCATACATTATTCTATGATCACTACAAATATAGCCACCATCTGTCACCATATAACACTATTATAATATCATTGACTATATTCTCTACACTGTCCCATATCTCTTTTTAAAATCTCTGATTTTTATGTTTTCTGTTATTCCAATTTTCGACCATCATTTTACTTGGTTACTTTAATAAAATATGCCTGATTACACACTCTATGCTGAAAACCATAGCATTTGATTTATAGTAGTCTTCTTCTTCTTTTTCTTCTTCTTCTTCTTCTTCTTCTTCTTCTTCTTCTTCTTCTTCTTCTTCTTCTTCTTCTTCTTCTTCTTAATTAACATATAATGTATTATTAGCCCCAGGGGTACAGGTCTGTGAATCACCAGTTTTACACACTTCACAGCACTCACCACAGCACATACCCTCCCCAATGTTCATAACCCCACCACCCTCTCCCTAACCTTCCCACCCCCCCGGCAACTCTCAGTTTGTTTTGTGAGATTAAGAGTCTCTTATGGTTCGTCTCCCTCCCGATCCCATCTTGTTTCATTTACTCTTTTCCTGTTCCCCAAACCCCCCACATTGCACCTCCATTTCCTCATATCAGGGAGATCATATGATAGTGCTTTTCTCTGGTTGACTTATTTTGCTAAGCATAATACCCTCCAGTTCCATCCATGTCAACGCAAATGGCAAGATTCTATTTTTTTTGATGGCTAAATAGTATTCCATTGTATATATATATATATATGTATATATATGTATATACAATGTATATATATATACATATATATACATTGTATATACATATATATACATATATATACATTGTATATATATATATATATATATACAAATATCATTCATTTGTTGATGGACATCCTGGTTCTTTCCATAGTTTGGCTATTGTGGATATTACTGCTATAAACATTTGGTGCACGTGCCCCTTTGGATCATATACAGTCTTCTTTACCTCTATCAGAACCCCAGGAAGCTTTATTTATTTATTTACTCACATAAACAGATGATCCAACACAACGTTTTTTGATGTTCAAATGTATTATAATGTCTTACCGCTTAACGCTATGCTTACTGCTCTCTTTCACTGTCTGACTAAATCCTCATCATCACTATGCCATTTAATGAGAAAGAACATTTGAACTCAGAGTTCTCTCCATATCAGGGAATGAAGACTCCACCCTTCTGTTTGTGCAGGTAAAATAAATGTTGATGTCTGTCCTGCACATACCCCATCCTGTTCACCAGAATATTCACCATCAAAATATATACACAATGAAAACCATACCTCACCACTTCTATTACCATCCAGCATGCTAAAAACACCATCATATGTTCCTGAATTATTGACTTGATTGATAACCCCACTTCCACACATACTGCACTCCTTTCTCCATGCAAATTTATTTTGGTACAGCAATTTAACCTAAAAATCAAGTCATATGATTTTATTCTGCTGTTGAAAGACTTTTGGTATCTTCCCCTTTCATATTAAATAAAAACTGAAGGCGTTTCAATGTACTAGAAGGTCATACATCAATACGTTCTTCCTCTCTCCACCACTATGAACTCCTCATTGGCCTCCTTGCTTTTCCTCAAAAGTAACAGACAAGTTGTTCACACAAAGTCTATATACTTACTTGCTCTGCCTAGAGCAATCTTTTCCTTTAATATTTGTATAACACTCTCCTTCACTTCCTGGGTCTTTGTGCAAATAACATCTCATAAATGAGATATAACCACCCACAACAAAATAAAATTAACTTTCATCCCAGCATTCCCCAATGGCTTTTACCTTTCTTGTATTTCTTTGTATCACTTATCACCATCAACCATCAATTTTTATTCTATTACTGGTTTATTTTCTTATTTGAGACAGAGAGAGAGAGAATTGAGAGGGTGCGCAGAGGAAGAAGAAAACACTTCACTGCCTAGAAAGCCTGCTGGGGAGTTACATCCCAGGACCCTGAGATCATGACCCAAGCCAAAGGCAGTCACTCAATGGACTGAGCCACCCAGGTGCCCCTCTATTATTGGTTTATTTCACTATTATATTTCAAAAGAATGTGAGCTCTTTGTGGTCAGGTATTTTATATGTTTTATTAATTGAAGTATTCTCAGAAAGGTAGCTGGCAGATTGTAAGGGCTCACTAAACTGTATTTTGTTGTTATTATTGGGCTCCTTTATGGGCTTTACCTCTTACGCTAGAAGTCTATCCTTCAGATGTAAGCAATAAGAATAGAGCCCTGCTGCCTGTTCAAATGTGTAAAAAGCCTGTATTAAGTGGATATTTTAAAAGCTAAATGAATGGCTTAATAGTTGTATATAGGGGGAAAGGGAACATATTTTCCACAGTTTAGAAGTGGAGTTCTTTTATAGAGTTCTTGTACAAGCCTACACTATGGAACGATAATGGGCAGTTGTACATTACAATTATACAAACACTTTGGTAATTTATATCCTTTTTTTGTAATTCTTGACTGGATCATTTAATTCCTTAGGAGCATTAAAGCATTTCAACTTTTCATGTTCAATAAACTTATTGGGGTTGCTACCTTTTTTATTCAAATGGAGAAATAGTCATGATTTAATCTAAATAAAGTGTTATTGATTGTGTTGTTTTCTAGGAATGAGTCGCACATGCTAGTTTAAAAGTTTTGTAAATTCCCAAGTCTGTCACTGATAAAAGCCTTTTGTAGATTAGTAACTTGATCAAAACGGAAAAGTTATGTAACACCAATTGTTATACTATCTTTGTTTCCATCTTGCATTTTAATAACACCCATCTTAACTCTATTTAAGACAAATCATTGCCAGATGGATTTCTGGCATTGATTGCATGATATGAAATCTAGTATAACTAAAAGTTTTTGGTATTAGTAGCATATAAATCAATTTAGAAAAATATATGTATTTGAATATAAGATAAAGTTTGAAATTATTTGGCAATAGTAAACTAAACTTTTTTTTTGTAAATTTTTATTTTCTAAAATTCCATTGAGCTCTCTTGAAATAAGAAACAAGTTACAAAAAATTAAGGTTTATTTACCCCAATTCAAAATTATTAGGAATATAATCATAGAGGTTGAAGTATTTAAAATATTGAACCCAAAATGTTTTATTAGGTAAATTCATGAATGCTGAGCATTCACTGTTAAAATATACTAATACTATTGATAGACTGGTAGAAGCCTAAAATCAAATATTTATTAAATATTTATATCCATATCTTTTCATAGCTTGGTAATTCATTTCTCTAGCATTAAATAATATTCCATTGTTTGCATGTACTACACTTTATTGGACCTTTCACCTATGGAAGGATATCTTGGTTGCTTCCAAGCTTTTGTCAGTTATGAATAAAACTACTATAGACATCTTTGTGGGTATAGATTTCATCTTCTTTGGATAAATACCAAGAGCTGCTACTGCTGAATCATCTGGCAAGAATATGTTTAGTTTTGTAAGAAACTGCCAAGTTTTTTTCCATTCTTTATTCTCAGTAGACATGGAAGAACATTCCTGTTGCTCCACATCCTCACCAACATTTCGTGTTCTGTTGTCAGTGCTCTGGATTCTGGGTATGTACTGGTGTCTCTTTCTTGTTTTAATTTGCATTTTCCGGATGACATATGATGTGAAGCATCTTTTTATATGCTTATTTGCCATCTGTAATATTTTCTTTGGTGAGGTATCTGCTAAGGTCTTTGGCTCATTTTTAATCAGGTTTTTCCCCCATTGTTGAGTTTTAAGGGGTCTTTGTGTATTTTTGATTAACAGTCCTTTGCCAGATGTGTATTTTGCAAATTTTTTCTCATAGTCTGTGCTTTGCCTTTTCATTCTCTTGGCATTGTGTTTCACAGAGTAGACATTTTTAAATTCAGTGCTTGTGCTTTTGTAGCTAAAGTTATTGCGAAAACCAAGGTCATTTAAATTTTCTTCTATATTACCTTCTACATGTTTCATGTTTAGGTTTATAATCCAATCTGAGTTAATTTTTGTGAAGAGTGTAGGATATCTGCCTGGATTTATTTTATTTTATATTTTTAGATTTAGCTTCACCATTGCTACAGAACCATTTGTTTAAAAGATTGTATTTTGCTCTCTTGTATTGCTTTTGCTTTTCTATTAAATATAAAATATAATTGATAATATATATTATGTTGCTTTAATCTAGTCTTTCTGTGGTATTACAATATCTTGCTTACAATTATCGTTATGGTAAACTTTTTTTAAAGATTTTATTTATTTATGTGACAGAGAGAGAGATCACAAATGGGCAGAGAGACAGCCAGAGAGAGAGATGAGGAGAAGCAGGCTCCCTGCTGAGCAGAGAACCCAATGCGGGACTCGATCCCTGACCCCTGGGATCATGACCTGAGCCGAAGGCAGAGGCTTAACCCACTGAGCCACCCAGGCGCCCCATCGTTATGGTAAACTTTGAAGTCAGTCCTCAGTCTTTCTTCTCCTTCAACACTATGTTGACTATTGTGAGTCTTTGCCTCTCCATATAAACTTTAAAATAAGTTTGTTAATATTAAAAAAAAAAGAACTTGCTGGAATGCATTAATTGTATAGATAAACTTGGAAACCAGTGACCTCTTGAGCTTAGCAGGAGATAGACCATGGACATCAGTTGTCACAGTGGTGCCTCTGGCAGAACCTATTGCAAATCCCTAGGCAAAATGAGACCTCAAGGATCTGAGAGAATGTCTAAGAAGTACTTGATACATCCCTTGGGTATGGTTTATTGAAGTGTCCACCTGTCTGAAAGCTGGGGAATCTAGATAAGGGAGGAAAAATTAGTTATGATAAAACATATCAACAAACATCAATAAATTTTGTAAAACTAATTGTCATGGCTCATATACAATATGACCAACAGAGGGACCATCAGAAGGAAAGCATCAGTTATGTTTATTGTGAAATTTTTTATTCAAAATAAAGCAATGTGAGGGGAAGACACAATGAGAAAATTACCATTTTTTAAATGGTAAACATCTTACAAAATGGAATAGGTTTTATATTCTAAGTAGTATATTGAAAAGTAAAACATTGGGGCGCCTGGGTGGCGCAGTGGGTTGGGCTGCTGCCTTCAGCTCGGGTCATGATCTCAGGGTCCTTGGATTGAGCCCCGCATCAAACTCTCTGCTCCCCAGGGAGCCTGCTTCCCCCCCTCTCTCTCTCTTTCACTGCCTGCCTCTCTGCCTACTTGTGATCTCTGTCTCTCAAATAAATAAATAAATAAAATCTTTAAAAAAAAAGAAAAGAAAAGTAAAACATTAAAAAATAAAATTTCAATGAAAAAAATTATTTAATTTTAAAAAAAGGTTAAAAATAGCAGAACCATTTTTCTTATAACTGGAAAATACACTGTATATACAACTATCAAAATAACTTGTCATGGGGGAGCCTGGGTGGCTCAGTAGGTTAAAGCATCTGCCTTCGGCTCAGGTCAGGATTCCAGGATCCTTGGATCGAGGCCCACATCGGGCTCTCAGCTCAGCAGGGAGCCTGCTTCCTCCTCTCGCTCTCTGTCTGACTCTGCCTAATTGTGATCTCTGTCAAATAAATAAATAAAAACTTTTATAATAAATATTTGAAAAATAACTTCTCATGTCTGGAATCAGGAGCATTGGAAAAAAATAATATCTGAGGACAATACTTTTGCCATGTTTTGTGCCTTGCTAATATTTTTAAACAGTCAGGCAACTTTTAGCCTTATTGAAATACCTGCTAAGATACCTGCAGTGCCTTTTGGAGCCCTATGACTATAAAAATTAATTGCAAATATTCAAAATGTTTACTATGGTGTCACTATTTAGGGACTCCACCAAGTATGTTTCAGAAGTAAGCATAACTGCTACTCTTCCATAAAGCAAAAGGGCATATTTTCAGGAGTTCCATCTGCTGTACCAGGAGGTGAATCAAGTGATGATTTTTGTCTATAAAATAATTCACTTTTCAATCTAACATTCCTCATTCCACATTATAATAATAAAAACAGGAGGAGACTAAAACAAACAAACAACTACAACTACAACAACCAGCTTTTCCTACAGTGGAAAAGTAAATATAACCTTAGGAGTAGCCTGAAATTTATTTTTAAATATTTTTAAGATAAACGTTTTTGTTAGAAAACCATATATTTTATATTACTAAGAAATAACAGGCAATGTTTTATTAACTTCTAAAAAGTCTAGTTACTTATGTTTATCTATTAACTCATCTCTTTATGAAGTAGAACATGATCACACCTCTTGTATCTACCCAAGTTTGTATGCTTTGGTTGTTTTATGTTTGCTATTTCCTTGCTTAATTTTTACAATATTTGATACATAATAGTATCTTTAAGTCCATCTATGGTTTCACAGAATTTGTTTGAACTTCATAAAAATGTACCATACTTTTTGCACTGTCCTTGTTTTACTTCTCTATTAGCTTTCCAAGTTTTATTCACTTTAGAGTGTGTAGCTATCATTTATTTTTACTCCTCCATAATGCTATGTTTACAAATTTGTATTTATCTGTACTTTTAAAAATATCTTAATTATATACCATTTCTCATCTCACGTAACACTCATGTTACTTCTACACTTATCAGATATTATGTAACTGAAAACCACAACTCAGCAACAATAGAACACCATTTTTCAAAATTAAATGGCTTACCAGAATTCTTTAATTCTATCCTTTATTTGTATTAGATGACCCTTTATTCTGGTATTTGGCATTGTTCATATGGAGGAAAGCTTATAAGTTGATATTCCATAAATAGAAGGATTTTTATGATTGATTAATTATTTTCATTTAGAATGCATAGACTATGGTTGATTTAATGTTTCTTTCTTACTCTCTGCCTGGAACATAGGGCTATCTATGCAATAGCAACTAAAATATTAAGTTAATTACTTAGACTTTAAACTGCATATTAAGAGGAATAGCATACAGAACTCTTCTCAGATTGGGACACCTGGGTGGCTCAGTCAGTTAAACGCCTGAGCCTTTAGCTCGGGTCATGATCTTAGGGTCCTGGGACTCAGTTCTGCAACAGATTCCCTGCTTAGCCGGGAGTTTGCTTCTCCCTCATCCTGCTGCTCCCCCTGCTTGTGCTCTCTCTCACTCTCTCTCTTACAAATAAATAAAATTAAAAAAATAAATTCTTCTCAGATAGCTAATATAGAATATCATCTTTGTATTCATCAAAGGGAAAGTGCCATATAATAATGAAATCCAGACTACTTCAAATTCACTTTTTAACCAGTAAGAAAGTACTGGAAACAAGCCAAAAATGTCTTCAATGAATTAAAGAAATAGATTGATTTTCAATATCTTAATGTTTCTAAAATAAATTGCAAGATTTTTATACTAGATATCAGTGTAAATATTCATTATACAAGGATATTCTAAAAATAAACCCGAGAAAACTACTTGACATATATGATGACAAAAACGAGTTTGACCAATGTCAGTTTGGGTAAAACTTACAACACCTACCACCTGAAACTCTTGTTCTATATGGTGCCATCTTGTGATTCTGGGCAGCGGCAGTGAGCCACAGCTTCCAGTCAGCTAGAAGATTACAGGGGTGAACACCTGATATTCTTACAAGCATTCTATATATAGAATATATATATATATAGAATATATATATAGAATATATATATTCTTCTTTTTTTAGTGTAATATTTAATAAATTGCATGTGATATTTGATACTTTGTTATAAAATAGGCTTTGCTTAAGATGATTTTGCCCAAATGCAGGCAAATGTAAGTGTTCTGAGTATGTTTAAATAAGCTTAAGGTAAGCTATGATATTTGATAGTTTAGGGTATTAAATGCATTTTCAATTTTTTATGTGTTTCTCTGTACATAGCCCCCTTGTAAGCTGAGGAACATCTCTATATGTATATGTAGCCTTGGTATGGCTTACATATTATTGGCATGAAACATCTAGAACAGTACGTGTGCCATAGAATTGTCTACAACATCAAACAAGTTTCTTGAAAACTTGTGCCAAAGGGGTTATGTCTTTAAGGATTCTTATTTCAGAAGGGTTCTCTCAAACGTAAGATTTTTCAGAAGTTAAGTGAAAATCTGACCAAACTAAACATTTTTCAATTTTCCCTAGTGAGCAAAGATAGCTAAAATCTATCTGCCATTTTCAACACTGTACTCAATGATTGTAATTCTAATTTAAGAACAGATTATTTATATCAAAACCACATGTTGGCCTAATCTTATACAATATTCATAAGTCACACTCAGACCCTTGGACACTTTTATTTGTTGAGTCTATATGGTACTACGGACATTCATCTTTTTTGATCTCATAGCTTCATGTATGTCTATACTTTTGAAAATACATGCATCATAGTTCCATTGTAAAATGTCTGGGTTATAAAATGTGCTATGCTATCAAAATGGTAATAAGAACATACAAATGACCTGATGTAATGAACTGGACCAGATTGCCAGATATCACATTTCATACCAGAAAGATTCAGTGGTAAGTTTTAAAATGGCCAGCTATACATTGACTGAATTATAACTCATTTAACTTCTTTCTTTGTGTACAGTATTATACATTAGTCAGTATTATAGTAGATAAGTACTTTGGACAGATGTAAATATGCTGTAATAAAAAATGTTTTTCTTTTTTCTTTTAGTCCTTTTTACTTGTAAGACTAGCCACAAATACCACGCTTCCCCCAAAATAATTTGCAATCCAAATTTATCTCTAAATGAATTTATTGCACAGAAAAATATGTATATATATATATATACACTTACAGAAGACATGTTCAAAAATAGTTACACAACAGCAGGGCCCTAAATGTAAGCAGTATAGTTGTTTTGTTTTGTTTTGTTTCTTTTAAAAAAAGAGGTTATGTGAAATATTAGGATTTTATTTCCAGGCGTAGTATTTCAAGACAGTTGACCTATGGTGTCAACAGCCTCTTGTTGGCAGTATGATTTTATTGGCTCCATGGAATAACAGCAAGAATTTACTATTGCTTCTTTCTTTTATGACACACACAGAATAAAAAAATTGACACATTTGCTCAAGACCATCCAGAATCCTTTTACCTATCAAAATTGATAGGAGGCCTTCACTGCCAAAGTCACTGCTGCGTTTTCACAATTCATTGCAGACAATCTGCTACTCCCATTATGATAAAGGAGAGAAGAGTCATAATCAGGGAAGAAAGCTAGATTAATACTTGTAATTATCATTGAATATTTAGCCTGCTATAGGATTATTGTTATTAGTGTCATTTGATAATTTTCTCTCATTTTATTAAACACAACTGTGAGTAATTACGCTACCTAATATTTCTCTGTATTGGCTGACTAGCTAGCAAACATTCATGAAAATATCCATTAGCCACACATATAAAATGCTGCATTATGATGCTGTTGAATCAGAACATACCACTACCTGATCCTGTAGCTCTTTGAGGACTTGCAAATCAATTAATTCTATGTTTATTGTATTCTTCCATTACAATTAGAAAATTTATAATCGAGTCCATGAACATTATTAGTTTTACCATTTTAAACCAGCAATCACACTTTGATTTTTACAACAAAAGCAGAAATATAAACACACACATTTGGATCCGTTTTCTCTTAGTCTGTCTGGACTTCAAAATCCTATTCCTCAAGATGATGCACACCAAAGTTCTGGATTAAACAAGAAATTAGATGGCACCTGAACACTTGGTTTCATATTCTCAAAAGGACTATGCAACTTCTTTCTTACAATATGACATTGTTTTACAAAGATCCACACTTTTATAATGTTAGAATTTTTAATAATCAATAAAGTCAATTAATCATGATTAAAAATCAAACATAAAAATTTCTACTTTTTGCTTTTGCCCCCTCCATTTAGAACTTATTTATAGCCTGATAATTCAAAGGTCCCTATGTTTATGAAAATCTGGACAGAAATAGCTCTAAGATCCCATTCAGAACTTGATATTTATCTAAGTCTTTTGGCTCCATTTATCCTGAGAGCAAAGAGTAGGACAAAGGATTTGAGTACTGTTAGTTTATCTGGGAGATTATCCAAGGTAGAAAAGAATGGGAAAGTGATACAGTGAAGAAGCAACTTTGTCAAAGAGGTACATTGTTGATATAATTGTTGTGGATAGAAAATGAAGGCTTGCTTTTACTGAAAGGTCCTGAGAAACTTCTTTAAGTTGTCCTCATGAAGACCTGAAAACTGACAATTTTACCTATGGTTCTTATTTCCACTTCACTGAGAGCTGTCCTCAGAGGACATTAACTCTCCTACACTTTCAGGTTGTGTTGGAGACATTCTAAAATGAGAGAGAGAACATGAGATGCTATCAGTGTTAAGTAACTGCAATTTCCCATGGAACTATCCACCACAGGTTTGGCTATAATCAGGTGTTGGGCCTTGATATCAGAGGGATTTGAGGCAGTATCATTTTAGGTTAATCATTATATCTGAAATTTCCAAAAACTTCAACTGATGAAACTTTGATTATAAACCTATAAATATAACAATAAATCTACAGTATTCAAATTATTTTCATAGAAATACACAAACAAAGCATCAATTGATTAATATTTAAATGTTACAAAATACTGAACTGAAAGAATTTGGTCATATAACAAGGTGTAAGAAGTAGAGCTTAGGTTTAGGTTAGAAGTCAGGATGCATTTGGGACTCAGTTAAGAAATTGAATGGAGGGACGCCTGGGTGGCTCAGTGGGTTAAGCCGCTGCCTTCGGCTCAGGTCATGATCCCAGGGTCCTGGGACCGAGCCCGAAATCAGGCTCTCTGCTCAGCAGGGAGACTGCTTCCTCCTCTCTCTCTGCCTGCCTCTCTGCCTGCTTGTCATCTCTCTCTGTCAAATAAATAAATAAAGTCTTAAAAAAAAGAAATTGAATGGATGTCTGACTATCTTATAGGTTTGCTAAAAATCAGTGACTTTGTGTTCACGTGTGGCTATGCAGGAATTTTTAACTCTCTCTAAGAAGTTATTAGATTGATTATATAATGGCAGTAAAGGATGGGGAAAAGCAAAGTACAAACCCCATAAAGACAAAGACACTGAGTATGAGAAAAGAGTAATAGATAAGAAGAATCAATGCATTTGAGGAAAATGGGAATTGAAATACACAATGATTGTTGATTTTTGTAGATGGAGAAAACAAAACTAGCTTGCAAGAAGGAAATAACAGAAGACATGTTGTGAAAAGGCAGTAACGTGGAATAAAGGAGTAGGGAGAGCATATCAGGTAATTTGGATAGGAAGGAGTTAGGAGATAATTGCTTGATAAATTTTATATGGCCCACTTAAATGCACAGATTTCTCTTCTTTAATTTATATGGAGAACAGGGTGTCGTTTCTCTTCCCTTTCAGAGCACCCGAGGTGTACTCTTTCAGACTGAAAACCTGAAAAGCTCAGGACTCAGTTGCTTAAGCACAGCTGAGAGGACATATTTCAATTAAGATTTACAGTTTGCTGTAGGTAGTAGACTGTCAAAAGTGGTTTAACCATATTTTTCATTTAACAAGAAGACTACAGAGAGTGTTTTCTGGTGTTGGTTCAGAGTCTTAAGAAAGTCAAGTGAACTATCTTAGAGGTTTTCATGGCTTTTTATTCACAGTTGCAAAAATTGCTGTTGGAGTTCTCACTATTAAGCCCACATTTCTGGCAGAAAGATAGAGGTAAAAGAGAATGATATCTTGTACGACTGATACTTTGTCATAAGGTTACAATGTAACTAGAAAAGAGACAATAAAATATTTGATGTTGTTTTAAGTTTCCTTGTTGTCAATCCCTCAGTGATTTCTGATACTAAAGGAAAAAGTAGATGGATATTGACCTGGCAACTATCAACACCTGTCAGTCTCTCTTGGATAACCAATATCTCTATAATCTCTTCTTCCCAGTAAAAAAAAAAATAAAATATATTCATAACCCACACTGTGCCATCTCAAGTTACTGCACCAAGATAAAATTACAATGATTTTCAGTTGTTCCAAATGGACAGAATACCCTTCCTTATGATATCATGCCTTATAAGATAGATAATTGGCTTGCTACCAATATACCCAGATGAGACTGTGGAAGAGACAGGAAAAAAATAATAATATTTATTTATTCCTTGGGTTGACCCTGTTTATACAGATGCATTACTATTAGAAAAGGTTGGTTTGGGACATTGGAATGAATTTACTTAATGGGTCTGTATGTAATTGGGTTGGAGAAAATTTTTAATTTCTACAAAAATTATTAGAATTCTATCTTACTCCCTTTTATTAATTTTCACATGTTAACAAAGCCAACATTTTTGTCTAGCAGACAAGATCTTAAATCCTAACAAAACTCAATTTTTTCCTTTTTTTTTTTAAGTTTGAGAGCCTCATGTTCTCTCATGCTGCTTTAAATACAACTCAAAAAAAAAAGGAGCTAAATGGGGCAGTAAGCCCAGACTTTTTATTTTAATTTATTTATCTTATTTTTAATTAAAAAATTAAAGATTGTATTTATTTATTTGAGA
The DNA here is from genome assembly GCF_964662115.1 of Mustela nivalis. Classification (NCBI taxonomy): domain Eukaryota; kingdom Metazoa; phylum Chordata; class Mammalia; order Carnivora; family Mustelidae; genus Mustela; species Mustela nivalis. Next base: position 118,177 of record NW_028135832.1, read on the forward strand.
GAGAGAGAGCATGAGTGGGGCAGGGGGATGTCGCTGAAGAGAGAGACTGAGAAGTATACTCCCTAATGAGCAGGAAGCCCGAAATGGGGCTTGATCCCAGGATCCTGACTGAGATCATGACCAGAGACAAAGGCAGATACATGTGCAAAATCCCTTTTTTTCTGGGAAACAATACTTTACAAGAGATGTTTGAAAAAGTACTGGGGAAACAACTTTAATCAGAGATACAAAAATTTAATTGACTTCTGTAAAGCTACAGGGATCCAAATGATGGGAATCCCAGGCCGTTTAGGTTGTGGACCACAGAGTATTCTTCTCTGTAATATTTTATTTTCTTCCATGTCTACTAACTCCAGTCCAAGTTCACTGATCTCTTTTTAGATAGTGCAAAACATGGCAAAGAATACCAAACAAGTGCCCAATATTCTACATTTATTACATCATTTCTAACATATAGAAGTGTGTTATCAAGGCTGGTTCTGTGAACGAACCTAGTTATGCTAAAGTGTGTTTTGTTCTCCAAAAATTAAATTCATGATTATCACACAATTATAAAATACTTGTGTCAAGAATTTTTATTCAAAAATTAATAAGAGAAGCAGATATTAAAACTAGTTCACATGGTTATTTGGGATATAAGCAGAGTTGTGCAGCAGAAGTGCTCTGGGCCCATAATTTGCATTATAGAATTTATGTTTTCTAATGAAAAATCACTAACTTGCATTATTGTTAACAAGAATCCTGTGCATTACCATCAGTTTTCTACATTATAACCTCTTGCTCTACAGTTTGTAAATAACTTTGTCAATAGCAAGCTAATAAACGGGGTGACTCCAATGGATTGAGATAATCTCCAGAGTTTCTGCTACATAATGAACAGGACTCCATTGAAAGGACACCTAAGAATTTATTTTGTCCCAGAATTTGATCACTTTTTTCACTGTCCTTACCTATTTTCCAAACCTAGTCCTTTTCAGTCTACAGACAACCCTGTATCTGACTGACTTGTTAATTCTGGGAATGTCTTGCAGATTAATTTGCTTGCCCGAGGTGGTTCCTCTAATTGATGTCTAAGAACCCTAATTAGTTAAGAAAACTTTTTTTTAACATTTTCATTGCTATTTATTATTATTATTATTATTGCTAATATCTCTATTATAAATAATTCACAAGGGCAGCTTTCTGACAAAAGACAAAGAGCTGGCTACTAGTAGAAAAAGTACATTTGACTCTGTCAGTGAAAGTGGTAAAGGGATTTGAGAAAATAAGGCAAAGCAGTGGAATTATGTGTTAAAACTTTAAATATTATAGACACATTTACTTAATTTCTAATACTGCTTATAATTAAAAAAGATGTTTTCCATGAACCACGCATTACAGCAAATATATTGTTTATACAGATTAAATTTTCATCAAAAGGGACGCCTGGGTGGCTCAGTTGGTTAAGCAGCTGCCTTTGGCTCAGGTCATGATTACAACATCCTGGGATCGAGTCCCAAATCTGGCTCCTTGCTCGGCCGGAGCCTGCTTCTCCCTCTACCTCTGCCTGCCATTCTGTCTGCCTGTGCTTGCTCTCTCGCCCACTCTCTCTGATAAAGAAATAAAATCTTAAAATAAATAAATAAATTTTCATCAAAAAATAGTAAGTGTATTTTTTTGTAGGATCATGATGAGCATTTTGCAGATGAGAAAAGTGAAATTTAGAGAAGTATATCTCTTCAAATCCCTCATACAATATCTGGCCTAGATAGAAGGATATACTATCACAATTGAGGAAGATAATTGAGATTACTTAAAATGATAAACTTTACTGTATAGGGTTTTTTACAAGTTTGCCACAGATTCACCTTTTTTAAAATATATATCTATTTGTGTAAAGAGAATGCACTGAGAAGTAAAAAGATAGTGATATATCAGTGCTCCCAACTAATGGCTATAATATCATCACCTTATTTATGAACAATGAAACAGTGTGTAATATTTAAATAGATTTAAATAAATTCCTATTTATTTTATATATTTATAAATTTAAATGAATTCCTATTTATTTATTATTAAAGAAATTCCTCTAACAAACAGTATGTTTTGAAGGTTGCTAGCAGGAAAGTGTTGTACGACATGGAAGTAATCAGAAAATGTGATCTAAAATTCTGCTTTCAAGGGCGCCTGGGTGGCTCAGTGTGTTAAAATTCTGCTTTCAAGAAGCTATAACAGTAAGTACTGAGCATTAGCTATTATATGCTATGGATGAATAACTGAAATCTACATTTGAAAATAATGGTACACTATATGTTACCTAATTGAATTTTTAAAAGTTAATAAAAAAACCACTATTTTATAAAACAATATTCCCAACAGGCTCTTTTGCTTTAAAATACTCACTTTGTAATGAGAGTCATTACTTTTGTCTAGCCAATTCTTACACCACTGTTTATCCCTTCCCTGCTTTATCCCTTCCCAGTATCAATAAAGGCTCACTTGGGTTACCAAGAAGCCATGAGAAAGCTTGTAATAGATCTGGCTGGTTTTCACCAGCAATTTGACCACCATGTGCACAGGGAAGTCTATTGATAAAGGCTTTATTGCAATAAGTTGCAAATACATGGATGATTTTGAATTCTCTTTCTTGAGGTCTTGTTTCATGATAATAAATTTAGGGTGGCTTATTGGAATGGATGTTATTAACATATCTTCATAATATAAGCACATGGAATTGTAAAATAGATTAATGAATGTGGCATTACTGACAACTGTCCTCATTTTGAAATCAAATTACAGTGTACTAAAATGAGGAAGCAAAGCAGATTTGGGATTATGAGTGAAATAATTTTAAAAAGTATTAGGGGTATGATCGGACTATTGGGTAATTTAGTAGAAAAATGTCAACTGATTGAGATTCTGTGTTCCCTGCTTTCAGAGAGAAGTTAAGATAAATAAGTAACACGAGGAGACTAGGAAGCCAAACATAAGTGATAATTTTGTGCCAGGGTGTGTATACATCTGTTTATCTTCTTGCTTTACCACTAAGGTTGCTCCTAGAGGAGAGTTTAAATATGTGTTGGAGCTAATCTCTGTGGATTACACAAGAAACCACATCCTACAGCTCTCCCTGAAACACCCCTTATTATTTCAAAGTAATTTGGTTTTTGCATTTTTAGAAATAACAAAATACTTTGCAAACTCATCTACTTTATTACCATCACAAGTGAGTCAGCTGACTCCACATTTTAACACAGTGACAGTCACAGAGGAATGGAGGAATGAGTAGAGTTATCAATATATGTGCTTTTAAGAAGTATGACAGGGTAGCAGCTATTTCCAGGAACCAAAACATGGGTCAGCAGCTGTGCAGGAAAAGTGATGGAATAAATGACTCATTTCAGAGGAGTTCTATAACATATTAGTTCTATAATGTATCTTCAGCCCCCAATTACCCGCTTTGATCTAAAGATAAGGATTTACAGTTAAGGTCCCATTTATGATTTGACTGGTAGGGTCTGAATCATTTTTACTATTGTTTTGACTATTACTTGAAACCTATAGTAGTACTTGGGATATGTGTTGTGTATTCTGTGAACATGTGCTATTTTTAGATTAGATAATTTCTGTCTCGAACCCCTGTTCATTTGTTTGTTTTTGTTTATTTGATAGTGGTTTCAGTAAATGGATATATCTGAAAAATTGCAAAGCCACTATTAAAATAAGTTATTATTATATATAGCATGGAATTGCACATTCCTCCTTTGAATCCGACAGAGCTTCACCATATCCTTAACAATTTGGGGAAAACATGCTATTATTTTTCTTTATAAAATTTCTTCTGTTAGGCTGTGATGGTTGTCATCAGCAGTAACTCCTCTGAAGGCTTTGTCAAAAGAGTTGAAAAAATTGGAAAGGTGTGTGAATGAAGCTGTTTGCTGAATATAAAGAAAAGAGCATTGAAGTACAATTCACACTCTTACTTCTCCTTCTATGCTTTCAGATGTTTGACATTTGAAAATTTTGCTTCTAGAAGAGATGCCCTATATAATTCTTACTTTAAGGAGCAAGTTGCTTTTATAATTTTTTTATTATTCTACCATTCCAGTATTTCCATTTAAATTAAATTCAATACCATTTAAAAAAAATCAAAAGTGCAGCCAGTATTCAATTCCTGGGCTAAATAATTTTAGAAAGCTTTGTGTTATTGAACCTACAGGGTTTTTCTGTAGTTTTAACTCTTTCTTTCTGTGATTTTTCCCATTAGTCACGTAAGTGACTGCAATATAACAGACATTGAGGATAAAGAAGGACTGAATAGAACAATCCTTGGCCTCATGAAGTTGAGAATCTAGCAAGGGAGTCAAACAATTCAATCATTCAGAGACAATTTATTGAGTGCCTGGCCTAAGATGAGCACAACAAAACCCCAGCCCAGAGGAATCATTTTAATGGGAGAGATAGATAATAGGTAAGCCAACTTAAAAAAAAAAAAAAGTACTGATTTTTCTTTAATAGAGATGCATATTTGAACTAAATAAGCACATTTTTAAAAGAGCAGTGATTGAGAAGAGGTTTTTAAACTGAGTGGTCCAAAAGGGCCTCCCTGAAAAAGTCTGTTTTGAACAGATTTCTGAATATTATCAGCTAGGAAGCTGCGTAAAAATCTCAGGGATGGGTGATTTTTCCAGTCGAAAAACTGTAAAGGCTCCAAAGTCACAATAGAGCTACAAGTTTCTCTAATAAAGTAACTTCTGACAAAGAATGAGAAGAAATAACTAACCCAGGTTTGAAAGAAAAGGGACAGACTTTCTATGGAATTCATATTTAATTAAAGCTCTAAAGGACAAAAATACAATAGAGCAAAATTCTGGTCACGCTGATATACCTAACGAAAGTTCATAAACAAGGTGTGGGTAGCAAAGAGTGTGTGGGAATGTTGGTAAGAACAGTGGGGAAGAGTCATCCCTGAACATGTTCTTAAATGAAGCAATTCTTGTGTTGTTTTAAAAGGTAAATTGGAGTTTGCCTAAGTGATTAGAGAAGGATGCCTCAGCTTATGGAAGTTCAAAGCCATAAAGATGTGATAAACTACTGCAGATATTTTCATGTATATTTGTTGTTGCTTCTAGTAATGGTGATCTAAAAACTCCTACTTAAGACAACTAAAAATCCAGACAAAATAGCTTTTAAAGTTAAAAATATCAGAATGATTATAAAAATAAGTGAGGGATTACTGGGCCAAAATACGAAATACAATGAGAGCCTAGAGATATATGCCCTGAAGCCATTTTAGCTATGAGAGCATTTGAAACTGCTAAAACACACTGAGCTGTGTTGTTCATAGACTCTTGATACTAGAGAAACAAAATTCAAAATCCAGCAGCAATCAAATTTGAGGACTTTGGTACAACCCAAATTTAAGTTGAGATCCCCAAAGCACAAGGAGAAGCAGAAATAAGACTATAGCCTACCTTGCCTTCTGTGTAAACTGAGAAAGGCAATCACTGAATTTGGAGTATGATTATCTTGTAGAGTCTCAGATATAAGAGAAAATCCTGCCAAGGAGGACCATACCATTATTATAGCTCTTAATTATCCCTACTCAATAAAAGGTTCAAATATAATGTCTTGAACATAGCAAAATGTAACAAAGCACACAAAGAAAAACCATTAACAAGATTTGATAGACAAAATGGGATTAAGTATGATGTTAAAATGATCAATAAAGATTGTAAAATGGCTTGATTACTCTGCTCAAATAAATGAGAGGGGAAGCAAATTGAACAAAAAACTGACACTAAAAATGATATTGAGAAAGGTTTTATAAATGAACAAATGGATACTCTAGAACTTTAAAAATATGACAGCTAATTTAAGGTACCACAGGGGTGCCTGGGTGGCTCACTTAATTAAACCTCCAATTCTTTTTCCTTTTTTTTAACACCTTAATTTTATTTTATATCTTTCAATTTGGCTCAGGTCATGATGTCAGGGTTGTGAAATAGAGCCCAGAGTTGGGCTCTGTGCTGAGCCTGGAGCCTGCTTAAGATTCTTTTCCCTTCTTTTTCTATCCCTCCCTGCACTCTCACTTGCTCGCTCTCTCTTGCTTGCAAATAAATAGATAGATAGATAGATAATAGACAAAGGAAAATAAAAGCAGATTATGAAAATAAATATAAAGATTTTGAAATGAAAACAAGTTCAAAATAAAATAGAGAAGACCTACACAGCTTAAAGTTCATTCAAAAAATCTACTATTAAAGAAGTCAGTATGACACAAAGTTAAGATATCAAAAGATTTGAGCATGTACTTTACAGAAAGGGTAATCCAAATGGCCACTCATATATAAAAACTGTTTATCTTTATTATGAATCTGGAATTAAATTAAATTAAATTAAAAATAAATTAAAACCTAAAATGACATACTATTACACACTTACCATATTGGGCAACAGTAAAATTGCCTTGCAAGAATGTGAAAGAATGAAAGTGCCCATAATAAAAACATTTGAGGTAAGTTGGACAATATTTAGAAAACTTAAAAATAAAAATAAAAATTTGGTCCATTCCTAGAAATACAACATGGAACTAAATGAATATTTTCACCAGGATATGCAAACAGATGATTATAGCTATTTCATTCATAACAGCAGATCAGTAGTGGTCTATTTGCACAATGTTACATTAAATAAGAGAGAATATTAACAAACTGGGCGGAGGGGCTAGGTTGTTATCATAAACAGATCTTCTATGGTGCTGATTATGTTCTATTTCTCAAAATCTTTAAGTTAAAAAAGCTTTCAAATTCATATCTAGATAGATAGATGATAGATAGACAGATATCCCAGAAGCTGCAATGCTAGGCTAAGACCAGGCTTTAAAGGGCTTTTCTATACTCTACTAAATACTTGAAACCATTCATTATATCATAGCTCAGTGTTCAAATCTCCATTTGAGAGATGGGTGACCTAATACCCAAATTATCTACTATGTAGGGAAGACCAGGTCCCCCCAAATTCAGTTTCCTAATATTTACCTTAGGGTGACCTGATCCAGACTTTTGATCACCTTTGTCTAAATATTTCTATTTTAACAAAGTCCTTTTTAACACTGAGAGACTAAAACTTAGAAAAATACTCTGATTGTTATCTCACTAGAGTGGAAAATATATAGTTACCCATTAACTAATGATATCCATGTCTACATTAGATCCATGACATTTTTATTTCTTGGGAGCTTTTGGTTAAATGAAATTTTTAAGCTTCCTTTAAATGAAGCTTTAAGCCATCACCACATGAATAAAATTAAAGAACCAAATGAAAACAGGCCAAGTATTTACAGAGTAATAGAATGTGCAGTGGAAAGAGTACAATTCTGAAATCATAAAGCCTAAATTAGTGTGATGCATTTTTGCTACCCATGTAATCATAAACCAGTTATGTAAATGTGTTAGCCTCAGTTTTTTCACCCATGAAATGGTGATGATAATACTTATTATGCAGCATTGTTGTGTGGATGTGATGAAGCATGGAACAAGAGTCTCATATTCCATGCTAAAATGATAGCTATTTTTATACTTATAATAATTCTAGTACTATAATTACTATAATAATAGTAATTAAATTGTTCAAAATGGTAATATTCATTTATATTGAGGCATTGTATTGACTATTATTAGACACATTTACCAAAATAAATTTCATTTTACTTTACCCCCTCTGAGGATATATATTCCCTAATTCAATATGAATCTCCTAATGAATAATAATTATCATAATAAATATGCTGATTTTCTTCTATTTATTTTTAGGGAGGTATCCTTTACTGTTGAACATAAAGAAACTTAAGCAAGTCTGTCTTATTCAAAATTTGCATGCTGCTTTCTTATGAAACTAGATTATAGAGTTGTATGAAATAAATTCATGCAGTTAAGACATTGATGTTTGGAAAACTGGGTGGTCAGTTTAGTATTTCAAAAGAAGATTTTAAATTTAAATCTTAAAACTGAGCTCTTTCAGCCTTATTTATAGACCATCCTTCATGCTTCATAAGTACTCCTTCATTGTAAACTAAGTAATACTTTTTGTCACAGTGTATATAACGAAAATGGGTTTTATATTCTATTATTTCAGAGTTAGTTGCAGTTTCTACTGCCTTAATTCCTTTTTTGAAAAATAGATTAATTCTACAAAAAGTTTTTTCCAGCTTTATTGAAAGAAATCGACATATTTATAAATTTAAGAAGTGATTTCTTATAACATTGCAAACTTTTAACATTGTGTAAATTTTGTACAATTTGATAAATTGGTATACATCTTTATTGCAATATAATCTACATAAAAATGTTAATACATCTACTATCTCGTATAGTTGCCACTGTTTTTTATGCATGTATCGTAAGGAATTTTAAGATCTACTCTCTTACCAACTTTTATGTATATAGTATAGTAGAGATAAACTTCAGAGGTCTTGTGGGTTTTGTTCCAGACTGCCTCAATAAAGTGATTATCTCAATAAACTAAGTCAAATTATTATATTTTTTGGTTTCCCAGTGCATATAAAAAATTATGTTTCCCAGTGCATATAAAAAATAGACACTATACTGTACTGTTCAAAAGCATTATGTTTTTAAAGAAAAACAATGTATATACCTTAAGTAAACTAGTTCTGAGTTTTCAGTGGGTCATCATTACTGATCACAGATCACCATAACAAATACAATAATAATGAAAAAACTTGATATATTGCAAGAATTACCAACATGTGACAGACACAAAATGAACAAATGTTGTTAGAAAAATGGTGGCAGCAGACCTCTTTTATACAAGATTGCTATAAACTTTCAACTTGTAAGAATGTGATATATGCAAAGTTTAATAAAGGGAAGCACAATAAAAAAGGTATGTATATCTTATTAACTATGATCATCATGCTGTACATTAGATCCCCAGAACTTTTTCATATTATAGTTGCAAGTTTGCAACCTTTGACCACCTTACTCCACCCCAGGTTCACCCCTTGTCAACTCAACTCTAAGTTTCCATTAGTTTTCCTTTTCCTCAGATTCTGTATGTAAGGGATATCATAATACATAAATTAAAAAAATATATAAAATCTTTGAAATATTTCACTTAGAATAATACCTTCAAGATCCATCCATGCTGTTGTAAATGGCAGTATTTCTTAATTTTTCATGGTTAAGTAGTATTCCGTAGTATATATTTACAATACTTATTTTATTCATTCATCCATTAATGGATACTGAAGTTATTTCCATCTCTTGCTTAGAGTTAATAATTTTATAATAAACATAAGAGTGCAGATATGTCTTTGAACAGTGACTTCGTTTCCTTTAGATAGATACCTAGAAGTGGGATTACTGAATCATATGGAAATTTTACTTTTAATAATATGAATAATCTCCATACTGTTTTCCATACAAACTTATATCCCTATCACAGTGCATAAGTTCCCCATTTTCCCCAATATTTACCAAAATTGGTTAGTTTCAATTTTTTGGTAGTATATATTCTAATATCTTGCTGTGTTTTTCAGAGGTAAACAACAACAACAACAACATAAGGACTTTGCCCTGAGTTTTTTACGTTGAGCACTTTTTAATGCTCCCGTTGGTCATTTATATAACTTTTTTGAAAAAAAAAGTCTATTGAGATCCTTTTGCTATTTTTTAATTATATATTTTTTTCTATTTGTATCTATTGGTTATTAACCTCTTTTAGGATAGAAGATTTGTAAGTATTTTCTTACATTCTGTGGATTGTGTTTTCATTCTCTCTCTCTTTTTTTGGCAATGCAGAAACGTTAGTTTGATGTAATACCATTTATTTATTTTTGCTTTTTTTGCTTGTGTTTTTGGTCTGGTATCCAAAAAACTATTGGCAAGACCAATGTCAAGGAGAACCTTTCCTATGTTTTCCTTTAGGAAATTTAGTTTCATGCATCACCTTTAAGTCTTTAATCTATTTCAAGTTCAGACTTATGAGTGATATAAGGTTCCAGTTTCATACTGTTTATGTGACTATTCAGTTTTAAATATCATTTATTGAACAGACTATCTTTCCCCATTTCATATGTTGGCCCCTGTCAAATATTAGGTGACTGTATGAAAGGATTTATTTCTGGACTCTCAATTCTGTTCTACTTGTTTATTGTTCTGTTTTTATGCCAGTATACTTTATTGTTTTGAGCATGAGGGCTTTGTAGTATAGTTTCAAATCAAGAAGTGTAATCTCCCTTCTTCATTATTTCTCAGAACTGCTTTGATTATTTGTTGTCTTTTATGGTCTCATATAAATTTTAGGATTCTTTACTTACTTCTGTAAAAAAACAATATTGGATTTTTTTTAAGATTTTTAATTTATTTATTTGACAGAGAGAGATGACAAGCAGGCAGAGAGGCAGGCAGAGAGAGAAGAGGAAGCAGGCTTCCTGCTGAGCAGTGAGCCTGATGCGGGGCTCGATCCCAGGACCCTGGGATCATGACCTGAGCCGAAGGCAGTGGCTTAACCCACTGAGCCAGCAGGCACCCCTAACATTGGATTTTTGATAGGAATTGGATTTACAGATGGTTTTCGGTAGTATGGACATTTTAACAATGTTAATTCTTACCATTCATAAATATGAGCTATCTTTCCATTTGTGTCTCCTTCAATTTCTTTATCAATGTCACAGTTTATGGAGTACAGATCTTTCATCTTCTTAGTTAAATCTATTCCTAAGTATTTTATTATTTTTGATGCTATTGTGAATTAGATTGTTTTCTTTATTTTTTCAGATAGTTCATCATTAGAGTGTTAAAATGCTCCTGTCTTGTGCTTACTTTGGCAGCATATATACTAAAATTGGAATGATGCAGAGAAGATTAGTGTGATCACTGAACAAGGATGACATGACAAACTGGGAAGCAGTCCATATTAAAAAAAATGAAACAAAACAAAATTCTTGTCTTTTATATATTGATCTTGTGTTTTGCAGCTTTACTTAATTTGTTTATTCAAATTTTTTTGTGAAGTTTTTAGGATTTTTTAACATGTAAGTTCATGTTATCCAAAAAAAGAAAATTTTACTTCTTCCTTTTTTTTTTTTTTTTGGAGTCTCTTATCTCTTTGTGTTCCTTGTTTCTCTGGCTAGGACATCCAGTACTATGTCAAATGAGAGTAGTGAAAGGGGACACACTTGTCTTTCTTCTGATCTTTAAGGGGAAAACTTTCAAACGTTTTTGATTGAATATGAGATTAGCTCTGGGCTTGCAATATGTGTTTTTTCTTTAATGGATTTTTTAAATTATTTTTTAAAATTTTTTATAAATATATAATGTGTTTTTATCCCTAGGGGTACAGGTCTGTGAATCACCAGGTTTACACATTTCACAAAACTCACCATCACTCACCATAGCACCTGCCCTCCCCAATGTCCATACCCCCACCATCCTCTCCCAACACACCGCCCCCCAGCAACCCTCAGTCTGTTTTGTGAGATTCAGTCTTTTATGGTTTGTCTCCCTCCCAATCCCATCTTCTTTTATTTTTCTTTTCGTACGCCCGAAACCGCCTATGTTGCATCTACACTTCATCATATCAGGGAGACCATATGATAGTTGTCTTTCTCAGATTGATTATTTCGCCAAGCATAATACCCTCTAGTTCCATCCATGTCATCACAAATAGCAGGATTTCATTTCTTTTGATGGCTGCATAGTATTCCATTGTACATATATACCACATCTTATTTATTGATTCATCTGTTGAAGGACATTTAGTTTCTTTCCATAGTTTAACTATTGTGGACATTGCTGCTATAAACATTTGGGTGCATGTGCCCCTTCAGAATGCCACGTTTGTATCTGTAGGGTATATACGAAGTACTACAAGCACTGGGTCATAGGGTAGTTCTATTTTCAGCTTTTTAAGGCACGTCCACGCTGTTTTCCAGAGTGGTTGCACCAGCTTGCATTCCCACGTACAGTGTAGGAGGGCTGCCCTTTCTCCACATCCTCGCCAGCATCTGTCATTGACTGACTTGTTCATTTTAGCCATTCTGAACGGTGTGAGGTGGTATCTCATTCTGGTTTTGATTTGTATTTCCCTGATGCCGAGTTATGTGGAGCATTTTTTCATGTGTCTGTTGGCCATTTGGATGTATTCTTTGCAGAAATGTCTGTTCATGTCCTCTGCCCATTCCTTCATTGGATTTTTTGTTTTTAGGGTGTTGAGCTGGATAAGCTTTTTATAGATTTTGGATACTGGCCCTTTATCTGGTATGTCATTTGCAAATATCTTCTCCCAGATAACTTCTGACAGTCATCTTTTGGCTTTGTTAACTGTTTCCTTTCTTGTGCAAAAGCTTTTTGATCTGATGAAATCCCAATAGTTCATTCTTGCCCTTGTTTCCTTGCCTTTGGCGATGTTCCTAGGAAGAAGTTGCTGCTGCTGAGGTCAAAGAGGTTGCTACCTGTTCTCTCCACAAGGATTTTGATGGATTCTTTTCTCACATTATGCTTCTTCATCCATTTCCAGTCTATTTTCATGTATGGTGTAAGGAAATGGTCTAATTTCATTTTTCTGCATGTGGCTGTTCAATTTTCCCAACACCATTTGTTGAAGAGGCTGTCTTTTTTCCATTAGACATTCCTTCCTGCTTTGTTGACGATTAGTTGACCATAGAGTTGAGGGTGTATTTCTGGGCTCTCTATTCTGTTCCATTGATCTATGTCTGTTTTGGGGACAGTTCCCTACTATCTTGATGATGACAACTTTGTAATAGAGCTTGAGGTCTGGAATTGTGATGCCAATAACTTTGGCTCTCTTTTTCAATATACCTCTGGCTATTCGAGGTATTTTCTGGTTCCATATGTATTTTAGGATTATTTGTCCCATTTCTTTGAAAAAAATGGATGGGATTTTGATAGGGCTTGCATTAAATGTGTAGATTGCTTTAGGTAGCATAGACATTTTCACAATATTTGTTCTTCCAATACAGGAGCATGGAACATTTTTCCATTTCTTTGTGTCTTCTTCAATTTCTTTCATGAGTACTGTAGAGTTTTCTGAGTATAGATTCTTTGTCTCTTTGGTTAGGGTTATTCCTAGGTATCTTAGGGTTTGGGGTGCAATTGTAAATGGGATTCACTCCTTAATTTCTATTTCTTCAGTCTTGTTGGTTTAAAAAAATGCAACCAATTTCTGTGCATTGGTTTTTTATCCTGACACTTTACAGAATTCCTATACAAGTTATAGCAGATTTGGAGTGGAGTCCTTTAAGTTTTCCACATACAGTATCATATCATCTGAAAACAGGGATAGTTTGACTTCTCTTTTGCCAATTTGGCAAAATTTGGATGCCTTTAATTTCTTTTTGTTGTCTGATTGCTGAGGCTAGGACTTCTAGTATGATGTTGAATAGCAGTGGTGATAACAGACATCCCTGCCGTGTTCCTGACCTCAGCAGAAAAGTATTCAGTTTTTCTCCTTTGAGAATGATATTTGCAGTGGGTTTTTCATAGATGGCTTTGATAATATTGATAATATGTGCCCTCTATCCCTACACTTTGAAGAGTTTTAATCAGGAAGGGATACTGCACTTTGTCAAATGCTTTTTCAGCATCTATGGAGAGTATCATATGGTTCTTGTTCTTTCTTTTATTGATGTGTTGTATCACATTGATTGATTTGCAGATGTTGAACCAACCTTGCAGCCCTGGAATAAATCCCACTTGGTCGTGGTGAATAATCCTTTTAATGTACTGTTGAATACTATTGGCTAGTATTTTGGTGAGAATTTTTGCATCTGTGTTCATCAAGGATATTGGTCTGTAGTTCTCTTTTTTGATGGGATCCTTGTCTGGTTTGGGGATCAAGGTGATGCTGGCCTCAGTAAAAAAGAGTTTGGAAGTTTTCCTTCCATTTCTATTTTTTTTGGAACAGTATCATGAGAATAGGAATTAATTCTTCTTTAAATGTTTGGTAGAATTCCCCTGGGAAGCCATCTGGCCCGGGGTTTTTGTTTGTTTGGAGATTTTTGATGACTGTTTCAGTCTCCGTACTGGTTATGGGTCTGTTCACGTTTTATAATTCTTCCTCGTTCAGTTGTGGTAGTTTATAATTCTCTAGGAATGTATCCATTTCTTCCAGATTGTTGAGTTTGTTGGCGTAGAGATGTTCATAGTATGTTCTTATAATTGTTTGTATTTCTTTGGTGTTGGTTGTGATCTCTCCTCTTTCATTCGTGATTTTATTTATTTGGGTTCTTTCTCATTTATTTTTGATAAGTCTGGAAAGGGGTTTATCAATCTTATAAATTCTTTCAAAGAAGCAGCTCCTACTATCGTTGATATGTTCTATTGTTTATTTGTTGTAGTTGTTGGTTTTTTGTGGTTTTTGTTTCTTTGTTTCTATTTCACTGATTTCTGCTTTGATCTTTAATATTCCTCTTCTCCTGCTGGGTATAGGCTTTCCTTGTTTTTCTTTCTGCAACTCCTTTAGGTGTAGGGTTATGCTGTGTATTTGAGATCTGAGAGAGAAGCGTGGTTGCACACGTCTGTCACTGCGCTCCCCAGGAGCAAGTCTGGGGATGGCGTAGCACGCCGCTCCCAGAGAAGAGAAGGAGCCATTGGCCTTGTGGTCGGGAAAAGGTCGGGAAGCAGGATAGCCTACCGTGGCAGGAACATCAGGCCGGTGGCAAGACAAGTGTCAACCGCTCCCTGTGCAGAGAGACGAAGCCTGGCTGCTAAGGAGACATGAGGGAATGACAAGGGAAGGGACGCGTGCTCCACTCTGAGGAAGGAGTCTGGGCAAAAGGCAGGCCTGTCCTGTGCCTCTGGTCCCAAGGGGACAGCACCAGTCCGTAGGGCAGTCTTGGGCTTGCTACCAAGCGCCATACCCGGAACTCGCAGAAACAGCTCCCTCGAGAAACGGGCAGTCAGATGCCATCTTCCTCCAAGATGTGACAGCGTTTTCGGTGGCAGGGGGTTTGCAGAGGAAGGAGTGGAGACAATTCCCCAAAGCTCCCCATTCCAGTGAACGGGCGGTGTTCAGGGATCCTGTCGCCTCTCCTCTCCTGTGGGGAAGGCACTGGCCTTGTCCGAGAGTCCGCCTGAGGGCCAGCGCCAAAGTCCAAGAGTTGCCTACACCGGGAGATGGTAATGTGCATTGAGTGCCATCCTAGGCCACGCATGCTGCTGCAGGGTTGTGGCTGTGTCTGCTTAGTTCGGCCCGGCTGGGTGAACCCAGGATGCGAACAACGAGCCCTGGGAGGCGAAGCACAAGAGGCACCAGCTCTCCCGCAGCAGTTCTTCCCTGAAGCGAATGAAGCCTTGCTGAGGAAGCAGCGGCGAAGTGCTGTTCGCTCCAAACCAAAGCCTCTGCGAAAGCACAGCATTCGCTGAGAAATGTTTTGTGGGCTGCTGCTGCATGCCTGAGCCCAGTCTCGCGGTGGGAGAAACCCGCTGTAGCAAAAGCCTCTTTGCCTGGGCATCTCCCTTAGGAAAGCACAGCTTTCGTTGGGAAATCAGAGTTGGGTTTGGGGATGCTGCTGCTGCTTGCCTGAGCGAGTCTCGGCAACAAGGTGGAAGATACCCGCATGGAGCGAAATCCTCTTTGCCTTAGCATCCCCTCTGCCTGAGAGAGAAGCATGGTTGCACACGTCTGTCACCGCGCTCCCCAGGAGCAATTTTGGGGAAGGCACAGCACGCCGCCCCCGGGGAAGAGAAGGATCCCTTTGCCTTGGGGTCGGGAAACGCTCGGGAAGCAGAATAGCCTGCCGAGGCACGAACAGCAGGGCGGTGAGAAAACAAGTGTCTCATGCTCCCTGTGCGGGGAGATGGAAGCCTGGCTTCTATGGAGATATTAGGGGACGACTAGGGCAGGGGCGCGTGCTCCACTCTGAAAAAGGAGTCTGGGCAGAAGGCAGGCCTGTCCTGTGCCTCTGGTCCCAAGGGGAAAGCATCTCCTTGGCCACCTGTTTCAAGGGCAGACTTGGGCTTGCCACCAGGTGCCATACCCGGAACTCGCAGAAATAACCCCATGGAGAAACGTGCAGTCAGATGCCGACTTCCACCAAGATATGGCAGCATTGTGGGTGGCAGGGGGTGTGCCGGGGAAAGAGTGGAGACAGTCCCTACCGTTCCCCATCCCAGTGCTCGGGCACTGCGCAGGGATCCTGTCGCCTCTTCTCTCCTGTGGTGAAGGCACTGGCATTGACCCCGAGTCTGCCCGAGCGCCGGAGCAAAAGGCAAAGCCTTACCTACGCCAGGAGATGGTAATAGGCATAGAGTGCCATGCTAGGCCACGCACGCTGCTGCAGGGTTGTGACTGTGTCTGCTTAGTTCGGCTTAGCAAGGTGATCCCCGGGCGCGAACTTGGAGCCCGGGAAAGCAAGGCCCAAGAGGCACCAGCTCTCCCGCGGCTCTTCTTTCCTGCCGCGACAGAGCGAACGACCAAAGCCTTGCTGAGGAAGCAGCAGCGAAGTGCGGTTCGCGCCAAGCTGAAAACCTCTGCGAAAGCATAGCAGTCGCTGGGAAATCAGAGTCGGTTCTGTGGGCTGCTTTTGTTGCTTGCCTTAGCCTAGTATTCACAGCACGATGGGAGAAACCCGCATAGAGCGAAAGCCTCTTTGCCGGGGCATCCCCTCTGGGAAAGCACAGCATTCTTTGGGAAATCAGAGTCGGGTCTGTGGGATGCTGCCTGCTGCTTGCGGGAGCTAGTCTCCACACCACGGTGGAATAAACCCGCATGGAGCGAAATCCTCTTTGCCTGGGCATACGCTCTGCCTGAGAGAGAAGTGCGGTGGTGCCTGTGGAAAGAGCCTTAAGGAAAGGGACACATCTGTCACTGCAGAGAGAAGGAAGCCAGGCTGCTAAGGAGACACGAGGGGAAGATTAGGGCAGGGGAAAGGGCTTCACTCTGAGGAAGGAGTCTGGGCAGAAAGCATGCCTGTCCTGAGCCTTTGGGCCCAAGGAGACAGCAGTCCTTGGCCAACTGACCATGGTGGAGCCATGGGCTTGCCACCAGGCGCCTACCCTAAACTCGAGAAACAACTCCCAGAAAGACCTGGCCATCAGATGCCGTCTTCCTCCAGGATGTAGAAGCTTGGAGGAGGCACGGGGTTTAAGGGGAAGGAGTGGTGACAGTCACCCAAAGCTCCCTATTTAGTGCACGGGCGGTGTGCAGGGATCCTGTCACCTCTCCTTTCCTGTGGGGAAAGCACAGGCCTAGTCCGCGAGTGGGCCTGAGCGCCAGAGTAAAAGGCCAAGCGTTGCCTACACCGGGAGGTGGTAGTGTGCATAGAGTGCCATCCTAGGCTAAGCGCGCTACTGCACGTTTGTGACTGTGTCTGCTTAGTTCGGCCTGGCAGGGTGAACCTAGGACGCGAACATGGAGCCAGGGAAAGCGAGGCCCAAGAGGCACCAGCTCTCCCGCAGCTCTTCTTCCCTGACGCGACAGAAGCCTTGCTGAGGAAGCAGTGGCGAAGTGCTGTTTGCTCCAAACCAAAGCCTCTGCGAAAGGACAGCATTCCCCGAGAAATGTTTTGGGGGCTGCTGCTGCGTGCCTGAGCCCAGTCTCGCGGTGGGAGAAACCCGCATACAGCGAAAGCCCCTTTGCCTGGGCCTCTCCCCTAGGAAAGCACAACATTCGTTGGGAAATCAGAGTTGGGTTTGGGGAGGCTGCTGCTGCTTGCATAATGGAGTCTCCACAGCATGGTGGAAGATACCCGCATGGAGCGAAATCCTCTTTGCCCTAGCATCCTTTCTGCCTGAGAGAGAAGCATGGTTGCTCACGTCTGTCACCGCGCTCCCCAGGTGCAAGTGTTGGGAAGGCACAGCACGCCGCCCCCGGGGAAGAAAAGGATCCCTTGGCCTTGGTGTCTGGAAACGCTCGGGAAGCAGAATAGCCTGCCGTGGCACGAACAGCAGGCCATGAGAAGACAAGTGTCCTCTGCTCCCTGTGCGGAGAGATGGAAGCCTGGCTGCTTAGGAGACATGAGGGGACGACAAGGGCATGGGTGCATGCTCCACTCTGAGGAAGGAGTCTGGGCAGAAGGCAGGCCTGTCCTGTGCCTCTGTTACCAAGGGGACAGCATCTCCTTGGCCACCTGTCCCAAGGAGACTTGGGCTTGCCACCAGGTGCCATACCTGGAACTTGCAGAAACAACCCCATGGAGAAACGTGCAGTCCGATGCCGTCTTCCACCAAGATATGGCAGCATTGTGGGTGGCAGGGGGTGTGCCGGGGAAAGAGTGGAGACAGTCCCCACCGTTCCCCATCCCAGTGCTCGGGCACTGTGCAGGGATCCTGTCGCCTCTTCTCTCCTGTGGTGAAGGCACTTGCCTTGACCCCGAGTCTGCCCGAGCGCCGGAACAAAAGGCAAAGCCTTACCTACGCCAGGAGATGGTAATAGGCATAGAGTGCCATGCTAGGCCACGCACGCTGCTGCAGGGTTGTGATTGTGTCTGCTTAATTCGGCTTAGCAAGGTGATCCCCGAGCGCGAACTTGGAGCCCGGGAAAGCAAGGCCCAAGAGGCACCAGATCTCCCGCGGCTCTTCTTTCCTGCCGCGACAGAGCGAACGACCAAA
This sequence comes from Mustela nivalis, assembly GCF_964662115.1. Classification (NCBI taxonomy): domain Eukaryota; kingdom Metazoa; phylum Chordata; class Mammalia; order Carnivora; family Mustelidae; genus Mustela; species Mustela nivalis. Next base: position 136,749 of record NW_028135832.1, read on the forward strand.
GCCTAGATGAGGAAGCAACAGCGAAGTGCGGTTCGTGCCAAGCTGAAAACCTCTGCGAAAGCATAGCAGTCGCTGGGAAATCAGAGTCGGTTCTGTGGGCTGCTTTTGTTGCTTGAATTAGCCTAGTATTCGCAGCAAGATGGGAGAAACCCGCATAGAGCGAAAGCCTCTTTGCCGGGGCATCCCCTCTGGGAAAGCACAGCATTCTTTGGGAAATCAGAGTCGGGTCTGTGGGATGCTACCTGCTGCTTGCGGGAGCTAGTCTCCACAGCACCGTGGAATAAACCCGCATGGAGCGAAATCCTCTTTGCCAGGGCATCCGATCTGCCTGAGAGAGAAGCGCGTTGGTGCCTGTGGAAAGAGCTTTAAGGAAAGGGACACATCTGTCACTGCAGAGCGAAGGAAGCCGGGCTGCTAAGGAGACACGAGGGGAAGATTAGGGCAGGGGAAAGGGCTCCACTCTGAGGAAGGGGTCTGGGCAGAAAGCATGCCTGTCCTGAGCCTTTGGGCCAAAGGAGACAGCAGCTCCTTGGCCACCTGACCGTGGTGGAGCCATGGGCTTGCCACCAGGCGCCTACCCTAAACTCGAGAAACAACTCCCAGAAAGACCTGGCCATCAGATGCCGTCTTCCTCCAGGATGTAGAAGCTTGGAGGAGGCACGGGGTTTAAGGGGAAGGAGTGGTGACAGTCACCCAAAGCTCCCTATTCAGTGCACGGGCGGTGTGCAGGTATCCTGTCACCTCTCCTTTCCTGTGGGGAAAGCACAGGCCTAGTCCGCGAGTGGCCCTGAGCGCCAGAGTAAAAGGCCAAGATTTGCCTACACCGGGAGATGGTAGTGTGCATAGAGTGCCATCCTAGGCTAAGCGCGCTACTGCACGTTTGTGACTGTGTCTGCTTAGTTCGGCCTGGCAGGGTGAACCTAGGACGCGAACATGGAGCCAGGGAAAGCGAGGCCCAAGAGGCACCAGCTCTCCCGCAGCTCTTCTTCCCTGACGCGACAGAAGCCTTGCTGAGGAAGCAGTGGCGAAGTGCTGTTTGCTCCAAACCAAAGCCTCTGCGAAAGGACAGCATTCCCCGAGAAATGTTTTGGGGGCTGCTGCTGCGTGCCTGAGTCCAGTCTCGCGGTGGGAGAAACCCGCATACAGCGAAAGCCCCTTTGCCTGGGCCTCTCCCCTAGGAAAGCACAGCATCGTTGGGAAATCAGAGTTGGGTTTGGGGAGGCTGCTGCTGCTTGCCTAAGTGAGTCTCCACAGTATGGTGGAAGATACCCGCATGGAGCGAAATCCTCTTTGCCCTAGCATCCCCTCTGCCTGAGAGAGAAGCATGGTTGCACACGTCTGTCACCGCGCTCCCCAGGAGCAATTTTGGGGAAGGCACAGCACGTCGCCCCCGGGGAAGAGAAGGATCCCTTGGCCTTGGTGTCTGGAAACGCTCGGGAAGCAGAATAGCCTGCCGTGGCACGAACAGCAGGCCATGAGAAGACAAGTGTCCTCTGCTACCTGTGCGGAGAGATTGAAGCCTGGCTGCTTAGGAGACATGAGGGGACGACAAGGGCATGGGTGCATGCTCCACTCTGAGGAAGGAGTCTGGGCAGAAGGCAGGCCTGTCCTGTGCCTCTGGTCCCAAGGGGAAAGCATCTCCTTGGCCACCTGTCCCAAGGGCAGACTTGGGCTTGCCACCAGGTGCCATACACAGAACTAGCAGAAATAACCCCATGGAGAAATGTGCAGTCGTATGCCGTCTTCCACCAAGGTATGGCAGCATTGTGGGTGGCAGGGGGTGTGCCGGGGAAAGAGTGGAGACAGTCCCCACCGTTCCCCATCCCAGTGCTCGGGTCCTGTGCAGGGATCCTGAGCCTCTTCTCTCCTGTGGTGAAGGCACTGGCCTTGACCCCGAGTCTGCCCGAGCGCCGGAGCAAATGGCAAAGCCTTACCTACGCCAGGAGATGGTAATAGGCATAGAGTGCCATGCTAGGCCACGCACGCTGCTGCAGGGTTGTGACTGTGTCTGCTTAGTTCGGCTTAGCAAGGTGAACCCCGGGCGCGAACTTGGAGCCCGGGAAAGGAAAGCCCAAGAGGCACCAGCTCTCCCGCGGCTCTTCTTTCCTGCCGCGACAGAGCGAACGACCACAGCCTTGCTGAGGAAGCAGCAACGAAGTGCGGTTCGGGCCAAGCTGAAAACCTCTGCGAAAGCATAGCAGTCGCTGGGAAATCAAGGTCGGTGCTGTGGGCTGCTTTTGTTGCTTGCCTTAGCCTAGTATTCGCAGCACGATGGGAGAAACCCGCATAGAGCGAAAGCCTCTTTGCCGGGGCATCCCCTCTGGGAAAGTACAGCATTCTTGGGAAATCAGAGTCAGGTCTGTGGGATGCTACCTGCTGCTTGCGGGAGCTAGTCTCCACAGCACGGTGGATTAAACCCGCATGGAGCGAAATCCTCTTTGCCTGGGCATCCTCTCTGCCTGAGAGAGAAGCGCGTTGATGCCTGTGGAAAGAGCCTTAAGGAAAGGGACACATCTGTCACTGCAGAGCGAAGGAAGCCGGGCTGCTAAGGAGACACGAGGGGAAGATTAGGGCAGGGGAAAGGGCTCCACTCTGAGGAAGGGGTCTGGGCAGAAAGCATGCCTGTCCTGAGCCTTTGGGCCCAAGGAGTCAGCAGTTCCTTGGCCACCTGACTGTGGTGGAGCCATGAGCTTGCCACCAGGCGCCTACCCTAAACTCGAGATACAACTCCCAGAAAGACCTGGCCATCAGATGCCGTCTTCCTCCAGGATGTAGAAGCTTGGAGGAGGCACGGGGTTTAAGGGGAAGGAGTGGTGACAGTCACCCAAAGCTCCCTATTTAGTGCACGGGCGGTGTGCAGGTATCCTGTCGCCTCTCCTCTCCTGTGGGGAAGGCACTGGCCTTGTCCGAGAGTCCGCCTGAGGGCCAGCGCCAAAGGCCAAGAGTTGCCTACACCGGGAGATGGTAATGTGCATTGAGTGCCATCCTAGGCCACGCATGCTGCTGCAGGGTTGTGGCTGTGTCTGCTTAGTTCGGCCCGGCCGGGTAAATCCAGGATGCGAACAACGAGCCCTGGGAAGCGAAGCACAAGAGGCACCATCTCTCCCGCAGCACTTCTTCCCTGAAGCGAATGAAGCCTTGCTGAGGAAGCAGCGGCGAAGTGCTGTTCGCTCCAAACCAAAGCCTCTGCGAAAGCACAGCATTCGCTGAGAAATGTTTTGTGGGCTGCTGCTGCGTGCCTGAGCCCAGTCTCGCGGTGGGAGAAACCCGCTGTAGCAAAAGCCTCTTTGCCTGGGCATCTCCCTTAGGAAAGCACAGCTTTCGTTGGGAAATCAGAGTTGGGTTTGGGGATGCTGCTGCTGCTTGCCTGAGCGAGTCTCGGCAACAAGGTGGAAGATACCCGCATGGAGCGAAATCCTCTTTGCCTTAGCATCCCCTCTGCCTGAGAGAGAAGCATGGTTGCACACGTCTGTCAACGCGCTCCCCAGGAGCAATTTTGGGGAAGGCACAGCACGCCGCCCCCGGGGAAGAGAAAGATCCCTTTGCCTTGGGGTCGGGAAAAGCTCGGGAAGCAGAATAGCCTGCCGAGGCACGAACAGCAGGGCGGTGAGAAAACAAGTGTCTCATGCTCCCTGTGCGGGGAGATGGAAGCCTGGCTTCTAAGGAGATATTAGGGGACGACTAGGGCAGGGGCGCGTGCTCCACTCAGAGAAAGGAGTCTGGGCAGAAGGCAGGCCTGTCCTGTGCCTCTGGTCCCAATGGGAAAGCATCTCCTTGGCCACCTGTTTCAAGGGCAGACTTGGCTTGCCACCAGGTGCCATACCCGGAACTCGCAGAAATAACCCCATGGAGAAACGTGCAATCAGATGTCGTCTTCCACCAAATTATGGCAGCATTGTGGGTGGCAGGGGGTGTGCCGGGGAAAGAGTGGAGACAGTCCCTACCGTTCCCCATCCCAGTGCTCGGGCACTGTGCAGGGATCCTGTCGCCTCTTCTCTCCTGTGGTGAAGGCACTGGCCTTGACCCCGAGTCTGTCCGAGCGCCGGAGCAAAAGGCAAAGCCTTACCTATGCCAGGAGATGGTAATAGGCATAGAGTGCCATGCTAGGCCACGCACGCTGCTGCAGGGTTGTGACTGTGTCTGCTTAGTTCGGCTTAGCAAGGTGAACCCCGGGCGCGAACTTGGAGCCCGGGAAAGCAAGGCCCAAGAGGCACCAGCTCTCCCGCGGCTCTTCTTTCCTGCCGCGACAGAGCGAACGACCAAAGCCTTGCTGAGGAAGCAGCAGCGAAGTGCGGTTCGGGCCAAGCTGAAAACCTCTGCGAAAGCATAGCAGTCGCTGGGAAATCAGAGTCGGTTCTGTGGGCTGCTTTTGTTGCTTGCCTTAGCCTAGTATTCACAGCACGATGGGAGAAACCCGCATAGAGCGAAAGCCTCTTTGCCGGGGCATCCCCTCTGGGAAAGCACAGCATTCTTTGGGAAATCAGAGTCGGGTCTGTGGGATGCTGCCTGCTGCTTGCGGGAGCTGGTCTCCACAGCACCGTGGAATAAACCCGATTGGAGCGAAATCCTCTTTGCCAGGGCATCCGATCTGCCTGAGAGAGAAGCGCGTTGGTGCCTGTGGAAAGAGCTTTAAGGAAAGGGACACATCTGTCACTGCAGAGCGAAGGAAGCCGGGCTGCTAAGGAGACACGAGGGGAAGATTAGGGCAGGGGAAAGGGCTCCACTCTGAGGAAGGGGTCTGGGCAGAAAGCATGCCTGTCCTGAGCCTTTGGGCCCAAGGAGACAGCAGTCCTTGGCCAACTGACCATGGTGGAGCCATGGGCTTGCCACCAGGCGCCTAGCCTAAACTCGAGAAACAACTCCCAGAAAGACCTGGCCATCAGATGCCGTCTTCCTCCAGGATGTAGAAGCTTGGAGGAGGCACGGGGTTTAAGGGGAAGGAGTGGTGACAGACACCCAAAGCTCCCTATTTAGTGCACGGGCGGTATGCAGGGATCCTGGCACCTCTCCTTTCCTGTGGGGAAAGCACAGGCCTAGTCCGCGAGTCGGCCTGAGCGCCAGAGTAAAAGGCCAAGAGTTGCCTACACCGGGAGGTGGTAGTGTGCATAGAGTGCCATCCTAGGCTAAGCGCGCTACTGCACGTTTGTGACTGTGTCTGCTTAGTTCGGCCTGGCAGGGTGAACCTAGGACGCGAACATGGAGCCAGGGAAAGCGAGGCCCAAGAGGCACCAGCTCTCCCGCAGCTCTTCTTCCCTGACGCGACAGAAGCCTTGCTGAGGAAGCAGTGGCGAAGTGCTGTTTGCTCCAAACCAAAGCCTCTGCGAAAGGACAGCATTCCCCGAGAAATGTTTTGGGGGCTGCTGCTGCGTGCCTGAGCCCAGTCTCGCGGTGGGAGAAACCCGCATACAGCGAAAGCCCCTTTGCCTGGGCCTCTCCCCTAGGAAAGCACAGCATTCGTTGGGAAATCAGAGTTGGGTTTGGGGAGGCTGCTGCTGCTTGCCTAAGCGAGTCTCCACAGCATGGTGGAAGATACCCGCATGGAGCGAAATCCTCTTTGCCCTAGCATCCTTTCTGCCTGAGAGAGAAGCATGGTTGCTCACGTCTGTCACCGCGCTCCCCAGGAGCAAGTGTTGGGAAGGCACAGCACGCCGCCCCCGGGGAAGAAAAGGAGCCTTTGGCCTTGGGGTCGGGAAACGCTCGGGAACAGGGTAGCCTGCCGGGGCACAAACAGCAGGCCATGAGACGACAAGTGTCCTCTGCTCCCTGTGCGGAGAGATGGAAGCCTGGCTGCTTAGGAGACATGAGGGGACGACAAGGGCATGGGTGCATGCTCCACTCTGAAGAAGGAGTCTGGGCAGAAGGCAGGCCTGTCCTGTGCCTCTGTTTCCAAGGGGACAGCATCTCCTTGGCCACCTGTCGCAAGGAGACTTGGGCTTGCCACCAGGTGCCATACCTGGAAATTGCAGAAACAACCCCATGGAGAAACGTGCAGTCAGATGCCGGCTTCCAGAAAGATGTTGCAGCATTATGGGTGGCAGGGGTGCGGGGGGAAGGAGTGGAGACAGTCCCCCACAGTTCCCCATCCCAGTGCCCGGGCCGTGTGCAGGGATCCGGTTGCCTCCTCTCTCCTGTGGTGAAGGCACTGGCCTAGACCCCGAGTCTGCCCGAGCGCCGGAGCAAAAGGCAAAGCCTTACCTTCGCCAGGAGATGGTAATAGGCATAGAGTGCCATGCTAGGCCACGCACGCTGCTGCAGGGTTGTGACTGTGTCTGCTTAGTTCGGCTTAGCAAGGTGATCCCCGAGCGCGAACTTGGAGCCCGGGAAAGCAAGGCCCAAGAGGCACCAGCTCTCCCGCGGCTCTTCTTTCCTGCCGCGACAGAGCGAACGACCAAAGCCTTGCTGAGGAAGCAGCAGCGAAGTGCGGTTCGGGCCAAGCTGAAAACCTCTGCGAAAGCATAGCAGTCGCTGGGAAATCAGAGTCGGTTCTGTGGGCTGCTTTTGTTGCTTGCCTTAGCCTAGTATTCACAGCACGATGGGAGAATCCCGCATAGAGCGAAAGCCTCTTTGCCGGGGCATCCCCTCTGGGAAAGCACAGCATTCTTTGGGAAATCAGAGTCGGGTCTGTGGGATGCTGCCTGCTGCTTGCGGGAGCTGGTCTCCACAGCACCGTGGAATAAACCCGATTGGAGCGAAATCCTCTTTGCCAGGGCATCCGATCTGCCTGAGAGAGAAGCGCGTTGGTGCCTGTGGAAAGAGCTTTAAGGAAAGGGACACATCTGTCACTGCAGAGCGAAGGAAGCCGGGCTGCTAAGGAGACACGAGGGGAAGATTAGGGCAGGGGAAAGGGCTCCACTCTGAGGAAGGGGTCTGGGCAGAAAGCATGCCTGTCCGGAGCCTTTGGGCCCAAGGAGACAGCAGTCCTTGGCCAACTGACCATGGTGGAGCCATGGGCTTGCCACCAGGCGCCTAGCCTAAACTCGAGAAACAACTCCCAGAAAGACCTGGCCATCAGATGCCGTCTTCCTCCAGGATGTAGAAGCTTGGAGGAGGCACGGGGTTTAAGGGGAAGGAGTGGTGACAGACACCCAAAGCTCCCTATTTAGTGCACGGGCGGTATGCAGGGATCCTGGCACCTCTCCTTTCCTGTGGGGAAAGCACAGGCCTAGTCCGCGAGTCGGCCTGAGCGCCAGAGTAAAAGGCCAAGAGTTGCCTACACCGGGAGGTGGTAGTGTGCATAGAGTGCCATCCTAGGCTAAGCGCGCTACTGCACGTTTGTGACTGTGTCTGCTTAGTTCGGCCTGGCAGGGTGAACCTAGGACGCGAACATGGAGCCAGGGAAAGCGAGGCCCAAGAGGCACCAGCTCTCCCGCAGCTCTTCTTCCCTGACGCGACAGAAGCCTTGCTGAGGAAGCAGTGGCGAAGTGCTGTTTGCTCCAAACCAAAGCCTCTGCGAAAGGACAGCATTCCCCGAGAAATGTTTTGGGGGCTGCTGCTGCGTGCCTGAGCCCAGTCTCGCGGTGGGAGAAACCCGCATACAGCGAAAGCCCCTTTGCCTGGGCCTCTCCCCTAGGAAAGCACAGCATTCGTTGGGAAATCAGAGTTGGGTTTGGGGAGGCTGCTGCTGCTTGCCTAAGCGAGTCTCCACAGCATGGTGGAAGATACCCGCATGGAGCGAAATCCTCTTTGCCCTAGCATCCTTTCTGCCTGAGAGAGAAGCATGGTTGCTCACGTCTGTCACCGCGCTCCCCAGGAGCAAGTGTTGGGAAGGCACAGCACGCCGCCCCCGGGGAAGAAAAGGAGCCTTTGGCCTTGGGGTCGGGAAACGCTCGGGAACAGGGTAGCCTGCCGGGGCACAAACAGCAGGCCATGAGACGACAAGTGTCCTCTGCTCCCTGTGCGGAGAGATGGAAGCCTGGCTGCTTAGGAGACATGAGGGGACGACAAGGGCATGGGTGCATGCTCCACTCTGAAGAAGGAGTCTGGGCAGAAGGCAGGCCTGTCCTGTGCCTCTGTTTCCAAGGGGACAGCATCTCCTTGGCCACCTGTCGCAAGGAGACTTGGGCTTGCCACCAGGTGCCATACCTGGAAATTGCAGAAACAACCCCATGGAGAAACGTGCAGTCAGATGCCGGCTTCCAGAAAGATGTTGCAGCATTATGGGTGGCAGGGGTGCGGGGGGAAGGAGTGGAGACAGTCCCCCACAGTTCCCCATCCCAGTGCCCGGGCCGTGTGCAGGGATCCGGTTGCCTCCTCTCTCCTGTGGTGAAGGCACTGGCCTAGACCCCGAGTCTGCCCGAGCGCCGGAGCAAAAGGCAAAGCCTTACCTTCGCCAGGAGATGGTAATAGGCATAGAGTGCCATGCTAGGCCACGCACGCTGCTGCAGGGTTGTGACTGTGTCTGCTTAGTTCGGCTTAGCAAGGTGATCCCCGAGCGCGAACTTGGAGCCCGGGAAAGCAAGGCCCAAGAGGCACCAGCTCTCCCGCGGCTCTTCTTTCCTGCCGCGACAGAGCGAACGACCAAAGCCTTGCTGAGGAAGCAGCAGCGAAGTGCGGTTCGGGCCAAGCTGAAAACCTCTGCGAAAGCATAGCAGTCGCTGGGAAATCAGAGTCGGTTCTGTGGGCTGCTTTTGTTGCTTGCCTTAGCCTAGTATTCACAGCACGATGGGAGAATCCCGCATAGAGCGAAAGCCTCTTTGCCGGGGCATCCCCTCTGGGAAAGCACAGCATTCTTTGGGAAATCAGAGTCGGGTCTGTGGGATGCTGCCTGCTGCTTGCGGGAGCTGGTCTCCACAGCACCGTGGAATAAACCCGATTGGAGCGAAATCCTCTTTGCCAGGGCATCCGATCTGCCTGAGAGAGAAGCGCGTTGGTGCCTGTGGAAAGAGCTTTAAGGAAAGGGACACATCTGTCACTGCAGAGCGAAGGAAGCCGGGCTGCTAAGGAGACACGAGGGGAAGATTAGGGCAGGGGAAAGGGCTCCACTCTGAGGAAGGGGTCTGGGCAGAAAGCATGCCTGTCCGGAGCCTTTGGGCCCAAGGAGACAGCAGTCCTTGGCCAACTGACCATGGTGGAGCCATGGGCTTGCCACCAGGCGCCTAGCCTAAACTCGAGAAACAACTCCCAGAAAGACCTGGCCATCAGATGCCGTCTTCCTCCAGGATGTAGAAGCTTGGAGGAGGCACGGGGTTTAAGGGGAAGGAGTGGTGACAGACACCCAAAGCTCCCTATTTAGTGCACGGGCGGTATGCAGGGATCCTGGCACCTCTCCTTTCCTGTGGGGAAAGCACAGGCCTAGTCCGCGAGTCGGCCTGAGCGCCAGAGTAAAAGGCCAAGAGTTGCCTACACCGGGAGGTGGTAGTGTGCATAGAGTGCCATCCTAGGCTAAGCGCGCTACTGCACGTTTGTGACTGTGTCTGCTTAGTTCGGCCTGGCAGGGTGAACCTAGGACGCGAACATGGAGCCAGGGAAAGCGAGGCCCAAGAGGCACCAGCTCTCCCGCAGCTCTTCTTCCCTGACGCGACAGAAGCCTTGCTGAGGAAGCAGTGGCGAAGTGCTGTTTGCTCCAAACCAAAGCCTCTGCGAAAGGACAGCATTCCCCGAGAAATGTTTTGGGGGCTGCTGCTGCGTGCCTGAGCCCAGTCTCGCGGTGGGAGAAACCCGCATACAGCGAAAGCCCCTTTGCCTGGGCCTCTCCCCTAGGAAAGCACAGCATTCGTTGGGAAATCAGAGTTGGGTTTGGGGAGGCTGCTCCTGCTTGCCTAAGCGAGTCTCCACAGCATGGTGGAAGATACCCGCATGGAGCGAAATCCTCTTTGCCCTAGCATCCTTTCTGCCTGAGAGAGAAGCATGGTTGCTCACGTCTGTCACCGCGCTCCCCAGGAGCAAGTGTTGGGAAGGCACAGCACGCCGCCCCCGGGGAAGAAAAGGAGCCTTTGGCCTTGGGGTCGGGAAACGCTCGGGAACAGGGTAGCCTGCCGGGGCACAAACAGCAGGCCATGAGACGACAAGTGTCCTCTGCTCCCTGTGCGGAGAGATGGAAGCCTGGCTGCTTAGGAGACATGAGGGGACGACAAGGGCATGGGTGCATGCTCCACTCTGAAGAAGGAGTCTGGGCAGAAGGCAGGCCTGTCCTGTGCCTCTGTTTCCAAGGGGACAGCATCTCCTTGGCCACCTGTCGCAAGGAGACTTGGGCTTGCCACCAGGTGCCATACCTGGAAATTGCAGAAACAACCCCATGGAGAAACGTGCAGTCAGATGCCGGCTTCCAGAAAGATGTTGCAGCATTATGGGTGGCAGGGGTGCGGGGGGAAGGAGTGGAGACAGTCCCCCACAGTTCCCCATCCCAGTGCCCGGGCCGTGTGCAGGGATCCGGTTGCCTCCTCTCTCCTGTGGTGAAGGCACTGGCCTAGACCCCGAGTCTGCCCGAGCGCCGGAGCAAAAGGCAAAGCCTTACCTTCGCCAGGAGATGGTAATAGGCATAGAGTGCCATGCTAGGCCACGCACGCTGCTGCAGGGTTGTGACTGTGTCTGCTTAGTTCGGCTTAGCAAGGTGATCCCCGAGCGCGAACTTGGAGCCCGGGAAAGCAAGGCCCAAGAGGCACCAGCTCTCCCGCGGCTCTTCTTTCCTGCCGCGACAGAGCGAACGACCAAAGCCTTGCTGAGGAAGCAGCAGCGAAGTGCGGTTCGGGCCAAGCTGAAAACCTCTGCGAAAGCATAGCAGTCGCTGGGAAATCAGAGTCGGTTCTGTGGGCTGCTTTTGTTGCTTGCCTTAGCCTAGTATTCACAGCACGATGGGAGAATCCCGCATAGAGCGAAAGCCTCTTTGCCGGGGCATCCCCTCTGGGAAAGCACAGCATTCTTTGGGAAATCAGAGTCGGGTCTGTGGGATGCTGCCTGCTGCTTGCGGGAGCTGGTCTCCACAGCACCGTGGAATAAACCCGATTGGAGCGAAATCCTCTTTGCCAGGGCATCCGATCTGCCTGAGAGAGAAGCGCGTTGGTGCCTGTGGAAAGAGCTTTAAGGAAAGGGACACATCTGTCACTGCAGAGCGAAGGAAGCCGGGCTGCTAAGGAGACACGAGGGGAAGATTAGGGCAGGGGAAAGGGCTCCACTCTGAGGAAGGGGTCTGGGCAGAAAGCATGCCTGTCCGGAGCCTTTGGGCCCAAGGAGACAGCAGTCCTTGGCCAACTGACCATGGTGGAGCCATGGGCTTGCCACCAGGCGCCTAGCCTAAACTCGAGAAACAACTCCCAGAAAGACCTGGCCATCAGATGCCGTCTTCCTCCAGGATGTAGAAGCTTGGAGGAGGCACGGGGTTTAAGGGGAAGGAGTGGTGACAGACACCCAAAGCTCCCTATTTAGTGCACGGGCGGTATGCAGGGATCCTGGCACCTCTCCTTTCCTGTGGGGAAAGCACAGGCCTAGTCCGCGAGTCGGCCTGAGCGCCAGAGTAAAAGGCCAAGAGTTGCCTACACCGGGAGGTGGTAGTGTGCATAGAGTGCCATCCTAGGCTAAGCGCGCTACTGCACGTTTGTGACTGTGTCTGCTTAGTTCGGCCTGGCAGGGTGAACCTAGGACGCGAACATGGAGCCAGGGAAAGCGAGGCCCAAGAGGCACCAGCTCTCCCGCAGCTCTTCTTCCCTGACGCGACAGAAGCCTTGCTGAGGAAGCAGTGGCGAAGTGCTGTTTGCTCCAAACCAAAGCCTCTGCGAAAGGACAGCATTCCCCGAGAAATGTTTTGGGGGCTGCTGCTGCGTGCCTGAGCCCAGTCTCGCGGTGGGAGAAACCCGCATACAGCGAAAGCCCCTTTGCCTGGGCCTCTCCCCTAGGAAAGCACAGCATTCGTTGGGAAATCAGAGTTGGGTTTGGGGAGGCTGCTCCTGCTTGCCTAAGCGAGTCTCCACAGCATGGTGGAAGATACCCGCATGGAGCGAAATCCTCTTTGCCCTAGCATCCTTTCTGCCTGAGAGAGAAGCATGGTTGCTCACGTCTGTCACCGCGCTCCCCAGGAGCAAGTGTTGGGAAGGCACAGCACGCCGCCCCCGGGGAAGAAAAGGAGCCTTTGGCCTTGGGGTCGGGAAACGCTCGGGAACAGGGTAGCCTGCCGGGGCACAAACAGCAGGCCATGAGACGACAAGTGTCCTCTGCTCCCTGTGCGGAGAGATGGAAGCCTGGCTGCTTAGGAGACATGAGGGGACGACAAGGGCATGGGTGCATGCTCCACTCTGAAGAAGGAGTCTGGGCAGAAGGCAGGCCTGTCCTGTGCCTCTGTTTCCAAGGGGACAGCATCTCCTTGGCCACCTGTCGCAAGGAGACTTGGGCTTGCCACCAGGTGCCATACCTGGAAATTGCAGAAACAACCCCATGGAGAAACGTGCAGTCAGATGCCGGCTTCCAGAAAGATGTTGCAGCATTATGGGTGGCAGGGGTGCGGGGGGAAGGAGTGGAGACAGTCCCCCACAGTTCCCCATCCCAGTGCCCGGGCCGTGTGCAGGGATCCGGTTGCCTCCTCTCTCCTGTGGTGAAGGCACTGGCCTAGACCCCGAGTCTGCCCGAGCGCCGGAGCAAAAGGCAAAGCCTTACCTTCGCCAGGAGATGGTAATAGGCATAGAGTGCCATGCTAGGCCACGCACGCTGCTGCAGGGTTGTGACTGTGTCTGCTTAGTTCGGCTTAGCAAGGTGATCCCCGAGCGCGAACTTGGAGCCCGGGAAAGCAAGGCCCAAGAGGCACCAGCTCTCCCGCGGCTCTTCTTTCCTGCCGCGACAGAGCGAACGACCAAAGCCTTGCTGAGGAAGCAGCAGCGAAGTGCGGTTCGCGCCAAGCTGAAAACCTCTGCGAAAGCATAGCAGTCGCTGGGAAATCAGAGTCGGTTCTGTGGGCTGCTTTTGTTGCTTGCCTTAGCCTAGTATTCACAGCACGATGGGAGAAACCCGCATAGAGCGAAAGCCTCTTTGCCGGGGCATCCCCTCTGGGAAAGCACAGCATTCTTTGGGAAATCAGAGTCGGGTCTGTGGGATGCTGCCTGCTGCTTGCGGGAGCTGGTCTCCACAGCACCGTGGAATAAACCCGATTGGAGCGAAATCCTCTTTGCCAGGGCATCCGATCTGCCTGAGAGAGAAGCGCGTTGGTGCCTGTGGAAAGAGCTTTAAGGAAAGGGACACATCTGTCACTGCAGAGCGAAGGAAGCCGGGCTGCTAAGGAGACACGAGGGGAAGATTAGGGCAGGGGAAAGGGCTCCACTCTGAGGAAGGGGTCTGGGCAGAAAGCATGCCTGTCCTGAGCCTTTGGGCCCAAGGAGACAGCAGTCCTTGGCCAACTGACCATGGTGGAGCCATGGGCTTGCCACCAGGTGCCTAGCCTAAACTCGAGAAACAACTCCCAGAAAGACCTGGCCATCAGATGCCGTCTTCCTCCAGGATGTAGAAGCTTGGAGGAGGCACGGGGTTTAAGGGGAAGGAGTGGTGACAGACACCCAAAGCTCCCTATTTAGTGCACGGGCGGTATGCAGGGATCCTGGCACCTCTCCTTTCCTGTGGGGAAAGCACAGGCCTAGTCCGCGAGTCGGCCTGAGCGCCAGAGTAAAAGGCCAAGAGTTGCCTACACCGGGAGGTGGTAGTGTGCATAGAGTGCCATCCTAGGCTAAGCGCGCTACTGCACGTTTGTGACTGTGTCTGCTTAGTTCGGCCTGGCAGGGTGAACCTAGGACGCGAACATGGAGCCAGGGAAAGCGAGGCCCAAGAGGCACCAGCTCTCCCGCAGCTCTTCTTCCCTGACGCGACAGAAGCCTTGCTGAGGAAGCAGTGGCGAAGTGCTGTTTGCTCCAAACCAAAGCCTCTGCGAAAGGACAGCATTCCCCGAGAAATGTTTTGGGGGCTGCTGCTGCGTGCCTGAGCCCAGTCTCGCGGTGGGAGAAACCCGCATACAGCGAAAGCCCCTTTGCCTGGGCCTCTCCCCTAGGAAAGCACAGCATTCGTTGGGAAATCAGAGTTGGGTTTGGGGAGGCTGCTCCTGCTTGCCTAAGCGAGTCTCCACAGCATGGTGGAAGATACCCGCATGGAGCGAAATCCTCTTTGCCCTAGCATCCTTTCTGCCTGAGAGAGAAGCATGGTTGCTCACGTCTGTCACCGCGCTCCCCAGGAGCAAGTGTTGGGAAGGCACAGCACGCCGCCCCCGGGGAAGAAAAGGAGCCTTTGGCCTTGGGGTCGGGAAACGCTCGGGAACAGGGTAGCCTGCCGGGGCACAAACAGCAGGCCATGAGACGACAAGTGTCCTCTGCTCCCTGTGCGGAGAGATGGAAGCCTGGCTGCTTAGGAGACATGAGGGGACGACAAGGGCATGGGTGCATGCTCCACTCTGAAGAAGGAGTCTGGGCAGAAGGCAGGCCTGTCCTGTGCCTCTGTTTCCAAGGGGACAGCATCTCCTTGGCCACCTGTCGCAAGGAGACTTGGGCTTGCCACCAGGTGCCATACCTGGAAATTGCAGAAACAACCCCATGGAGAAACGTGCAGTCAGATGCCGGCTTCCAGAAAGATGTTGCAGCATTATGGGTGGCAGGGGTGCGGGGGGAAGGAGTGGAGACAGTCCCCCACAGTTCCCCATCCCAGTGCCCGGGCCGTGTGCAGGGATCCGGTTGCCTCCTCTCTCCTGTGGTGAAGGCACTGGCCTAGACCCCGAGTCTGCCCGAGCGCCGGAGCAAAAGGCAAAGCCTTACCTTCGCCAGGAGATGGTAATAGGCATAGAGTGCCATGCTAGGCCACGCACGCTGCTGCAGGGTTGTGACTGTGTCTGCTTAGTTCGGCTTAGCAAGGTGATCCCCGAGCGCGAACTTGGAGCCCGGGAAAGCAAGGCCCAAGAGGCACCAGCTCTCCCGCGGCTCTTCTTTCCTGCCGCGACAGAGCGAACGACCAAAGCCTTGCTGAGGAAGCAGCAGCGAAGTGCGGTTCGCGCCAAGCTGAAAACCTCTGCGAAAGCATAGCAGTCGCTGGGAAATCAGAGTCGGTTCTGTGGGCTGCTTTTGTTGCTTGCCTTAGCCTAGTATTCACAGCACGATGGGAGAAACCCGCATAGAGCGAAAGCCTCTTTGCCGGGGCATCCCCTCTGGGAAAGCACAGCATTCTTTGGGAAATCAGAGTCGGGTCTGTGGGATGCTGCCTGCTGCTTGCGGGAGCTAGTCTCCACAGCACGGTGGAATAAACCCGCATGGAGCGAAATCCTCTTTGCCAGGGCATCCGATCTGCCTGAGAGAGAAGTGCGGTGGTGCCTGTAGAAAGAGCCTTAAGGAAAGGGACACATCTGTCACTGCAGAGAGAAGGAAGCCAGGCTGCTAAGGAGACACGAGGGGAAGATTAGGGCAGGGGAAAGGGCTTCACTCTGAGGAAGGAGTCTGGGCAGAAAGCATGCCTGTCCTGAGCCTTTGGGCCCAAGGAGACAGCAGTCCTTGGCCAACTGACCATGGTGGAGCCATGGGCTTGCCACCAGGCGCCTACCCTAAACTCGAGAAACAACTCCCAGAAAGACCTGGCCATCAGATGCCGTCTTCCTCCAGGATGTAGAAGCTTGGAGGAGGCACGGGGTTTAAGGGGAAGGAGTGGTGACAGTCACCCAAAGCTCCCTATTTAGTGCACGGGCGGTGTGCAGGGATCCTGTCACCTCTCCTTTCCTGTGGGGAAAGCACAGGCCTAGTCCGCGAGTGGGCCTGAGCGCCAGAGTAAAAGGCCAAGCGTTGCCTACACCGGGAGGTGGTAGTGTGCATAGAGTGCCATCCTAGGCTAAGCGCGCTACTGCACGTTTGTGACTGTGTCTGCTTAGTTCGGCCTGGCAGGGTGAACCTAGGACGCGAACATGGAGCCAGGGAAAGCGAGGCCCAAGAGGCACCAGCTCTCCCGCAGCTCTTCTTCCCTGACGCGACAGAAGCCTTGCTGAGGAAGCAGTGGCGAAGTGCTGTTTGCTCCAAACCAAAGCCTCTGCGAAAGGACAGCATTCCCCGAGAAATGTTTTGGGGGCTGCTTCTGCATGCCTGAGTCCAGTCTCGCGGTGGGAGAAACCCGCATACAGCGAAAGCCCCTTTGCCTGGGCCTCTCCCCTAGGAAAGCACAGCATCGTTGGGAAATCAGAGTTGGGTTTGGGGAGGCTGCTGCTGCTTGCCTAAGTGAGTCTCCACAGCATGGTGGAAGATACCCGCATGGAGCGAAATCCTCTTTGCCCTAGCATCCCCTCTGCCTGAGAGAGAAGCATGGTTGCACACGTCTGTCACCGCGCTCCCCAGGAGCAATTTTGGGGAAGGCACAGCACGCCGCCCCCGGGGAAGAGAAGGATCCCTTGGCCTTGGTGTCTGGAAACGCTCGGGAAGCAGAATAGCCTGCCGTGGCACGAACAGCAGGCCATGAGAAGACAAGTGTCCTCTGTTCCCTGTGCGGAGAGATTGAAGCCTGGCTGCTTAGGAGACATGAGGGGACGACAAGGGCATGGGTGCATGCTCCACTCTGAGGAAGGAGTCTGGGCAGAAGGCAGGCCTGTCCTGTGCCTCTGGTCCCAAGGGGAAAGCATCTCCTTGGCCACCTGTTTCAAGGGCAGACTTGGGCTTGCCACCAGGTGCCATACCCGGAACTCGCAGAAATAACCCATGGAGAAACGTGCAGTCAGATGCCGGCTTCCACCAAGATATGGCAGCATTGTGGGTGGCAGGGCGTGTGCTGGGGAAAGAGTGGAGACAGTCCCCACCGTTCCCCATCCCAGTGCTCGGGCACTGTGCAGGGATCCTGTCGCCTCTTCTCTCCTGTGGTGAAGGCACTGGCCTTGACCCCGAGTCTGCCCGAGCGCCGGAGCAAAAGGCAAAGCCTTACCTACGCCAGGAGATGGTAATAGGCATAGAGTGCCATGCTAGGCCACGCACGCTGCTGCAGGGTTGTGACTGTGTCTGCTTAGTTCGGCTTAGCAAGGTGAACCCCGGGCGCGAACTTGGAGCCCGGGAAAGCAAGGCCCAAGAGGCACCAGCTCTCCCGCGGCTCTTCTTTCCTGCCGCGACAGAGCGAACGACCAAAGCCTTGCTGAGGAAGCAGCAGCGAAGTGCGGTTCGCGCCAAGCTGAAAACCTCTGCGAAAGCATAGCAGTCGCTGGGAAATCAGAGTCGGTTCTGTGGGCTGCTTTTGTTGCTTGCCTTAGCCTAGTATTCACAGCACGATGGGAGAAACCCGCATAGAGCGAAAGCCTCTTTGCCGGGGCATCCCCTCTGGGAAAGTACAGCATTCTTGGGAAATCAGAGTCAGGTCTGTGGGATGCTACCTGCTGCTTGCGGGAGCTAGTCTCCACAGCACGGTGGATTAAACCCGCATGGAGCGAAATCCTCTTTGCCTGGGCATCCTCTCTGCCTGAGAGAGAAGCGCGTTGATGCCTGTGGAAAGAGCCTTAAGGAAAGGGACACATCTGTCACTGCAGAGCGAAGGAAGCCGGGCTGCTAAGGAGACACGAGGGGAAGATTAGGGCAGGGGAAAGGGCTCCACTCTGAGGAAGGGGTCTGGGCAGAAAGCATGCCTGTCCTGAGCCTTTGGGCCCAAGGAGTCAGCAGTTCCTTGGCCACCTGACTGTGGTGGAGCCATGAGCTTGCCACCAGGCGCCTACCCTAAACTCGAGATACAACTCCCAGAAAGACCTGGCCATCAGATGCCGTCTTCCTCCAGGATGTAGAAGCTTGGAGGAGGCACGGGGTTTAAGGGGAAGGAGTGGTGACAGTCACCCAAAGCTCCCTATTTAGTGCACGGGCGGTGTGCAGGTATCCTGTCGCCTCTCCTCTCCTGTGGGGAAGGCACTGGCCTTGTCCGAGAGTCCGCCTGAGGGCCAGCGCCAAAGGCCAAGAGTTGCCTACACCGGGAGATGGTAATGTGCATTGAGTGCCATCCTAGGCCACGCATGCTGCTGCAGGGTTGTGGCTGTGTCTGCTTAGTTCGGCCCGGCCGGGTAAATCCAGGATGCGAACAACGAGCCCTGGGAAGCGAAGCACAAGAGGCACCATCTCTCCCGCAGCACTTCTTCCCTGAAGCGAATGAAGCCTTGCTGAGGAAGCAGCGGCGAAGTGCTGTTCGCTCCAAACCAAAGCCTCTGCGAAAGCACAGCATTCGCTGAGAAATGTTTTGTGGGCTGCTGCTGCGTGCCTGAGCCCAGTCTCGCGGTGGGAGAAACCCGCTGTAGCAAAAGCCTCTTTGCCTGGGCATCTCCCTTAGGAAAGCACAGCTTTCGTTGGGAAATCAGAGTTGGGTTTGGGGATGCTGCTGCTGCTTGCCTGAGCGAGTCTCGGCAACAAGGTGGAAGATACCCGCATGGAGCGAAATCCTCTTTGCCTTAGCATCCCCTCTGCCTGAGAGAGAAGCATGGTTGCACACGTCTGTCAACGCGCTCCCCAGGAGCAATTTTGGGGAAGGCACAGCACGCCGCCCCCGGGGAAGAGAAAGATCCCTTTGCCTTGGGGTCGGGAAAAGCTCGGGAAGCAGAATAGCCTGCCGAGGCACGAACAGCAGGGCGGTGAGAAAACAAGTGTCTCATGCTCCCTGTGCGGGGAGATGGAAGCCTGGCTTCTAAGGAGATATTAGGGGACGACTAGGGCAGGGGCGCGTGCTCCACTCAGAGAAAGGAGTCTGGGCAGAAGGCAGGCCTGTCCTGTGCCTCTGGTCCCAATGGGAAAGCATCTCCTTGGCCACCTGTTTCAAGGGCAGACTTGGCTTGCCACCAGGTGCCATACCCGGAACTCGCAGAAATAACCCCATGGAGAAACGTGCAATCAGATGTCGTCTTCCACCAAATTATGGCAGCATTGTGGGTGGCAGGGGGTGTGCCGGGGAAAGAGTGGAGACAGTCCCTACCGTTCCCCATCCCAGTGCTCGGGCACTGTGCAGGGATCCTGTCGCCTCTTCTCTCCTGTGGTGAAGGCACTGGCCTTGACCCCGAGTCTGTCCGAGCGCCGGAGCAAAAGGCAAAGCCTTACCTATGCCAGGAGATGGTAATAGGCATAGAGTGCCATGCTAGGCCACGCACGCTGCTGCAGGGTTGTGACTGTGTCTGCTTAGTTCGGCTTAGCAAGGTGAACCCCGGGCGCGAACTTGGAGCCCGGGAAAGCAAGGCCCAAGAGGCACCAGCTCTCCCGCGGCTCTTCTTTCCTGCCGCGACAGAGCGAACGACCAAAGCCTTGCTGAGGAAGCAGCAGCGAAGTGCGGTTCGGGCCAAGCTGAAAACCTCTGCGAAAGCATAGCAGTCGCTGGGAAATCAGAGTCGGTTCTGTGGGCTGCTTTTGTTGCTTGCCTTAGCCTAGTATTCACAGCACGATGGGAGAAACCCGCATAGAGCGAAAGCCTCTTTGCCGGGGCATCCCCTCTGGGAAAGCACAGCATTCTTTGGGAAATCAGAGTCGGGTCTGTGGGATGCTGCCTGCTGCTTGCGGGAGCTGGTCTCCACAGCACCGTGGAATAAACCCGATTGGATCGAAATCCTCTTTGCCAGGGCATCCGATCTGCCTGAGAGAGAAGCGCGTTGGTGCCTGTGGAAAGAGCTTTAAGGAAAGGGACACATCTGTCACTGCAGAGCGAAGGAAGCCGGGCTGCTAAGGAGACACGAGGGGAAGATTAGGGCAGGGGAAAGGGCTCCACTCTGAGGAAGGGGTCTGGGCAGAAAGCATGCCTGTCCTGAGCCTTTGGGCCCAAGGAGACAGCAGTCCTTGGCCAACTGACCATGGTGGAGCCATGGGCTTGCCACCAGGCGCCTAGCCTAAACTCGAGAAACAACTCCCAGAAAGACCTGGCCATCAGATGCCGTCTTCCTCCAGGATGTAGAAGCTTGGAGGAGGCACGGGGTTTAAGGGGAAGGAGTGGTGACAGACACCCAAAGCTCCCTATTTAGTGCACGGGCGGTATGCAGGGATCCTGGCACCTCTCCTTTCCTGTGGGGAAAGCACAGGCCTAGTCCGCGAGTCGGCCTGAGCGCCAGAGTAAAAGGCCAAGAGTTGCCTACACCGGGAGGTGGTAGTGTGCATAGAGTGCCATCCTAGGCTAAGCGCGCTACTGCACGTTTGTGACTGTGTCTGCTTAGTTCGGCCTGGCAGGGTGAACCTAGGACGCGAACATGGAGCCAGGGAAAGCGAGGCCCAAGAGGCACCAGCTCTCCCGCAGCTCTTCTTCCCTGACGCGACAGAAGCCTTGCTGAGGAAGCAGTGGCGAAGTGCTGTTTGCTCCAAACCAAAGCCTCTGCGAAAGGACAGCATTCCCCGAGAAATGTTTTGGGGGCTGCTGCTGCGTGCCTGAGCCCAGTCTCGCGGTGGGAGAAACCCGCATACAGCGAAAGCCCCTTTGCCTGGGCCTCTCCCCTAGGAAAGCACAGCATTCGTTGGGAAATCAGAGTTGGGTTTGGGGAGGCTGCTGCTGCTTGCCTAAGCGAGTCTCCACAGCATGGTGGAAGATACCCGCATGGAGCGAAATCCTCTTTGCCCTAGCATCCTTTCTGCCTGAGAGAGAAGCATGGTTGCTCACGTCTGTCACCGCGCTCCCCAGGAGCAAGTGTTGGGAAGGCACAGCACGCCGCCCCCGGGGAAGAAAAGGAGCCTTTGGCCTTGGGGTCGGGAAACGCTCGGGAACAGGGTAGCCTGCCGGGGCACAAACAGCAGGCCATGAGACGACAAGTGTCCTCTGCTCCCTGTGCGGAGAGATGGAAGCCTGGCTGCTTAGGAGACATGAGGGGACGACAAGGGCATGGGTGCATGCTCCACTCTGAAGAAGGAGTCTGGGCAGAAGGCAGGCCTGTCCTGTGCCTCTGTTTCCAAGGGGACAGCATCTCCTTGGCCACCTGTCGCAAGGAGACTTGGGCTTGCCACCAGGTGCCATACCTGGAAATTGCAGAAACAACCCCATGGAGAAACGTGCAGTCAGATGCCGGCTTCCAGAAAGATGTTGCAGCATTATGGGTGGCAGGGGTGCGGGGGGAAGGAGTGGAGACAGTCCCCCACAGTTCCCCATCCCAGTGCCCGGGCCGTGTGCAGGGATCCGGTTGCCTCCTCTCTCCTGTGGTGAAGGCACTGGCCTAGACCCCGAGTCTGCCCGAGCGCCGGAGCAAAAGGCAAAGCCTTACCTTCGCCAGGAGATGGTAATAGGCATAGAGTGCCATGCTAGGCCACGCACGCTGCTGCAGGGTTGTGACTGTGTCTGCTTAGTTCGGCTTAGCAAGGTGATCCCCGAGCGCGAACTTGGAGCCCGGGAAAGCAAGGCCCAAGAGGCACCAGCTCTCCCGCGGCTCTTCTTTCCTGCCGCGACAGAGCGAACGACCAAAGCCTTGCTGAGGAAGCAGCAGCGAAGTGCGGTTCGGGCCAAGCTGAAAACCTCTGCGAAAGCATAGCAGTCGCTGGGAAATCAGAGTCGGTTCTGTGGGCTGCTTTTGTTGCTTGCCTTAGCCTAGTATTCACAGCACGATGGGAGAATCCCGCATAGAGCGAAAGCCTCTTTGCCGGGGCATCCCCTCTGGGAAAGCACAGCATTCTTTGGGAAATCAGAGTCGGGTCTGTGGGATGCTGCCTGCTGCTTGCGGGAGCTGGTCTCCACAGCACCGTGGAATAAACCCGATTGGAGCGAAATCCTCTTTGCCAGGGCATCCGATCTGCCTGAGAGAGAAGCGCGTTGGTGCCTGTGGAAAGAGCTTTAAGGAAAGGGACACATCTGTCACTGCAGAGCGAAGGAAGCCGGGCTGCTAAGGAGACACGAGGGGAAGATTAGGGCAGGGGAAAGGGCTCCACTCTGAGGAAGGGGTCTGGGCAGAAAGCATGCCTGTCCGGAGCCTTTGGGCCCAAGGAGACAGCAGTCCTTGGCCAACTGACCATGGTGGAGCCATGGGCTTGCCACCAGGCGCCTAGCCTAAACTCGAGAAACAACTCCCAGAAAGACCTGGCCATCAGATGCCGTCTTCCTCCAGGATGTAGAAGCTTGGAGGAGGCACGGGGTTTAAGGGGAAGGAGTGGTGACAGACACCCAAAGCTCCCTATTTAGTGCACGGGCGGTATGCAGGGATCCTGGCACCTCTCCTTTCCTGTGGGGAAAGCACAGGCCTAGTCCGCGAGTCGGCCTGAGCGCCAGAGTAAAAGGCCAAGAGTTGCCTACACCGGGAGGTGGTAGTGTGCATAGAGTGCCATCCTAGGCTAAGCGCGCTACTGCACGTTTGTGACTGTGTCTGCTTAGTTCGGCCTGGCAGGGTGAACCTAGGACGCGAACATGGAGCCAGGGAAAGCGAGGCCCAAGAGGCACCAGCTCTCCCGCAGCTCTTCTTCCCTGACGCGACAGAAGCCTTGCTGAGGAAGCAGTGGCGAAGTGCTGTTTGCTCCAAACCAAAGCCTCTGCGAAAGGACAGCATTCCCCGAGAAATGTTTTGGGGGCTGCTGCTGCGTGCCTGAGCCCAGTCTCGCGGTGGGAGAAACCCGCATACAGCGAAAGCCCCTTTGCCTGGGCCTCTCCCCTAGGAAAGCACAGCATTCGTTGGGAAATCAGAGTTGGGTTTGGGGAGGCTGCTGCTGCTTGCCTAAGCGAGTCTCCACAGCATGGTGGAAGATACCCGCATGGAGCGAAATCCTCTTTGCCCTAGCATCCTTTCTGCCTGAGAGAGAAGCATGGTTGCTCACGTCTGTCACCGCGCTCCCCAGGAGCAAGTGTTGGGAAGGCACAGCACGCCGCCCCCGGGGAAGAAAAGGAGCCTTTGGCCTTGGGGTCGGGAAACGCTCGGGAACAGGGTAGCCTGCCGGGGCACAAACAGCAGGCCATGAGACGACAAGTGTCCTCTGCTCCCTGTGCGGAGAGATGGAAGCCTGGCTGCTTAGGAGACATGAGGGGACGACAAGGGCATGGGTGCATGCTCCACTCTGAAGAAGGAGTCTGGGCAGAAGGCAGGCCTGTCCTGTGCCTCTGTTTCCAAGGGGACAGCATCTCCTTGGCCACCTGTCGCAAGGAGACTTGGGCTTGCCACCAGGTGCCATACCTGGAAATTGCAGAAACAACCCCATGGAGAAACGTGCAGTCAGATGCCGGCTTCCAGAAAGATGTTGCAGCATTATGGGTGGCAGGGGTGCGGGGGGAAGGAGTGGAGACAGTCCCCCACAGTTCCCCATCCCAGTGCCCGGGCCGTGTGCAGGGATCCGGTTGCCTCCTCTCTCCTGTGGTGAAGGCACTGGCCTAGACCCCGAGTCTGCCCGAGCGCCGGAGCAAAAGGCAAAGCCTTACCTTCGCCAGGAGATGGTAATAGGCATAGAGTGCCATGCTAGGCCACGCACGCTGCTGCAGGGTTGTGACTGTGTCTGCTTAGTTCGGCTTAGCAAGGTGATCCCCGAGCGCGAACTTGGAGCCCGGGAAAGCAAGGCCCAAGAGGCACCAGCTCTCCCGCGGCTCTTCTTTCCTGCCGCGACAGAGCGAACGACCAAAGCCTTGCTGAGGAAGCAGCAGCGAAGTGCGGTTCGCGCCAAGCTGAAAACCTCTGCGAAAGCATAGCAGTCGCTGGGAAATCAGAGTCGGTTCTGTGGGCTGCTTTTGTTGCTTGCCTTAGCCTAGTATTCACAGCACGATGGGAGAAACCCGCATAGAGCGAAAGCCTCTTTGCCGGGGCATCCCCTCTGGGAAAGCACAGCATTCTTTGGGAAATCAGAGTCGGGTCTGTGGGATGCTGCCTGCTGCTTGCGGGAGCTAGTCTCCACAGCACGGTGGAATAAACCCGCATGGAGCGAAATCCTCTTTGCCAGGGCATCCGATCTGCCTGAGAGAGAAGTGCGGTGGTGCCTGTAGAAAGAGCCTTAAGGAAAGGGACACATCTGTCACTGCAGAGAGAAGGAAGCCAGGCTGCTAAGGAGACACGAGGGGAAGATTAGGGCAGGGGAAAGGGCTTCACTCTGAGGAAGGAGTCTGGGCAGAAAGCATGCCTGTCCTGAGCCTTTGGGCCCAAGGAGACAGCAGTCCTTGGCCAACTGACCATGGTGGAGCCATGGGCTTGCCACCAGGCGCCTACCCTAAACTCGAGAAACAACTCCCAGAAAGACCTGGCCATCAGATGCCGTCTTCCTCCAGGATGTAGAAGCTTGGAGGAGGCACGGGGTTTAAGGGGAAGGAGTGGTGACAGTCACCCAAAGCTCCCTATTTAGTGCACGGGCGGTGTGCAGGGATCCTGTCACCTCTCCTTTCCTGTGGGGAAAGCACAGGCCTAGTCCGCGAGTGGGCCTGAGCGCCAGAGTAAAAGGCCAAGCGTTGCCTACACCGGGAGGTGGTAGTGTGCATAGAGTGCCATCCTAGGCTAAGCGCGCTACTGCACGTTTGTGACTGTGTCTGCTTAGTTCGGCCTGGCAGGGTGAACCTAGGACGCGAACATGGAGCCAGGGAAAGCGAGGCCCAAGAGGCACCAGCTCTCCCGCAGCTCTTCTTCCCTGACGCGACAGAAGCCTTGCTGAGGAAGCAGTGGCGAAGTGCTGTTTGCTCCAAACCAAAGCCTCTGCGAAAGGACAGCATTCCCCGAGAAATGTTTTGGGGGCTGCTTCTGCATGCCTGAGTCCAGTCTCGCGGTGGGAGAAACCCGCATACAGCGAAAGCCCCTTTGCCTGGGCCTCTCCCCTAGGAAAGCACAGCATCGTTGGGAAATCAGAGTTGGGTTTGGGGAGGCTGCTGCTGCTTGCCTAAGTGAGTCTCCACAGCATGGTGGAAGATACCCGCATGGAGCGAAATCCTCTTTGCCCTAGCATCCCCTCTGCCTGAGAGAGAAGCATGGTTGCACACGTCTGTCACCGCGCTCCCCAGGAGCAATTTTGGGGAAGGCACAGCACGCCGCCCCCGGGGAAGAGAAGGATCCCTTGGCCTTGGTGTCTGGAAACGCTCGGGAAGCAGAATAGCCTGCCGTGGCACGAACAGCAGGCCATGAGAAGACAAGTGTCCTCTGTTCCCTGTGCGGAGAGATTGAAGCCTGGCTGCTTAGGAGACATGAGGGGACGACAAGGGCATGGGTGCATGCTCCACTCTGAGGAAGGAGTCTGGGCAGAAGGCAGGCCTGTCCTGTGCCTCTGGTCCCAAGGGGAAAGCATCTCCTTGGCCACCTGTTTCAAGGGCAGACTTGGGCTTGCCACCAGGTGCCATACCCGGAACTCGCAGAAATAACCCATGGAGAAACGTGCAGTCAGATGCCGGCTTCCACCAAGATATGGCAGCATTGTGGGTGGCAGGGCGTGTGCTGGGGAAAGAGTGGAGACAGTCCCCACCGTTCCCCATCCCAGTGCTCGGGCACTGTGCAGGGATCCTGTCGCCTCTTCTCTCCTGTGGTGAAGGCACTGGCCTTGACCCCGAGTCTGCCCGAGCGCCGGAGCAAAAGGCAAAGCCTTACCTACGCCAGGAGATGGTAATAGGCATAGAGTGCCATGCTAGGCCACGCACGCTGCTGCAGGGTTGTGACTGTGTCTGCTTAGTTCGGCTTAGCAAGGTGAACCCCGGGCGCGAACTTGGAGCCCGGGAAAGCAAGGCCCAAGAGGCACCAGCTCTCCCGCGGCTCTTCTTTCCTGCCGCGACAGAGCGAACGACCAAAGCCTTGCTGAGGAAGCAGCAGCGAAGTGCGGTTCGCGCCAAGCTGAAAACCTCTGCGAAAGCATAGCAGTCGCTGGGAAATCAGAGTCGGTTCTGTGGGCTGCTTTTGTTGCTTGCCTTAGCCTAGTATTCACAGCACGATGGGAGAAACCCGCATAGAGCGAAAGCCTCTTTGCCGGGCATCCCCTCTGGGAAAGCACAGCATTCTTTGGGAAATCAGAGTCGGGTCTGTGGGATGCTGCCTGCCGCTTGCCGGAGCTAGTCTCCACACCACGGTGGATTAAACCCGCATGGAGCGAAATCCTCTTTGCCTGGGAATCCGCTCTTCCTGAGAGAGAAGCGCGGTGGTGCCTGTGGAAAGAGCTTTAAGGAAAGGGACACATCTGTCACTGCAGAGAGAAGGAAGCCAGGCTGCTAAGGAGACACGAGGGGAAGATTAGGGCAGGGGAAAGGGCTCCACTCTGAAGAAGGAGTCTGGGCAGAAAGCATGCCTGTCCTGAGCCTTTGGGCCCAAGGAGACAGCAGTCCTTGGCCAACTGACCATGGTGGAGCCATGGGCTTGCCACCAGGCGCCTAGCCTAAACTCGAGAAACAACTCCCAGAAAGACCTGGCCATCAGATGCCGTCTTCCTCCAGGATGTAGAAGCTTGGAGGAGGCACGGGGTTTAAGGGGAAGGAGTGGTGACAGTCACCCAAAGCTCCCTATTTAGTGCACGGGCGGTATGCAGGGATCCTGGCACCACTCCTTTCCTGTGGGGAAAGCACAGGCCTAGTCCGCGAGTCGGCCTGAGCGCCAGAGTAAAAGGCCAAGCGTTGCCTACACCGGGAGGTGGTAGTGTGCATAGAGTGCCATCCTAGGCTAAGCGCGCTACTGCACGTTTGTGACTGTGTCTGCTTAGTTCGGCCTGGCAGGGTGAACCTAGGACGCGAACATGGAGCCAGGGAAAGCGAGGCCCAAGAGGCACCAGCTCTCCCGCAGCTCTTCTTCCCTGACGCGACAGAAGCCTTGCTGAGGAAGCAGTGGCGAAGTGCTGTTTGCTCCAAACCAAAGCCTCTACGAAAGGACAGCATTCCCCGAGAAATGTTTTGGGGGCTGCTGCTGCGTGCCTGAGCCCAGTCTCGCGGTGGGAGAAACCCGCATACAGCGAAAGCCCCTTTGCCTGGGCCTCTCCCCTAGGAAAGCACAGCATTCGTTGGGAAATCAGAGTTGGGTTTGGGGAGGCTGCTCCTGCTTGCCTAAGCGAGTCTCCACAGCATGGTGGAAGATACCCGCATGGAGCGAAATCCTCTTTGCCCTAGCATCCTTTCTGCCTGAGAGAGAAGCATGGTTGCTCACGTCTGTCACCGCGCTCCCCAGAGCAAGTGTTGGGAAGGCACAGCACGCCGCCCCCGGGGAAGAAAAGGAGCCCTTGGCCTTGGGGTCGGGAAACGCTCGGGAACAGGGTAGCCTGCCGGGGCACAAACAGCAGGCCTTGAGACGACAAGTGTCCTCTGCTCCCTGTGCGGAGAGATGGAAGCCTGGCTGCTTAGGAGACATGAGGGGACGACAAGGGCATGGGTGCATGCTCCACTCTGAAGAAGGAGTCTGGGCAGAAGGCAGGCCTGTCCTGTGCCTCTGTTTCCAAGGGGACAGCGTCTCCTTGGCCACCTGTCGCAAGGAGACTTGGGCTTGCCACCAGGTGCCATACCTGGAAATTGCAGAAATAACCCCATGGAGAAACGTGCAGTCAGATGCCGGCTTCCAGAAAGATGTTGCAGCATTATGGGTGGCAGGGGTGCGGGGGGAAGGAGTGGAGACAGTCCCCACAGTTCCCCATCCCAGTGCCCGGGCCGTGTGCAGGGATCCGGTTGCCTCCTCTCTCCTGTGGTGAAGGCACTGGCCTAGACCCCGAGTCTGCCCGAGCGCCGGAGCAAAAGGCAAAGCCTTACCTTCGCCAGGAGATGGTAATAGGCATAGAGTGCCATGCTAGGCCACGCACGCTGCTGCAGGGTTGTGACTGTGTCTGCTTAGTTCGGCTTAGCAAGGTGATCCCCGAGCGCGAACTTGGAGCCCGGGAAAGCAAGGCCCAAGAGGCACCAGCTCTCCCGCGGCTCTTCTTTCCTGCCGCGACAGAGCGAACGACCAAAGCCTTGCTGAGGAAGCAGCAGCGAAGTGCGGTTCGCGCCAAGCTGAAAACCTCTGCGAAAGCATAGCAGTCGCTGGGAAATCAGAGTCGGTTCTGTGGGCTGCTTTTGTTGCTTGCCTTAGCCTAGTATTCACAGCACGATGGGAGAAACCCGCATAGAGCGAAAGCCTCTTTGCCGGTGCATCCCCTCTGGGAAAGCACAGCATTCTTTGGGAAATCAGAGTCGGGTCTGTGGGATGCTGCCTGCTGCTTGCGGGAGCTAGTCTCCACAGCACGGTGGAATAAACCCGCATGGAGCGAAATCCTCTTTGCCAGGGCATCCGATCTGCCTGAGAGAGAAGCGCGTTGGTGCCTGTGGAAAGAGCTTTAAGGAAAGGGACACATCTGTCACTGCAGAGCGAAGGAAGCCGGGCTGCTAAGGAGACACGAGGGGAAGATTAGGGCAGGGGAAAGGGCTCCACTCTGAGGAAGGGGTCTGGGCAGAAAGCATGCCTGTCCTGAGCCTTTGGGCCCAAGGAGACAGCAGCTCCTTGGCCACCTGACCGTGGTGGAGCCATGGGCTTGCCACCAGGCGCCTACCCTAAACTCGAGAAACAACTCCCAGAAAGACCTGGCCATCAGATGCCGTCTTCCTCCAGGATGTAGAAGCTTGGAGGAAGCACGGGGTTTAAGGGGAAGGAGTGGTGACAGTCACCCAAAGCTCCCTATTTAGTGCACGGGCGGTGTGCAGGTATCCTGTCACCTCTCCTTTCCTGTGGGGAAAGCACAGGCCTAGTCCGCGAGTCGGCCTGAGCGCCAGAGTAAAAGGCCAAGCGATGCCTACACCGGGAGATGGTAGTGTGCATAGAGTGCCATCCTAGGCTAAGCGCGCGACTGCACGTTTGTGACTGTGTCTGCTTAGTTCGGCCTGGCAGGGTGAACCTAGGACGCGAACATGGAGCCAGGGAAAGCGAGGCCCAAGAGGCACCAGCTCTCCCGCAGCTCTTCTTCCCTGACGCGACAGAAGCCTTGCTGAGGAAGCAGTGGCGAAGTGCTGTTTGCTCCAAACCAAAGCCTCTGCGAAAGGCCAGCATTCCCCGAGAAATGTTTTGGGGGCTGCTGCTGCGTGCCTGAGTCCAGTCTCGCTGTGGGAGAAACCCGCATACAGCGAAAGCCCCTTTGCCTGGGCCTCTCCCCTAGGAAAGCACAGCATCGTTGGGAAATCAGAGTTGGGTTTGGGGAGGCTGCTGCTGCTTGCCTAAGTGAGTCTCCACAGCATGGTGGAAGATACCCGCATGGAGCGAAATCCTCTTTGCCCTAGCATCCCCTCTGCCTGAGAGAGAAGCATGGTTGCACACGTCTGTCACCGCGCTCCCCAGGAGCAATTTTGGGGAAGGCACAGCACGTCGCCCCCGGGGAAGAGAAGGATCCCTTGGCCTTGGTGTCTGGAAACGCTCGGGAAGCAGAATAGCCTGCCGTGGCACGAACAGCAGGCCATGAGAAGACAAGTGTCCTCTGCTACCTGTGCGGAGAGATTGAAGCCTGGCTGCTTAGGAGACATGAGGGGACGACAAGGGCATGGGTGCATGCTCCACTCTGAGGAAGGAGTCTGGGCAGAAGGCAGGCCTGTCCTGTGCCTCTGGTCCCAAGGGGAAAGCATCTCCTTGGCCACCTGTCCCAAGGGCAGACTTGGGCTTGCCACCAGGTGCCATACACAGAACTAGCAGAAATAACCCCATGGAGAAATGTGCAGTCAGATGCCGTCTTCCACCAAGGTATGGCAGCATTGTGGGTGGCAGGGGGTGTGCCGGGGAAAGAGTGGAGACAGTCCCCACCGTTCCCCATCCCAGTGCTCGGGTCCTGTGCAGGGATCCTGAGCCTCTTCTCTCCTGTGGTGAAGGCACTGGCCTTGACCCCGAGTCTGCCCGAGCGCCGGAGCAAATGGCAAAGCCTTACCTACGCCAGGAGATGGTAATAGGCATAGAGTGCCATGCTAGGCCACGCACGCTGCTGCAGGGTTGTGACTGTGTCTGCTTAGTTCGGCTTAGCAAGGTGAACCCCGGGCGCGAACTTGGAGCCCGGGAAAGGAAAGCCCAAGAGGCACCAGCTCTCCCGCGGCTCTTCTTTCCTGCCGCGACAGAGCGAACGACCACAGCCTTGCTGAGGAAGCAGCAACGAAGTGCGGTTCGGGCCAAGCTGAAAACCTCTGCGAAAGCATAGCAGTCGCTGGGAAATCAAGGTCGGTGCTGTGGGCTGCTTTTGTTGCTTGCCTTAGCCTAGTATTCGCAGCACGATGGGAGAAACCCGCATAGAGCGAAAGCCTCTTTGCCGGGGCATCCCCTCTGGGAAAGTACAGCATTCTTGGGAAATCAGAGTCAGGTCTGTGGGATGCTACCTGTTGCTTGCGGGAGCTAGTCTCCACAGCACGGTGGATTAAACCCGCATGGAGCGAAATCCTCTTTGCCTGGGCATCCTCTCTGCCTGAGAGAGAAGCGCGTTGATGCCTGTGGAAAGAGCCTTAAGGAAAGGGACACATCTGTCACTGCAGAGCGAAGGAAGCCGGGCTGCTAAGGAGACACGAGGGGAAGATTAGGGCAGGGGAAAGGGCTCCACTCTGAGGAAGGGGTCTGGGCAGAAAGCATGCCTGTCCTGAGCCTTTGGGCCCAAGGAGTCAGCAGTTCCTTGGCCACCTGACTGTGGTGGAGCCATGAGCTTGCCACCAGGCGCCTACCCTAAACTCGAGATACAACTCCCAGAAAGACCTGGCCATCAGATGCCGTCTTCCTCCAGGATGTAGAAGCTTGGAGGAGGCACGGGGTTTAAGGGGAAGGAGTGGTGACAGTCACCCAAAGCTCCCTATTTAGTGCACGGGCGGTGTGCAGGTATCCTGTCGCCTCTCCTCTCCTGTGGGGAAGGCACTGGCCTTGTCCGAGAGTCCGCCTGAGGGCCAGCGCCAAAGGCCAAGAGTTGCCTACACCGGGAGATGGTAATGTGCATTGAGTGCCATCCTAGGCCACGCATGCTGCTGCAGGGTTGTGGCTGTGTCTGCTTAGTTCGGCCCGGCCGGGTAAATCCAGGATGCGAACAACGAGCCCTGGGAAGCGAAGCACAAGAGGCACCATCTCTCCCGCAGCACTTCTTCCCTGAAGCGAATGAAGCCTTGCTGAGGAAGCAGCGGCGAAGTGCTGTTCGCTCCAAACCAAAGCCTCTGCGAAAGCACAGCATTCGCTGAGAAATGTTTTGTGGGCTGCTGCTGCGTGCCTGAGCCCAGTCTCGCGGTGGGAGAAACCCGCTGTAGCAAAAGCCTCTTTGCCTGGGCATCTCCCTTAGGAAAGCACAGCTTTCGTTGGGAAATCAGAGTTGGGTTTGGGGATGCTGCTGCTGCTTGCCTGAGCGAGTCTCGGCAACAAGGTGGAAGATACCCGCATGGAGCGAAATCCTCTTTGCCTTAGCATCCCCTCTGCCTGAGAGAGAAGCATGGTTGCACACGTCTGTCAACGCGCTCCCCAGGAGCAATTTTGGGGAAGGCACAGCACGCCGCCCCCGGGGAAGAGAAAGATCCCTTTGCCTTGGGGTCGGGAAAAGCTCGGGAAGCAGAATAGCCTGCCGAGGCACGAACAGCAGGGCGGTGAGAAAACAAGTGTCTCATGCTCCCTGTGCGGGGAGATGGAAGCCTGGCTTCTAAGGAGATATTAGGGGACGACTAGGGCAGGGGCGCGTGCTCCACTCAGAGAAAGGAGTCTGGGCAGAAGGCAGGCCTGTCCTGTGCCTCTGGTCCCAATGGGAAAGCATCTCCTTGGCCACCTGTTTCAAGGGCAGACTTGGCTTGCCACCAGGTGCCATACCCGGAACTCGCAGAAATAACCCCATGGAGAAACGTGCAATCAGATGTCGTCTTCCACCAAATTATGGCAGCATTGTGGGTGGCAGGGGGTGTGCCGGGGAAAGAGTGGAGACAGTCCCTACCGTTCCCCATCCCAGTGCTCGGGCACTGTGCAGGGATCCTGTCGCCTCTTCTCTCCTGTGGTGAAGGCACTGGCCTTGACCCCGAGTCTGTCCGAGCGCCGGAGCAAAAGGCAAAGCCTTACCTATGCCAGGAGATGGTAATAGGCATAGAGTGCCATGCTAGGCCACGCACGCTGCTGCAGGGTTGTGACTGTGTCTGCTTAGTTCGGCTTAGCAAGGTGAACCCCGGGCGCGAACTTGGAGCCCGGGAAAGCAAGGCCCAAGAGGCACCAGCTCTCCCGCGGCTCTTCTTTCCTGCCGCGACAGAGCGAACGACCAAAGCCTTGCTGAGGAAGCAGCAGCGAAGTGCGGTTCGCGCCAAGCTGAAAACCTCTGCGAAAGCATAGCAGTTGCTGGGAAATCAGAGTCGGTTCTGTGGGCTGCTTTTGTTGCTTGCCTTAGCCTAGTATTCACAGCACGATGGGAGAAACCCGCATAGAGCGAAAGCCTCTTTGCCGGGGCATCCCCTCTGGGAAAGCACAGCATTCTTTGGGAAATCAGAGTCGGGTCTGTGGGATGCTGCCTGCTGCTTGCGGGAGCTGGTCTCCACAGCACCGTGGAATAAACCCGCATGGAGCGAAATCCTCTTTGCCAGGGCATCCGATCTGCCTGAGAGAGAAGCGCGTTGGTGCCTGTGGAAAGAGCTTTAAGGAAAGGGACACATCTGTCACTGCAGAGCGAAGGAAGCCGGGCTGCTAAGGAGACACGAGGGGAAGATTAGGGCAGGGGAAAGGGCTCCACTCTGAGGAAGGGGTCTGGGCAGAAAGCATGCCTGTCCTGAGCCTTTGGGCCCAAGGAGACAGCAGTCCTTGGCCAACTGACCATGGTGGAGCCATGGGCTTGCCACCAGGCGCCTAGCCTAAACTCGAGAAACAACTCCCAGAAAGACCTGGCCATCAGATGCCGTCTTCCTCCAGGATGTAGAAGCTTGGAGGAGGCACGGGGTTTAAGGGGAAGGAGTGGTGACAGACACCCAAAGCTCCCTATTTAGTGCACGGGCGGTATGCAGGGATCCTGGCACCTCTCCTTTCCTGTGGGGAAAGCACAGGCCTAGTCCGCGAGTCGGCCTGAGCGCCAGAGTAAAAGGCCAAGAGTTGCCTACACCGGGAGGTGGTAGTGTGCATAGAGTGCCATCCTAGGCTAAGCGCGCTACTGCACGTTTGTGACTGTGTCTGCTTAGTTCGGCCTGGCAGGGTGAACCTAGGACGCGAACATGGAGCCAGGGAAAGCGAGGCCCAAGAGGCACCAGCTCTCCCGCAGCTCTTCTTCCCTGACGCGACAGAAGCCTTGCTGAGGAAGCAGTGGCGAAGTGCTGTTTGCTCCAAACCAAAGCCTCTGCGAAAGGACAGCATTCCCCGAGAAATGTTTTGGGGGCTGCTGCTGCGTGCCTGAGCCCAGTCTCGCGGTGGGAGAAACACGCATACAGCGAAAGCCCCTTTGCCTGGGCCTCTCCCCTAGGAAAGCACAGCATTCGTTGGGAAATCAGAGTTGGGTTTGGGGAGGCTGCTCCTGCTTGCCTAAGCGAGTCTCCACAGCATGGTGGAAGATACCCGCATGGAGCGAAATCCTCTTTGCCCTAGCATCCTTTCTGCCTGAGAGAGAAGCATGGTTGCTCACGTCTGTCACCGCGCTCCCCAGGAGCAAGTGTTGGGAAGGCACAGCACGCCGCCCCCGGGGAAGAAAAGGAGCCTTTGGCCTTGGGGTCGGGAAACGCTCGGGAACAGGGTAGCCTGCCGGGGCACAAACAGCAGGCCATGAGACGACAAGTGTCCTCTGCTCCCTGTGCGGAGAGATGGAAGCCTGGCTGCTTAGGAGACATGAGGGGACGACAAGGGCATGGGTGCATGCTCCACTCTGAAGAAGGAGTCTGGGCAGAAGGCAGGCCTGTCCTGTGCCTCTGTTTCCAAGGGGACAGCATCTCCTTGGCCACCTGTCGCAAGGAGACTTGGGCTTGCCACCAGGTGCCATACCTGGAAATTGCAGAAACAACCCCATGGAGAAACGTGCAGTCAGATGCCGGCTTCCAGAAAGATGTTGCAGCATTATGGGTGGCAGGGGTGCGGGGGGAAGGAGTGGAGACAGTCCCCCACAGTTCCCCATCCCAGTGCCCGGGCCGTGTGCAGGGATCCGGTTGCCTCCTCTCTCCTGTGGTGAAGGCACTGGCCTAGACCCCGAGTCTGCCCGAGCGCCGGAGCAAAAGGCAAAGCCTTACCTTCGCCAGGAGATGGTAATAGGCATAGAGTGCCATGCTAGGCCACGCACGCTGCTGCAGGGTTGTGACTGTGTCTGCTTAGTTCGGCTTAGCAAGGTGATCCCCGAGCGCGAACTTGGAGCCCGGGAAAGCAAGGCCCAAGAGGCACCAGCTCTCCCGCGGCTCTTCTTTCCTGCCGCGACAGAGCGAACGACCAAAGCCTTGCTGAGGAAGCAGCAGCGAAGTGCGGTTCGCGCCAAGCTGAAAACCTCTGCGAAAGCATAGCAGTCGCTGGGAAATCAGAGTCGGTTCTGTGGGCTGCTTTTGTTGCTTGCCTTAGCCTAGTATTCACAGCACGATGGGAGAAACCCGCATAGAGCGAAAGCCTCTTTGCCGGTGCATCCCCTCTGGGAAAGCACAGCATTCTTTGGGAAATCAGAGTCGGGTCTGTGGGATGCTGCCTGCTGCTTGCGGGAGCTAGTCTCCACAGCACGGTGGAATAAACCCGCATGGAGCGAAATCCTCTTTGCCAGGGCATCCGATCTGCCTGAGAGAGAAGCGCGTTGGTGCCTGTGGAAAGAGCTTTAAGGAAAGGGACACATCTGTCACTGCAGAGCGAAGGAAGCCGGGCTGCTAAGGAGACATGAGGGGAAGATTAGGGCAGGGGAAAGGGCTCCACTCTGAGGAAGGGGTCTGGGCAGAAAGCATGCCTGTCCTGAGCCTTTGGGCCCAAGGAGACAGCAGCTCCTTGGCCACCTGACCGTGGTGGAGCCATGGGCTTGCCACCAGGCGCCTACCCTAAACTCGAGAAACAACTCCCAGAAAGACCTGGCCATCAGATGCCGTCTTCCTCCAGGATGTAGAAGCTTGGAGGAAGCACGGGGTTTAAGGGGAAGGAGTGGTGACAGTCACCCAAAGCTCCCTATTTAGTGCACGGGCGGTGTGCAGGTATCCTGTCACCTCTCCTTTCCTGTGGGGAAAGCACAGGCCTAGTCCGCGAGTCGGCCTGAGCGCCAGAGTAAAAGGCCAAGAGTTGCCTACACCGGGAGATGGTAGTGTGCATAGAGTGCCATCCTAGGCTAAGCGCGATACTGCACGTTTGTGACTGTGTCTGCTTAGTTCGGCCTGGAAGGGTGAACCTAGGACGCGAACATGGAGCCAGGGAAAGCGAGGCCCAAGAGGCACCAGCTCTCCCGCAGCTCTTCTTCCCTGACGCGACAGAAGCCTTGCTGAGGAAGCAGTGGCGAAGTGCTGTTTGCTCCAAACCAAAGCCTCTGCGAAAGGACAGCATTCCCCGAGAAATGTTTTGGGGGCTGCTGCTGCGTGCCTGAGCCCAGTCTCGCGGTGGGAGAAACCCGCATACAGCGAAAGCCCCTTTGCCTGGGCCTCTCCCCTAGGAAAGCACAGCATTCGTTGGGAAATCAGAGTTGGGTTTGGGGAGGCTGCTCCTGCTTGCCTAAGCGAGTCTCCACAGCATGGTGGAAGATACCCGCATGGAGCGAAATCCTCTTTGCCCTAGCATCCTTTCTGCCTGAGAGAGAAGCATGGTTGCTCACGTCTGTCACCGCGCTCCCCAGGAGCAAGTGTTGGGAAGGCACAGCACGCCGCCCCCGGGGAAGAAAAGGAGCCTTTGGCCTTGGGGTCGGGAAACGCTCGGGAACAGGGTAGCCTGCCGGGGCACAAACAGCAGGCCATGAGACGACAAGTGTCCTCTGCTCCCTGTGCGGAGAGATGGAAGCCTGGCTGCTTAGGAGACATGAGGGGACGACAAGGGCATGGGTGCATGCTCCACTCTGAAGAAGGAGTCTGGGCAGAAGGCAGGCCTGTCCTGTGCCTCTGTTTCCAAGGGGACAGCATCTCCTTGGCCACCTGTCGCAAGGAGACTTGGGCTTGCCACCAGGTGCCATACCTGGAAATTGCAGAAACAACCCCATGGAGAAACGTGCAGTCAGATGCCGGCTTCCAGAAAGATGTTGCAGCATTATGGGTGGCAGGGGTGCGGGGGGAAGGAGTGGAGACAGTCCCCCACAGTTCCCCATCCCAGTGCCCGGGCCGTGTGCAGGGATCCGGTTGCCTCCTCTCTCCTGTGGTGAAGGCACTGGCCTAGACCCCGAGTCTGCCCGAGCGCCGGAGCAAAAGGCAAAGCCTTACCTTCGCCAGGAGATGGTAATAGGCATAGAGTGCCATGCTAGGCCACGCACGCTGCTGCAGGGTTGTGACTGTGTCTGCTTAGTTCGGCTTAGCAAGGTGATCCCCGAGCGCGAACTTGGAGCCCGGGAAAGCAAGGCCCAAGAGGCACCAGCTCTCCCGCGGCTCTTCTTTCCTGCCGCGACAGAGCGAACGACCAAAGCCTTGCTGAGGAAGCAGCAGCGAAGTGCGGTTCGCGCCAAGCTGAAAACCTCTGCGAAAGCATAGCAGTCGCTGGGAAATCAGAGTCGGTTCTGTGGGCTGCTTTTGTTGCTTGCCTTAGCCTAGTATTCACAGCACGATGGGAGAAACCCGCATAGAGCGAAAGCCTCTTTGCCGGGGCATCCCCTCTGGGAAAGCACAGCATTCTTTGGGAAATCAGAGTCGGGTCTGTGGGATGCTGCCTGCTGCTTGCGGGAGCTAGTCTCCACAGCACGGTGGAATAAACCCGCATGGAGCGAAATCCTCTTTGCCAGGGCATCCGATCTGCCTGAGAGAGAAGTGCGGTGGTGCCTGTGGAAAGAGCCTTAAGGAAAGGGACACATCTGTCACTGCAGAGAGAAGGAAGCCAGGCTGCTAAGGAGACACGAGGGGAAGATTAGGGCAGGGGAAAGGGCTTCACTCTGAGGAAGGAGTCTGGGCAGAAAGCATGCCTGTCCTGAGCCTTTGGGCCCAAGGAGACAGCAGTCCTTGGCCAACTGACCATGGTGGAGCCATGGGCTTGCCACCAGGCGCCTAGCCTAAACTCGAGAAACAACTCCCAGAAAGACCTGGCCATCAGATGCCGTCTTCTTCCAGGATGTAGAAGCTTGGAGGAGGCACGGGGTTTAAGGGGAAGGAGTGGTGACAGTCACCCAAAGCTCCCTATTTAGTGCACGGGCGGTGTGCAGGGATCCTGTCACCTCTCCTTTCCTGTGGGGAAAGCACAGGCCTAGTCCGCGAGTGGGCCTGAGCGCCAGAGTAAAAGGCCAAGCGTTGCCTACACCGGGAGGTGGTAGTGTGCATAGAGTGCCATCCTAGGCTAAGCGCGCTACTGCACGTTTGTGACTGTGTCTGCTTAGTTCGGCCTGGCAGGGTGAACCTAGGACGCGAACATGGAGCCAGGGAAAGCGAGGCCCAAGAGGCACCAGCTCTCCCGCAGCTCTTCTTCCCTGACGCGACAGAAGCCTTGCTGAGGAAGCAGTGGCGAAGTGCTGTTTGCTCCAAACCAAAGCCTCTGCGAAAGGACAGCATTCCCCGAGAAATGTTTTGGGGGCTGCTTCTGCATGCCTGAGTCCAGTCTCGCGGTGGGAGAAACCCGCATACAGCGAAAGCCCCTTGGCCTGGGCCTCTCCCCTAGGAAAGCACAGCATCGTTGGGAAATCAGAGTTGGGTTTGGGGAGGCTGCTGCTGCTTGCCTAAGTGAGTCTCCACAGCATGGTGGAAGATACCCGCATGGAACGAAATCCTCTTTGCCCTAGCATCCCCTCTGCCTGAGAGAGAAGCATGGTTGCACACGTCTGTCACCGCGCTCCCCAGGAGCAATTTTGGGG
The DNA here is from genome assembly GCF_964662115.1 of Mustela nivalis. NCBI lineage: Eukaryota > Metazoa > Chordata > Mammalia > Carnivora > Mustelidae > Mustela > Mustela nivalis. The sequence goes on from NW_028135832.1 coordinate 174,329, forward strand.
AAGGCACAGCACGCCGCCCCCGGGGAAGAGAAGGATCCCTTGGCCTTGGTGTCTGGAAACGCTCGGGAAGCAGAATAGCCTGCCGTGGCACGAACAGCAGGCCATGAGAAGACAAGTGTCCTCTGTTCCCTGTGCGGAGAGATTGAAGCCTGGCTGCTTAGGAGACATGAGGGGACGACAAGGGCATGGGTGCATGCTCCACTCTGAGGAAGGAGTCTGGGCAGAAGGCAGGCCTGTCCTGTGCCTCTGGTCCCAAGGGGAAAGCATCTCCTTGGCCACCTGTTTCAAGGGCAGACTTGGGCTTGCCACCAGGTGCCATACCCGGAACTCGCAGAAATAACCCATGGAGAAACGTGCAGTCAGATGCCGGCTTCCACCAAGATATGGCAGCATTGTGGGTGGCAGGGCGTGTGCTGGGGAAAGAGTGGAGACAGTCCCCACCGTTCCCCATCCCAGTGCTCGGGCACTGTGCAGGGATCCTGTCGCCTCTTCTCTCCTGTGGTGAAGGCACTGGCCTTGACCCCGAGTCTGCCCGAGCGCCGGAGCAAAAGGCAAAGCCTTACCTATGCCAGGAGATGGTAATAGGCATAGAGTGCCATGCTAGGCCACGCACGCTGCTGCAGGGTTGTGACTGTGTCTGCTTAGTTCGGCTTAGCAAGGTGAACCCCGGGCGCGAACTTGGAGCCCGGGAAAGCAAGGCCCAAGAGGCACCAGCTCTCCCGCGGCTCTTCTTTCCTGCCGCGACAGAGCGAACGACCAAAGCCTTGCTGAGGAAGCAGCAGCGAAGTGCGGTTCGCGCCAAGCTGAAAACCTCTGCGAAAGCATAGCAGTCGCTGGGAAATCAGAGTCGGTTCTGTGGGCTGCTTTTGTTGCTTGCCTTAGCCTAGTATTCACAGCACGATGGGAGAAACCCGCATAGAGCGAAAGCCTCTTTGCCGGGCATCCCCTCTGGGAAAGCACAGCATTCTTTGGGAAATCAGAGTCGGGTCTGTGGGATGCTGCCTGCCGCTTGCCGGAGCTAGTCTCCACACCACGGTGGATTAAACCCGCATGGAGCGAAATCCTCTTTGCCTGGGCATCCGCTCTTCCTGAGAGAGAAGCGCGGTGGTGCCTGTGGAAAGAGCCTTAAGGAAAGGGACACATCTGTCACTGCAGAGAGAAGGAAGCCAGGCTGCTAAGGAGACACGAGGGGAAGATTAGGGCAGGGGAAAGGGCTCCACTCTGAAGAAGGAGTCTGGGCAGAAAGCATGCCTGTCCTGAGCCTTTGGGCCCAAGGAGACAGCAGTCCTTGGCCAACTGACCATGGTGGAGCCATGGGCTTGCCACCAGGCGCCTAGCCTAAACTCGAGAAACAACTCCCAGAAAGACCTGGCCATCAGATGCCGTCTTCCTCCAGGATGTAGAAGCTTGGAGGAGGCACGGGGTTTAAGGGGAAGGAGTGGTGACAGTCACCCAAAGCTCCCTATTTAGTGCACGGGCGGTATGCAGGGATCCTGGCACCACTCCTTTCCTGTGGGGAAAGCACAGGCCTAGTCCGCGAGTCGGCCTGAGCGCCAGAGTAAAAGGCCAAGCGTTGCCTACACCGGGAGGTGGTAGTGTGCATAGAGTGCCATCCTAGGCTAAGCGCGCTACTGCACGTTTGTGACTGTGTCTGCTTAGTTCGGCCTGGCAGGGTGAACCTAGGACGCGAACATGGAGCCAGGTAAAGCGAGGCCCAAGAGGCACCAGCTCTCCCGCAGCTCTTCTTCCCTGACGCGACAGAAGCCTTGCTGAGGAAGCAGTGGCGAAGTGCTGTTTGCTCCAAACCAAAGCCTCTGCGAAAGGACAGCATTCCCCGAGAAATGTTTTGGGGGCTGCTGCTGCGTGCCTGAGCCCAGTCTCGCGGTGGGAGAAACCCGCATACAGCGAAAGCCCCTTTGCCTGGGCCTCTCCCCTAGGAAAGCACAGCATTCGTTGGGAAATCAGAGTTGGGTTTGGGGAGGCTGCTCCTGCTTGCCTAAGCGAGTCTCCACAGCATGGTGGAAGATACCCGCATGGAGCGAAATCCTCTTTGCCCTAGCATCCTTTCTGCCTGAGAGAGAAGCATGGTTGCTCACGTCTGTCACCGCGCTCCCCAGAGCAAGTGTTGGGAAGGCACAGCACGCCGCCCCCGGGGAAGAAAAGGAGCCCTTGGCCTTGGGGTCGGGAAACGCTCGGGAACAGGGTAGCCTGCCGGGGCACAAACAGCAGGCCTTGAGACGACAAGTGTCCTCTGCTCCCTGTGCGGAGAGATGGAAGCCTGGCTGCTTAGGAGACATGAGGGGACGACAAGGGCATGGGTGCATGCTCCACTCTGAAGAAGGAGTCTGGGCAGAAGGCAGGCCTGTCCTGTGCCTCTGTTTCCAAGGGGACAGCGTCTCCTTGGCCACCTGTCGCAAGGAGACTTGGGCTTGCCACCAGGTGCCATACCTGGAAATTGCAGAAACAACCCCATGGAGAAACGTGCAGTCAGATGCCGGCTTCCAGAAAGATGTTGCAGCATTATGGGTGGCAGGGGTGCGGGGGGAAGGAGTGGAGACAGTCCCCCACAGTTCCCCATCCCAGTGCCCGGGCCGTGTGCAGGGATCCGGTTGCCTCCTCTCTCCTGTGGTGAAGGCACTGGCCTAGACCCCGAGTCTGCCCGAGCGCCGGAGCAAAAGGCAAAGCCTTACCTTCGCCAGGAGATGGTAATAGGCATAGAGTGCCATGCTAGGCCACGCACGCTGCTGCAGGGTTGTGACTGTGTCTGCTTAGTTCGGCTTAGCAAGGTGATCCCCGAGCGCGAACTTGGAGCCCGGGAAAGCAAGGCCCAAGAGGCACCAGCTCTCCCGCGGCTCTTCTTTCCTGCCGCGACAGAGCGAACGACCAAAGCCTTGCTGAGGAAGCAGCAGCGAAGTGCGGTTCGCGCCAAGCTGAAAACCTCTGCGAAAGCATAGCAGTCGCTGGGAAATCAGAGTCGGTTCTGTGGGCTGCTTTTGTTGCTTGCCTTAGCCTAGTATTCACAGCACGATGGGAGAAACCCGCATAGAGCGAAAGCCTCTTTGCCGGGGCATCCCCTCTGGGAAAGCACAGCATTCTTTGGGAAATCAGAGTCGGGTCTGTGGGATGCTGCCTGCTGCTTGCGGGAGCTAGTCTCCACAGCACGGTGGAATAAACCCGCATGGAGCGAAATCCTCTTTGCCAGGGCATCCGATCTGCCTGAGAGAGAAGTGCGGTGGTGCCTGTGGAAAGAGCCTTAAGGAAAGGGACACATCTGTCACTGCAGAGAGAAGGAAGCCAGGCTGCTAAGGAGACACGAGGGGAAGATTAGGGCAGGGGAAAGGGCTTCACTCTGAGGAAGGAGTCTGGGCAGAAAGCATGCCTGTCCTGAGCCTTTGGGCCCAAGGAGACAGCAGTCCTTGGCCAACTGACCATGGTGGAGCCATGGGCTTGCCACCAGGCGCCTAGCCTAAACTCGAGAAACAACTCCCAGAAAGACCTGGCCATCAGATGCCGTCTTCTTCCAGGATGTAGAAGCTTGGAGGAGGCACGGGGTTTAAGGGGAAGGAGTGGTGACAGTCACCCAAAGCTCCCTATTTAGTGCACGGGCGGTGTGCAGGGATCCTGTCACCTCTCCTTTCCTGTGGGGAAAGCACAGGCCTAGTCCGCGAGTGGGCCTGAGCGCCAGAGTAAAAGGCCAAGCGTTGCCTACACCGGGAGGTGGTAGTGTGCATAGAGTGCCATCCTAGGCTAAGCGCGCTACTGCACGTTTGTGACTGTGTCTGCTTAGTTCGGCCTGGCAGGGTGAACCTAGGACGCGAACATGGAGCCAGGGAAAGCGAGGCCCAAGAGGCACCAGCTCTCCCGCAGCTCTTCTTCCCTGACGCGACAGAAGCCTTGCTGAGGAAGCAGTGGCGAAGTGCTGTTTGCTCCAAACCAAAGCCTCTGCGAAAGGACAGCATTCCCCGAGAAATGTTTTGGGGGCTGCTTCTGCATGCCTGAGTCCAGTCTCGCGGTGGGAGAAACCCGCATACAGCGAAAGCCCCTTGGCCTGGGCCTCTCCCCTAGGAAAGCACAGCATCGTTGGGAAATCAGAGTTGGGTTTGGGGAGGCTGCTGCTGCTTGCCTAAGTGAGTCTCCACAGCATGGTGGAAGATACCCGCATGGAACGAAATCCTCTTTGCCCTAGCATCCCCTCTGCCTGAGAGAGAAGCATGGTTGCACACGTCTGTCACCGCGCTCCCCAGGAGCAATTTTGGGGAAGGCACAGCACGCCGCCCCCGGGGAAGAGAAGGATCCCTTGGCCTTGGTGTCTGGAAACGCTCGGGAAGCAGAATAGCCTGCCGTGGCACGAACAGCAGGCCATGAGAAGACAAGTGTCCTCTGTTCCCTGTGCGGAGAGATTGAAGCCTGGCTGCTTAGGAGACATGAGGGGACGACAAGGGCATGGGTGCATGCTCCACTCTGAGGAAGGAGTCTGGGCAGAAGGCAGGCCTGTCCTGTGCCTCTGGTCCCAAGGGGAAAGCATCTCCTTGGCCACCTGTTTCAAGGGCAGACTTGGGCTTGCCACCAGGTGCCATACCCGGAACTCGCAGAAATAACCCATGGAGAAACGTGCAGTCAGATGCCGGCTTCCACCAAGATATGGCAGCATTGTGGGTGGCAGGGCGTGTGCTGGGGAAAGAGTGGAGACAGTCCCCACCGTTCCCCATCCCAGTGCTCGGGCACTGTGCAGGGATCCTGTCGCCTCTTCTCTCCTGTGGTGAAGGCACTGGCCTTGACCCCGAGTCTGCCCGAGCGCCGGAGCAAAAGGCAAAGCCTTACCTATGCCAGGAGATGGTAATAGGCATAGAGTGCCATGCTAGGCCACGCACGCTGCTGCAGGGTTGTGACTGTGTCTGCTTAGTTCGGCTTAGCAAGGTGAACCCCGGGCGCGAACTTGGAGCCCGGGAAAGCAAGGCCCAAGAGGCACCAGCTCTCCCGCGGCTCTTCTTTCCTGCCGCGACAGAGCGAACGACCAAAGCCTTGCTGAGGAAGCAGCAGCGAAGTGCGGTTCGCGCCAAGCTGAAAACCTCTGCGAAAGCATAGCAGTCGCTGGGAAATCAGAGTCGGTTCTGTGGGCTGCTTTTGTTGCTTGCCTTAGCCTAGTATTCACAGCACGATGGGAGAAACCCGCATAGAGCGAAAGCCTCTTTGCCGGGCATCCCCTCTGGGAAAGCACAGCATTCTTTGGGAAATCAGAGTCGGGTCTGTGGGATGCTGCCTGCCGCTTGCCGGAGCTAGTCTCCACACCACGGTGGATTAAACCCGCATGGAGCGAAATCCTCTTTGCCTGGGCATCCGCTCTTCCTGAGAGAGAAGCGCGGTGGTGCCTGTGGAAAGAGCCTTAAGGAAAGGGACACATCTGTCACTGCAGAGAGAAGGAAGCCAGGCTGCTAAGGAGACACGAGGGGAAGATTAGGGCAGGGGAAAGGGCTCCACTCTGAAGAAGGAGTCTGGGCAGAAAGCATGCCTGTCCTGAGCCTTTGGGCCCAAGGAGACAGCAGTCCTTGGCCAACTGACCATGGTGGAGCCATGGGCTTGCCACCAGGCGCCTAGCCTAAACTCGAGAAACAACTCCCAGAAAGACCTGGCCATCAGATGCCGTCTTCCTCCAGGATGTAGAAGCTTGGAGGAGGCACGGGGTTTAAGGGGAAGGAGTGGTGACAGTCACCCAAAGCTCCCTATTTAGTGCACGGGCGGTATGCAGGGATCCTGGCACCACTCCTTTCCTGTGGGGAAAGCACAGGCCTAGTCCGCGAGTCGGCCTGAGCGCCAGAGTAAAAGGCCAAGCGTTGCCTACACCGGGAGGTGGTAGTGTGCATAGAGTGCCATCCTAGGCTAAGCGCGCTACTGCACGTTTGTGACTGTGTCTGCTTAGTTCGGCCTGGCAGGGTGAACCTAGGACGCGAACATGGAGCCAGGTAAAGCGAGGCCCAAGAGGCACCAGCTCTCCCGCAGCTCTTCTTCCCTGACGCGACAGAAGCCTTGCTGAGGAAGCAGTGGCGAAGTGCTGTTTGCTCCAAACCAAAGCCTCTGCGAAAGGACAGCATTCCCCGAGAAATGTTTTGGGGGCTGCTGCTGCGTGCCTGAGCCCAGTCTCGCGGTGGGAGAAACCCGCATACAGCGAAAGCCCCTTTGCCTGGGCCTCTCCCCTAGGAAAGCACAGCATTCGTTGGGAAATCAGAGTTGGGTTTGGGGAGGCTGCTCCTGCTTGCCTAAGCGAGTCTCCACAGCATGGTGGAAGATACCCGCATGGAGCGAAATCCTCTTTGCCCTAGCATCCTTTCTGCCTGAGAGAGAAGCATGGTTGCTCACGTCTGTCACCGCGCTCCCCAGAGCAAGTGTTGGGAAGGCACAGCACGCCGCCCCCGGGGAAGAAAAGGAGCCCTTGGCCTTGGGGTCGGGAAACGCTCGGGAACAGGGTAGCCTGCCGGGGCACAAACAGCAGGCCTTGAGACGACAAGTGTCCTCTGCTCCCTGTGCGGAGAGATGGAAGCCTGGCTGCTTAGGAGACATGAGGGGACGACAAGGGCATGGGTGCATGCTCCACTCTGAAGAAGGAGTCTGGGCAGAAGGCAGGCCTGTCCTGTGCATCTGTTTCCAAGGGGACAGCGTCTCCTTGGCCACCTGTCGCAAGGAGACTTGGGCTTGCCACCAGGTGCCATACCTGGAAATTGCAGAAATAACCCCATGGAGAAACGTGCAGTCAGATGCCGGCTTCCAGAAAGATGTTGCAGCATTATGGGTGGCAGGGGTGCGGGGGGAAGGAGTGGAGACAGTCCCCACAGTTCCCCATCCCAGTGCCCGGGCCGTGTGCAGGGATCCGGTTGCCTCCTCTCTCCTGTGGTGAAGGCACTGGCCTAGACCCCGAGTCTGCCCGAGCGCCGGAGCAAAAGGCAAAGCCTTACCTTCGCCAGGAGATGGTAATAGGCATAGAGTGCCATGCTAGGCCACGCACGCTGCTGCAGGGTTGTGACTGTGTCTGCTTAGTTCGGCTTAGCAAGGTGATCCCCGAGCGCGAACTTGGAGCCCGGGAAAGCAAGGCCCAAGAGGCACCGCTCTCCCGCGGCTCTTCTTTCCTGCCGCGACAGAGCGAACGACCAAAGCCTTGCTGAGGAAGCAGCAGCGAAGTGCGGTTCGCGCCAAGCTGAAAACCTCTGCGAAAGCATAGCAGTCGCTGGGAAATCAGAGTCGGTTCTGTGGGCTGCTTTTGTTGCTTGCCTTAGCCTAGTATTCACAGCACGATGGGAGAAACCCGCATAGAGCGAAAGCCTCTTTGCCGGGGCATCCCCTCTGGGAAAGCACAGCATTCTTTGGGAAATCAGAGTCGGGTCTGTGGGATGCTGCCTGCTGCTTGCGGGAGCTAGTCTCCACAGCACGGTGGAATAAACCCGCATGGAGCGAAATCCTCTTTGCCAGGGCATCCGATCTGCCTGAGAGAGAAGTGCGGTGGTGCCTGTGGAAAGAGCCTTAAGGAAAGGGACACATCTGTCACTGCAGAGAGAAGGAAGCCAGGCTGCTAAGGAGACACGAGGGGAAGATTAGGGCAGGGGAAAGGGCTTCACTCTGAGGAAGGAGTCTGGGCAGAAAGCATGCCTGTCCTGAGCCTTTGGGCCCAAGGAGACAGCAGTCCTTGGCCAACTGACCATGGTGGAGCCATGGGCTTGCCACCAGGCGCCTAGCCTAAACTCGAGAAACAACTCCCAGAAAGACCTGGCCATCAGATGCCGTCTTCTTCCAGGATGTAGAAGCTTGGAGGAGGCACGGGGTTTAAGGGGAAGGAGTGGTGACAGTCACCCAAAGCTCCCTATTTAGTGCACGGGCGGTGTGCAGGGATCCTGTCACCTCTCCTTTCCTGTGGGGAAAGCACAGGCCTAGTCCGCGAGTGGGCCTGAGCGCCAGAGTAAAAGGCCAAGCGTTGCCTACACCGGGAGGTGGTAGTGTGCATAGAGTGCCATCCTAGGCTAAGCGCGCTACTGCACGTTTGTGACTGTGTCTGCTTAGTTCGGCCTGGCAGGGTGAACCTAGGACGCGAACATGGAGCCAGGGAAAGCGAGGCCCAAGAGGCACCAGCTCTCCCGCAGCTCTTCTTCCCTGACGCGACAGAAGCCTTGCTGAGGAAGCAGTGGCGAAGTGCTGTTTGCTCCAAACCAAAGCCTCTGCGAAAGGACAGCATTCCCCGAGAAATGTTTTGGGGGCTGCTTCTGCATGCCTGAGTCCAGTCTCGCGGTGGGAGAAACCCGCATACAGCGAAAGCCCCTTGGCCTGGGCCTCTCCCCTAGGAAAGCACAGCATCGTTGGGAAATCAGAGTTGGGTTTGGGGAGGCTGCTGCTGCTTGCCTAAGTGAGTCTCCACAGCATGGTGGAAGATACCCGCATGGAACGAAATCCTCTTTGCCCTAGCATCCCCTCTGCCTGAGAGAGAAGCATGGTTGCACACGTCTGTCACCGCGCTCCCCAGGAGCAATTTTGGGGAAGGCACAGCACGCCGCCCCCGGGGAAGAGAAGGATCCCTTGGCCTTGGTGTCTGGAAACGCTCGGGAAGCAGAATAGCCTGCCGTGGCACGAACAGCAGGCCATGAGAAGACAAGTGTCCTCTGTTCCCTGTGCGGAGAGATTGAAGCCTGGCTGCTTAGGAGACATGAGGGGACGACAAGGGCATGGGTGCATGCTCCACTCTGAGGAAGGAGTCTGGGCAGAAGGCAGGCCTGTCCTGTGCCTCTGGTCCCAAGGGGAAAGCATCTCCTTGGCCACCTGTTTCAAGGGCAGACTTGGGCTTGCCACCAGGTGCCATACCCGGAACTCGCAGAAATAACCCATGGAGAAATGTGCAGTCAGATGCCGGCTTCCACCAAGATATGGCAGCATTGTGGGTGGCAGGGCGTGTGCTGGGGAAAGAGTGGAGACAGTCCCCACCGTTCCCCATCCCAGTGCTCGGGCACTGTGCAGGGATCCTGTCGCCTCTTCTCTCCTGTGGTGAAGGCACTGGCCTTGACCCCGAGTCTGCCCGAGCGCCGGAGCAAAAGGCAAAGCCTTACCTATGCCAGGAGATGGTAATAGGCATAGAGTGCCATGCTAGGCCACGCACGCTGCTGCAGGGTTGTGACTGTGTCTGCTTAGTTCGGCTTAGCAAGGTGAACCCCGGGCGCGAACTTGGAGCCCGGGAAAGCAAGGCCCAAGAGGCACCAGCTCTCCCGCGGCTCTTCTTTCCTGCCGCGACAGAGCGAACGACCAAAGCCTTGCTGAGGAAGCAGCAGCGAAGTGCGGTTCGCGCCAAGCTGAAAACCTCTGCGAAAGCATAGCAGTCGCTGGGAAATCAGAGTCGGTTCTGTGGGCTGCTTTTGTTGCTTGCCTTAGCCTAGTATTCACAGCACGATGGGAGAAACCCGCATAGAGCGAAAGCCTCTTTGCCGGGCATCCCCTCTGGGAAAGCACAGCATTCTTTGGGAAATCAGAGTCGGGTCTGTGGGATGCTGCCTGCCGCTTGCCGGAGCTAGTCTCCACACCACGGTGGATTAAACCCGCATGGAGCGAAATCCTCTTTGCCTGGGCATCCGCTCTTCCTGAGAGAGAAGCGCGGTGGTGCCTGTGGAAAGAGCCTTAAGGAAAGGGACACATCTGTCACTGCAGAGAGAAGGAAGCCAGGCTGCTAAGGAGACACGAGGGGAAGATTAGGGCAGGGGAAAGGGCTCCACTCTGAAGAAGGAGTCTGGGCAGAAAGCATGCCTGTCCTGAGCCTTTGGGCCCAAGGAGACAGCAGTCCTTGGCCAACTGACCATGGTGGAGCCATGGGCTTGCCACCAGGCGCCTAGCCTAAACTCGAGAAACAACTCCCAGAAAGACCTGGCCATCAGATGCCGTCTTCCTCCAGGATGTAGAAGCTTGGAGGAGGCACGGGGTTTAAGGGGAAGGAGTGGTGACAGTCACCCAAAGCTCCCTATTTAGTGCACGGGCGGTATGCAGGGATCCTGGCACCACTCCTTTCCTGTGGGGAAAGCACAGGCCTAGTCCGCGAGTCGGCCTGAGCGCCAGAGTAAAAGGCCAAGCGTTGCCTACACCGGGAGGTGGTAGTGTGCATAGAGTGCCATCCTAGGCTAAGCGCGCTACTGCACGTTTGTGACTGTGTCTGCTTAGTTCGGCCTGGCAGGGTGAACCTAGGACGCGAACATGGAGCCAGGTAAAGCGAGGCCCAAGAGGCACCAGCTCTCCCGCAGCTCTTCTTCCCTGACGCGACAGAAGCCTTGCTGAGGAAGCAGTGGCGAAGTGCTGTTTGCTCCAAACCAAAGCCTCTGCGAAAGGACAGCATTCCCCGAGAAATGTTTTGGGGGCTGCTGCTGCGTGCCTGAGCCCAGTCTCGCGGTGGGAGAAACCCGCATACAGCGAAAGCCCCTTTGCCTGGGCCTCTCCCCTAGGAAAGCACAGCATTCGTTGGGAAATCAGAGTTGGGTTTGGGGAGGCTGCTCCTGCTTGCCTAAGCGAGTCTCCACAGCATGGTGGAAGATACCCGCATGGAGCGAAATCCTCTTTGCCCTAGCATCCTTTCTGCCTGAGAGAGAAGCATGGTTGCTCACGTCTGTCACCGCGCTCCCCAGAGCAAGTGTTGGGAAGGCACAGCACGCCGCCCCCGGGGAAGAAAAGGAGCCCTTGGCCTTGGGGTCGGGAAACGCTCGGGAACAGGGTAGCCTGCCGGGGCACAAACAGCAGGCCTTGAGACGACAAGTGTCCTCTGCTCCCTGTGCGGAGAGATGGAAGCCTGGCTGCTTAGGAGACATGAGGGGACGACAAGGGCATGGGTGCATGCTCCACTCTGAAGAAGGAGTCTGGGCAGAAGGCAGGCCTGTCCTGTGCATCTGTTTCCAAGGGGACAGCGTCTCCTTGGCCACCTGTCGCAAGGAGACTTGGGCTTGCCACCAGGTGCCATACCTGGAAATTGCAGAAATAACCCCATGGAGAAACGTGCAGTCAGATGCCGGCTTCCAGAAAGATGTTGCAGCATTATGGGTGGCAGGGGTGCGGGGGGAAGGAGTGGAGACAGTCCCCACAGTTCCCCATCCCAGTGCCCGGGCCGTGTGCAGGGATCCGGTTGCCTCCTCTCTCCTGTGGTGAAGGCACTGGCCTAGACCCCGAGTCTGCCCGAGCGCCGGAGCAAAAGGCAAAGCCTTACCTTCGCCAGGAGATGGTAATAGGCATAGAGTGCCATGCTAGGCCACGCACGCTGCTGCAGGGTTGTGACTGTGTCTGCTTAGTTCGGCTTAGCAAGGTGATCCCCGAGCGCGAACTTGGAGCCCGGGAAAGCAAGGCCGAAGAGGCACCAGCTCTCCCGCGGCTCTTCTTTCCTGCCGCGACAGAGCGAACGACCAAAGCCTTGCTGAGGAAGCAGCAGCGAAGTGCGGTTCGCGCCAAGCTGAAAACCTCTGCGAAAGCATAGCAGTCGCTGGGAAATCAGAGTCGGTTCTGTGGGTTGCTTTTGTTGCTTGCCTTAGCCTAGTATTCACAGCACGATGGGAGAAACCCGCATAGAGCGAAAGCCTCTTTGCCGGGGCATCCCCTCTGGGAAAGCACAGCATTCTTTGGGAAATCAGAGTCGGGTCTGTGGGATGCTGCCTGCTGCTTGCGGGAGCTAGTCTCCACAGCACGGTGGAATAAACCCGCATGGAGCGAAATCCTCTTTGCCAGGGCATCCGATCTGCCTGAGAGAGAAGCGCGTTGGTGCCTGTGGAAAGAGCTTTAAGGAAAGGGACACATCTGTCACTGCAGAGCGAAGGAAGCCGGGCTGCTAAGGAGACACGAGGGGAAGATTAGGGCAGGGGAAAGGGCTCCACTCTGAGGAAGGGGTCTGGGCAGAAAGCATGCCTGTCCTGAGCCTTTGGGCCCAAGGAGACAGCAGCTCCTTGGCCACCTGACCGTGGTGGAGCCATGGGCTTGCCACCAGGCGCCTACCCTAAACTCGAGAAACAACTCCCAGAAAGACCTGGCCATCAGATGCCGTCTTCCTCCAGGATGTAGAAGCTTGGAGGAAGCACGGGGTTTAAGGGGAAGGAGTGGTGACAGTCACCCAAAGCTCCCTATTTAGTGCACGGGCGGTGTGCAGGTATCCTGTCACCTCTCCTTTCCTGTGGGGAAAGCACAGGCCTAGTCCGCGAGTCGGCCTGAGCGCCAGAGTAAAAGGCCAAGCGATGCCTACACCGGGAGATGGTAGTGTGCATAGAGTGCCATCCTAGGCTAAGCGCGCGACTTCACGTTTGTGACTGTGTCTGCTTAGTTCGGCCTGGCAGGGTGAACCTAGGACGCGAACATGGAGCCAGGGAAAGCGAGGCCCAAGAGGCACCAGCTCTCCCGCAGCTCTTCTTCCCTGACGCGACAGAAGCCTTGCTGAGGAAGCAGTGGCGAAGTGCTGTTTGCTCCAAACCAAAGCCTCTGCGAAAGGCCAGCATTCCCCGAGAAATGTTTTGGGGGCTGCTGCTGCGTGCCTGAGTCCAGTCTCGCGGTGGGAGAAACCCGCATACAGCGAAAGCCCCTTTGCCTGGGCCTCTCCCCTAGGAAAGCACAGCATCGTTGGGAAATCAGAGTTGGGTTTGGGGAGGCTGCTGCTGCTTGCCTAAGTGAGTCTCCACAGCATGGTGGAAGATACCCGCATGGAGCGAAATCCTCTTTGCCCTAGCATCCCCTCTGCCTGAGAGAGAAGCATGGTTGCACACGTCTGTCACCGCGCTCCCCAGGAGCAATTTTGGGGAAGGCACAGCACGTCGCCCCCGGGGAAGAGAAGGATCCCTTGGCCTTGGTGTCTGGAAACGCTCGGGAAGCAGAATAGCCTGCCGTGGCACGAACAGCAGGCCATGAGAAGACAAGTGTCCTCTGCTACCTGTGCGGAGAGATTGAAGCCTGGCTGCTTAGGAGACATGAGGGGACGACAAGGGCATGGGTGCATGCTCCACTCTGAGGAAGGAGTCTGGGCAGAAGGCAGGCCTGTCCTGTGCCTCTGGTCCCAAGGGGAAAGCATCTCCTTGGCCACCTGTCCCAAGGGCAGACTTGGGCTTGCCACCAGGTGCCATACACAGAACTAGCAGAAATAACCCCATGGAGAAATGTGCAGTCAGATGCCGTCTTCCACCAAGGTATGGCAGCATTGTGGGTGGCAGGGGGTGTGCCGGGGAAAGAGTGGAGACAGTCCCCACCGTTCCCCATCCCAGTGCTCGGGTCCTGTGCAGGGATCCTGAGCCTCTTCTCTCCTGTGGTGAAGGCACTGGCCTTGACCCCGAGTCTGCCCGAGCGCCGGAGCAAATGGCAAAGCCTTACCTACGCCAGGAGATGGTAATAGGCATAGAGTGCCATGCTAGGCCACGCACGCTGCTGCAGGGTTGTGACTGTGTCTGCTTAGTTCGGCTTAGCAAGGTGAACCCCGGGCGCGAACTTGGAGCCCGGGAAAGGAAAGCCCAAGAGGCACCAGCTCTCCCGCGGCTCTTCTTTCCTGCCGCGACAGAGCGAACGACCACAGCCTTGCTGAGGAAGCAGCAACGAAGTGCGGTTCGGGCCAAGCTGAAAACCTCTGCGAAAGCATAGCAGTCGCTGGGAAATCAAGGTCGGTGCTGTGGGCTGCTTTTGTTGCTTGCCTTAGCCTAGTATTCGCAGCACGATGGGAGAAACCCGCATAGAGCGAAAGCCTCTTTGCCGGGGCATCCCCTCTGGGAAAGTACAGCATTCTTGGGAAATCAGAGTCAGGTCTGTGGGATGCTACCTGCTGCTTGCGGGAGCTAGTCTCCACAGCACGGTGGATTAAACCCGCATGGAGCGAAATCCTCTTTGCCTGGGCATCCTCTCTGCCTGAGAGAGAAGCGCGTTGATGCCTGTGGAAAGAGCCTTAAGGAAAGGGACACATCTGTCACTGCAGAGCGAAGGAAGCCGGGCTGCTAAGGAGACACGAGGGGAAGATTAGGGCAGGGGAAAGGGCTCCACTCTGAGGAAGGGGTCTGGGCAGAAAGCATGCCTGTCCTGAGCCTTTGGGCCCAAGGAGTCAGCAGTTCCTTGGCCACCTGACTGTGGTGGAGCCATGAGCTTGCCACCAGGCGCCTACCCTAAACTCGAGATACAACTCCCAGAAAGACCTGGCCATCAGATGCCGTCTTCCTCCAGGATGTAGAAGCTTGGAGGAGGCACGGGGTTTAAGGGGAAGGAGTGGTGACAGTCACCCAAAGCTCCCTATTTAGTGCACGGGCGGTGTGCAGGTATCCTGTCGCCTCTCCTCTCCTGTGGGGAAGGCACTGGCCTTGTCCGAGAGTCCGCCTGAGGGCCAGCGCCAAAGGCCAAGAGTTGCCTACACCGGGAGATGGTAATGTGCATTGAGTGCCATCCTAGGCCACGCATGCTGCTGCAGGGTTGTGGCTGTGTCTGCTTAGTTCGGCCCGGCCGGGTAAATCCAGGATGCGAACAACGAGCCCTGGGAAGCGAAGCACAAGAGGCACCATCTCTCCCGCAGCACTTCTTCCCTGAAGCGAATGAAGCCTTGCTGAGGAAGCAGCGGCGAAGTGCTGTTCGCTCCAAACCAAAGCCTCTGCGAAAGCACAGCATTCGCTGAGAAATGTTTTGTGGGCTGCTGCTGCGTGCCTGAGCCCAGTCTCGCGGTGGGAGAAACCCGCTGTAGCAAAAGCCTCTTTGCCTGGGCATCTCCCTTAGGAAAGCACAGCTTTCGTTGGGAAATCAGAGTTGGGTTTGGGGATGCTGCTGCTGCTTGCCTGAGCGAGTCTCGGCAACAAGGTGGAAGATACCCGCATGGAGCGAAATCCTCTTTGCCTTAGCATCCCCTCTGCCTGAGAGAGAAGCATGGTTGCACACGTCTGTCAACGCGCTCCCCAGGAGCAATTTTGGGGAAGGCACAGCACGCCGCCCCCGGGGAAGAGAAAGATCCCTTTGCCTTGGGGTCGGGAAAAGCTCGGGAAGCAGAATAGCCTGCCGAGGCACGAACAGCAGGGCGGTGAGAAAACAAGTGTCTCATGCTCCCTGTGCGGGGAGATGGAAGCCTGGCTTCTAAGGAGATATTAGGGGACGACTAGGGCAGGGGCGCGTGCTCCACTCAGAGAAAGGAGTCTGGGCAGAAGGCAGGCCTGTCCTGTGCCTCTGGTCCCAATGGGAAAGCATCTCCTTGGCCACCTGTTTCAAGGGCAGACTTGGCTTGCCACCAGGTGCCATACCCGGAACTCGCAGAAATAACCCCATGGAGAAACGTGCAATCAGATGTCGTCTTCCACCAAATTATGGCAGCATTGTGGGTGGCAGGGGGTGTGCCGGGGAAAGAGTGGAGACAGTCCCTACCGTTCCCCATCCCAGTGCTCGGGCACTGTGCAGGGATCCTGTCGCCTCTTCTCTCCTGTGGTGAAGGCACTGGCCTTGACCCTGAGTCTGTCCGAGCGCCGGAGCAAAAGGCAAAGCCTTACCTATGCCAGGAGATGGTAATAGGCATAGAGTGCCATGCTAGGCCACGCACGCTGCTGCAGGGTTGTGACTGTGTCTGCTTAGTTCGGCTTAGCAAGGTGAACCCCGGGCGCGAACTTGGAGCCCGGGAAAGCAAGGCCCAAGAGGCACCAGCTCTCCCGCGGCTCTTCTTTCCTGCCGCGACTGAGCGAACGACCAAAGCCTTGCTGAGGAAGCAGCAGCGAAGTGCGGTTCGCGCCAAGCTGAAAACCTCTGCGAAAGCATAGCAGTCGCTGGGAAATCAGAGTCGGTTCTGTGGGCTGCTTTTGTTGCTTGCCTTAGCCTAGTATTCACAGCACGATGGGAGAAACCCGCATAGAGCGAAAGCCTCTTTGCCGGTGCATCCCCTCTGGGAAAGCACAGCATTCTTTGGGAAATCAGAGTCGGGTCTGTGGGATGCTGCCTGCTGCTTGCGGGAGCTAGTCTCCACAACACGGTGGAATAAACCCGCATGGAGCGAAATCCTCTTTGCCAGGGCATCCGATCTGCCTGAGAGAGAAGCGCGTTGGTGCCTGTGGAAAGAGCTTTAAGGAAAGGGACACATCTGTCACTGCAGAGCGAAGGAAGCCGGGCTGCTAAGGAGACATGAGGGGAAGATTAGGGCAGGGGAAAGGGCTCCACTCTGAGGAAGGGGTCTGGGCAGAAAGCATGCCTGTCCTGAGCCTTTGGGCCCAAGGAGACAGCAGCTCCTTGGCCACCTGACCGTGGTGGAGCCATGGGCTTGCCACCAGGCGCCTACCCTAAACTCGAGAAACAACTCCCAGAAAGACCTGGCCATCAGATGCCGTCTTCCTCCAGGATGTAGAAGCTTGGAGGAAGCACGGGGTTTAAGGGGAAGGAGTGGTGACAGTCACCCAAAGCTCCCTATTTAGTGCACGGGCGGTGTGCAGGTATCCTGTCACCTCTCCTTTCCTGTGGGGAAAGCACAGGCCTAGTCCGCGAGTCGGCCTGAGCGCCAGAGTAAAAGGCCAAGCGATGCCTACACCGGGAGATGGTAGTGTGCATAGAGTGCCATCCTAGGCTAAGCGCGCTACTGCACGTTTGTGACTGTGTCTGCTTAGTTCGGCCTGGCAGGGTGAACCTAGGACGCGAACATGGAGCCAGGGAAAGCGAGGCCCAAGAGGCACCAGCTCTCCCGCAGCTCTTCTTCCCTGACGCGACAGAAGCCTTGCTGAGGAAGCAGTGGCGAAGTGCTGTTTGCTCCAAACCAAAGCCTCTGCGAAAGGACAGCATTCCCCGAGAAATGTTTTGGGGGCTGCTGCTGCGTGCCTGAGCCCAGTCTCGCGGTGGGAGAAACACGCATACAGCGAAAGCCCCTTTGCCTGGGCCTCTCCCCTAGGAAAGCACAGCATTCGTTGGGAAATCAGAGTTGGGTTTGGGGAGGCTGCTCCTGCTTGCCTAAGCGAGTCTCCACAGCATGGTGGAAGATACCCGCATGGAGCGAAATCCTCTTTGCCCTAGCATCCTTTCTGCCTGAGAGAGAAGCATGGTTGCTCACGTCTGTCACCGCGCTCCCCAGAGCAAGTGTTGGGAAGGCACAGCACGCCGCCCCCGGGGAAGAAAAGGAGCCTTTGGCCTTGGGGTCGGGAAACGCTCGGGAACAGGGTAGCCTGCCGGGGCACAAACAGCAGGCCATGAGACGACAAGTGTCCTCTGCTCCCTGTGCGGAGAGATGGAAGCCTGGCTGCTTAGGAGACATGAGGGGACGACAAGGGCATGGGTGCATGCTCCACTCTGAAGAAGGAGTCTGGGCAGAAGGCAGGCCTGTCCTGTGCCTCTGTTTCCAAGGGGACAGCATCTCCTTGGCCACCTGTCGCAAGGAGACTTGGGCTTGCCACCAGGTGCCATACCTGGAAATTGCAGAAACAACCCCATGGAGAAACGTGCAGTCAGATGCCGGCTTCCAGAAAGATGTTGCAGCATTATGGGTGGCAGGGGTGCGGGGGGAAGGAGTGGAGACAGTCCCCCACAGTTCCCCATCCCAGTGCCCGGGCCGTGTGCAGGGATCCGGTTGCCTCCTCTCTCCTGTGGTGAAGGCACTGGCCTAGACCCCGAGTCTGCCCGAGCGCCGGAGCAAAAGGCAAAGCCTTACCTTCGCCAGGAGATGGTAATAGGCATAGAGTGCCATGCTAGGCCACGCACGCTGCTGCAGGGTTGTGACTGTGTCTGCTTAGTTCGGCTTAGCAAGGTGATCCCCGAGCGCGAACTTGGAGCCCGGGAAAGCAAGGCCCAAGAGGCACCAGCTCTCCCGCGGCTCTTCTTTCCTGCCGCGACAGAGCGAACGACCAAAGCCTTGCTGAGGAAGCAGCAGCGAAGTGCGGTTCGCGCCAAGCTGAAAACCTCTGCGAAAGCATAGCAGTCGCTGGGAAATCAGAGTCGGTTCTGTGGGCTGCTTTTGTTGCTTGCCTTAGCCTAGTATTCACAGCACGATGGGAGAAACCCGCATAGAGCGAAAGCCTCTTTGCCGGGGCATCCCCTCTGGGAAAGCACAGCATTCTTTGGGAAATCAGAGTCGGGTCTGTGGGATGCTGCCTGCTGCTTGCGGGAGCTAGTCTCCACAGCACGGTGGAATAAACCCGCATGGAGCGAAATCCTCTTTGCCAGGGCATCCGATCTGCCTGAGAGAGAAGTGCGGTGGTGCCTGTGGAAAGAGCCTTAAGGAAAGGGACGCATCTGTCACTGCAGAGAGAAGGAAGCCAGGCTGCTAAGGAGACACGAGGGGAAGATTAGGGCAGGGGAAAGGGCTTCACTCTGAGGAAGGAGTCTGGGCAGAAAGCATGCCTGTCCTGAGCCTTTGGGCCCAAGGAGACAGCAGTCCTTGGCCAACTGACCATGGTGGAGCCATGGGCTTGCCACCAGGCGCCTACCCTAAACTCGAGAAACAACTCCCAGAAAGACCTGGCCATCAGATGCCGTCTTCCTCCAGGATGTAGAAGCTTGGAGGAGGCACGGGGTTTAAGGGGAAGGAGTGGTGACAGTCACCCAAAGCTCCCTATTTAGTGCACGGGCGGTGTGCAGGGATCCTGTCACCTCTCCTTTCCTGTGGGGAAAGCACAGGCCTAGTCCGCGAGTCGGCCTGAGCGCCAGAGTAAAAGGCCAAGCGTTGCCTACACCGGGAGGTGGTAGTGTGCATAGAGTGCCATCCTAGGCTAAGCGCGCTACTGCACGTTTGTGACTGTGTCTGCTTAGTTCGGCCTGGCAGGGTGAACCTAGGACGCGAACATGGAGCCAGGGAAAGCGAGGCCCAAGAGGCACCAGCTCTCCCGCAGCTCTTCTTCCCTGACGCGACAGAAGACTTGCTGAGGAAGCAGTGGCGAAGTGCTGTTTGCTCCAAACCAAAGCCTCTGCGAAAGGACAGCATTCCCCGAGAAATGTTTTGGGGGCTGCTTCTGCATGCCTGAGTCCAGTCTCGCGGTGGGAGAAACCCGCATACAGCGAAAGCCCCTTTGCCTGGGCCTCTCCCCTAGGAAAGCACAGCATCGTTGGGAAATCAGAGTTGGGTTTGGGGAGGCTGCTGCTGCTTGCCTAAGTGAGTCTCCACAGCATGGTGGAAGATACCCGCATGGAGCGAAATCCTCTTTGCCCTAGCATCCCCTCTGCCTGAGAGAGAAGCATGGTTGCACACGTCTGTCACCGCGCTCCCCAGGAGCAATTTTGGGGAAGGCACAGCACGCCGCCCCCGGGGAAGAGAAGGATCCCTTGGCCTTGGTGTCTGGAAACGCTCGGGAAGCAGAATAGCCTGCCGTGGCACGAACAGCAGGCCATGAGAAGACAAGTGTCTGTTCCCTGTGCGGAGAGATTGAAGCCTGGCTGCTTAGGAGACATGAGGGGACGACAAGGGCATGGGTGCATGCTCCACTCTGAGGAAGGAGTCTGGGCAGAAGGCAGGCCTGTCCTGTGCCTCTGGTCCCAAGGGGAAAGCATCTCCTTGGCCACCTGTTTCAAGGGCAGACTTGGGCTTGCCACCAGGTGCCATACCCGGAACTCGCAGAAATAACCCATGGAGAAACGTGCAGTCAGATGCCGGCTTCCACCAAGATATGGCAGCATTGTGGGTGGCAGGGCGTCTGCTGGGGAAAGAGTGGAGACAGTCCCCACCGTTCCCCATCCCAGTGCTCGGGCACTGTGCAGGGATCCTGTCGCCTCTTCTCTCCTGTGGTGAAGGCACTGGCCTTGACCCCGAGTCTGCCCGAGCGCCGGAGCAAAAGGCAAAGCCTTACCTACGCCAGGAGATGGTAATAGGCATAGAGTGCCATGCTAGGCCACGCACGCTGCTGCAGGGTTGTGACTGTGTCTGCTTAGTTCGGCTTAGCAAGGTGAACCCCGGGCGCGAACTTGGAGCCCGGGAAAGCAAGGCCCAAGAGGCACCAGCTCTCCCGCGGCTCTTCTTTCCTGCCGCGACAGAGCGAACGACCAAAGCCTTGCTGAGGAAGCAGCAGCGAACTGCGGTTCGCGCCAAGCTGAAAACCTCTGCGAAAGCATAGCAGTCGCTGGGAAATCAGAGTCGGTTCTGTGGGCTGCTTTTGTTGCTTGCCTTAGCCTAGTATTCACAGCACGATGGGAGAAACCCGCATAGAGCGAAAGCCTCTTTGCCGGGCATCCCCTCTGGGAAAGCACAGCATTCTTTGGGAAATCAGAGTCGGGTCTGTGGGATGCTGCCTGCCGCTTGCCGGAGCTAGTCTCCACACCACGGTGGATTAAACCCGCATGGAGCGAAATCCTCTTTGCCTGGGCATCCGCTCTTCCTGAGAGAGAAGCGCGGTGGTGCCTGTGGAAAGAGCCTTAAGGAAAGGGACACATCTGTCACTGCAGAGAGAAGGAAGCCAGGCTGCTAAGGAGACACGAGGGGAAGATTAGGGCAGGGGAAAGGGCTCCACTCTGAAGAAGGAGTCTGGGCAGAAAGCATGCCTGTCCTGAGCCTTTGGGCCCAAGGAGACAGCAGTCCTTGGCCAACTGACCATGGTGGAGCCATGGGCTTGCCACCAGGCGCCTACCCTAAACTCGAGAAACAACTCCCAGAAAGACCTGGCCATCAGATGCCGTCTTCCTCCAGGATGTAGAAGCTTGGAGGAGGCACGGGGTTTAAGGGGAAGGAGTGGTGACAGTCACCCAAAGCTCCCTATTTAGTGCACGGGCGGTATGCAGGGATCCTGGCACCACTCCTTTCCTGTGGGGAAAGCACAGGCCTAGTCCGCGAGTCGGCCTGAGCGCCAGAGTAAAAGGCCAAGCGTTGCCTACACCGGGAGGTGGTAGTGTGCATAGAGTGCCATCCTAGGCTAAGCGCGCTACTGCACGTTTGTGACTGTGTCTGCTTAGTTCGGCCTGGCAGGGTGAACCTAGGACGCGAACATGGAGCCAGGGAAAGCGAGGCCCAAGAGGCACCAGCTCTCCCGCAGCTCTTCTTCCCTGACGCGACAGAAGCCTTGCTGAGGAAGCAGTGGCGAAGTGCTGTTTGCTCCAAACCAAAGCCTCTGCGAAAGGACAGCATTCCCCGAGAAATGTTTTGGGGGCTGCTGCTGCGTGCCTGAGCCCAGTCTCGCGGTGGGAGAAACCCGCATACAGCGAAAGCCCCTTTGCCTGGGCCTCTCCCCTAGGAAAGCACAGCATCGTTGGGAAATCAGAGTTGGGTTTGGGGAGGCTGCTGCTGCTTGCCTAAGTGAGTCTCCACAGCATGGTGGAAGATACCCGCATGGAGCGAAATCCTCTTTGCCCTAGCATCCCCTCTGCCTGAGAGAGAAGCATGGTTGCACACGTCTGTCACCGCGCTCCCCAGGAGCAATTTTGGGGAAGGCACAGCACGCCGCCCCCGGGGAAGAGAAGGATCCCTTGGCCTTGGTGTCTGGAAACGCTCGGGAAGCAGAATAGCCTGCCGTGGCACGAACAGCAGGCCATGAGAAGACAAGTGTCCTCTGCTACCTGTGCGGAGAGATTGAAGCCTGGCTGCTTAGGAGACATGAGGGGACGACAAGGGCATGGGTGCATGCTCCACTCTGAGGAAGGAGTCTGGGCAGAAGGCAGGCCTGTCCTGTGCCTCTGGTCCCAAGGGGAAAGCATCTCCTTGGCCACCTGTCCCAAGGGCAGACTTGGGCTTGCCACCAGGTGCCATACACAGAACTAGCAGAAATAACCCCATGGAGAAATGTGCAGTCAGATGCCGTCTTCCACCAAGGTATGGCAGCATTGTGGGTGGCAGGGGGTGTGCCGGGGAAAGAGTGGAGACAGTCCCCACCGTTCCCCATCCCAGTGCTCGGGTCCTGTGCAGGGATCCTGAGCCTCTTCTCTCCTGTGGTGAAGGCACTGGCCTTGACCCCGAGTCTGCCCGAGCGCCGGAGCAAATGGCAAAGCCTTACCTACGCCAGGAGATGGTAATAGGCATAGAGTGCCATGCTAGGCCACGCACGCTGCTGCAGGGTTGTGACTGTGTCTGCTTAGTTCGGCTTAGCAAGGTGAACCCCGGGCGCGAACTTGGAGCCCGGGAAAGGAAAGCCCAAGAGGCACCAGCTCTCCCGCGGCTCTTCTTTCCTGCCGCGACAGAGCGAACGACCACAGCCTTGCTGAGGAAGCAGCAACGAAGTGCGGTTCGGGCCAAGCTGAAAACCTCTGCGAAAGCATAGCAGTCGCTGGGAAATCAAGGTCGGTGCTGTGGGCTGCTTTTGTTGCTTGCCTTAGCCTAGTATTCGCAGCACGATGGGAGAAACCCGCATAGAGCGAAAGCCTCTTTGCCGGGGCATCCCCTCTGGGAAAGTACAGCATTCTTGGGAAATCAGAGTCAGGTCTGTGGGATGCTACCTGCTGCTTGCGGGAGCTAGTCTCCACAGCACGGTGGATTAAACCCGCATGGAGCGAAATCCTCTTTGCCTGGGCATCCTCTCTGCCTGAGAGAGAAGCGCGTTGATGCCTGTGGAAAGAGCCTTAAGGAAAGGGACACATCTGTCACTGCAGAGCGAAGGAAGCCGGGCTGCTAAGGAGACACGAGGGGAAGATTAGGGCAGGGGAAAGGGCTCCACTCTGAGGAAGGGGTCTGGGCAGAAAGCATGCCTGTCCTGAGCCTTTGGGCCCAAGGAGTCAGCAGTTCCTTGGCCACCTGACTGTGGTGGAGCCATGAGCTTGCCACCAGGCGCCTACCCTAAACTCGAGATACAACTCCCAGAAAGACCTGGCCATCAGATGCCGTCTTCCTCCAGGATGTAGAAGCTTGGAGGAGGCACGGGGTTTAAGGGGAAGGAGTGGTGACAGTCACCCAAAGCTCCCTATTTAGTGCACGGGCGGTGTGCAGGTATCCTGTCGCCTCTCCTCTCCTGTGGGGAAGGCACTGGCCTTGTCCGAGAGTCCGCCTGAGGGCCAGCGCCAAAGGCCAAGAGTTGCCTACACCGGGAGATGGTAATGTGCATTGAGTGCCATCCTAGGCCACGCATGCTGCTGCAGGGTTGTGGCTGTGTCTGCTTAGTTCGGCCCGGCCGGGTAAATCCAGGATGCGAACAACGAGCCCTGGGAAGCGAAGCACAAGAGGCACCATCTCTCCCGCAGCACTTCTTCCCTGAAGCGAATGAAGCCTTGCTGAGGAAGCAGCGGCGAAGTGCTGTTCGCTCCAAACCAAAGCCTCTGCGAAAGCACAGCATTCGCTGAGAAATGTTTTGTGGGCTGCTGCTGCGTGCCTGAGCCCAGTCTCGCGGTGGGAGAAACCCGCTGTAGCAAAAGCCTCTTTGCCTGGGCATCTCCCTTAGGAAAGCACAGCTTTCGTTGGGAAATCAGAGTTGGGTTTGGGGATGCTGCTGCTGCTTGCCTGAGCGAGTCTCGGCAACAAGGTGGAAGATACCCGCATGGAGCGAAATCCTCTTTGCCTTAGCATCCCCTCTGCCTGAGAGAGAAGCATGGTTGCACACGTCTGTCAACGCGCTCCCCAGGAGCAATTTTGGGGAAGGCACAGCACGCCGCCCCCGGGGAAGAGAAAGATCCCTTTGCCTTGGGGTCGGGAAAAGCTCGGGAAGCAGAATAGCCTGCCGAGGCACGAACAGCAGGGCAGTGAGAAAACAAGTGTCTCATGCTCCCTGTGCGGGGAGATGGAAGCCTGGCTTCTAAGGAGATATTAGGGGACGACTAGGGCAGGGGCGCGTGCTCCACTCAGAGAAAGGAGTCTGGGCAGAAGGCAGGCCTGTCCTGTGCCTCTGGTCCCAATGGGAAAGCATCTCCTTGGCCACCTGTTTCAAGGGCAGACTTGGCTTGCCACCAGGTGCCATACCCGGAACTCGCAGAAATAACCCCATGGAGAAACGTGCAATCAGATGTCGTCTTCCACCAAATTATGGCAGCATTGTGGGTGGCAGGGGGTGTGCCGGGGAAAGAGTGGAGACAGTCCCTACCGTTCCCCATCCCAGTGCTCGGGCACTGTGCAGGGATCCTGTCGCCTCTTCTCTCCTGTGGTGAAGGCACTGGCCTTGACCCTGAGTCTGTCCGAGCGCCGGAGCAAAAGGCAAAGCCTTACCTATGCCAGGAGATGGTAATAGGCATAGAGTGCCATGCTAGGCCACGCACGCTGCTGCAGGGTTGTGACTGTGTCTGCTTAGTTCGGCTTAGCAAGGTGAACCCCGGGCGCGAACTTGGAGCCCGGGAAAGCAAGGCCCAAGAGGCACCAGCTCTCCCGCGGCTCTTCTTTCCTGCCGCGACTGAGCGAACGACCAAAGCCTTGCTGAGGAAGCAGCAGCGAAGTGCGGTTCGCGCCAAGCTGAAAACCTCTGCGAAAGCATAGCAGTCGCTGGGAAATCAGAGTCGGTTCTGTGGGCTGCTTTTGTTGCTTGCCTTAGCCTAGTATTCACAGCACGATGGGAGAAACCCGCATAGAGCGAAAGCCTCTTTGCCGGGGCATCCCCTCTGGGAAAGCACAGCATTCTTTGGGAAATCAGAGTCGGGTCTGTGGGATGCTGCCTGCTGCTTGCGGGAGCTGGTCTCCACAGCACCGTGGAATAAACCCGCATGGAGCGAAATCCTCTTTGCCAGGGCATCCGATCTGCCTGAGAGAGAAGCGCGTTGGTGCCTGTGGAAAGAGCTTTAAGGAAAGGGACACATCTGTCACTGCAGAGCGAAGGAAGCCGGGCTGCTAAGGAGACACGAGGGGAAGATTAGGGCAGGGGAAAGGGCTCCACTCTGAGGAAGGGGTCTGGGCAGAAAGCATGCCTGTCCTGAGCCTTTGGGCCCAAGGAGACAGCAGTCCTTGGCCAACTGACCATGGTGGAGCCATGGGCTTGCCACCAGGCGCCTAGCCTAAACTCGAGAAACAACTCCCAGAAAGACCTGGCCATCAGATGCCGTCTTCCTCCAGGATGTAGAAGCTTGGAGGAGGCACGGGGTTTAAGGGGAAGGAGTGGTGACAGACACCCAAAGCTCCCTATTTAGTGCACGGGCGGTATGCAGGGATCCTGGCACCTCTCCTTTCCTGTGGGGAAAGCACAGGCCTAGTCCGCGAGTCGGCCTGAGCGCCAGAGTAAAAGGCCAAGAGTTGCCTACACCGGGAGGTGGTAGTGTGCATAGAGTGCCATCCTAGGCTAAGCGCGCTACTGCACGTTTGTGACTGTGTCTGCTTAGTTCGGCCTGGCAGGGTGAACCTAGGACGCGAACATGGAGCCAGGGAAAGCGAGGCCCAAGAGGCACCAGCTCTCCCGCAGCTCTTCTTCCCTGACGCGACAGAAGCCTTGCTGAGGAAGCAGTGGCGAAGTGCTGTTTGCTCCAAACCAAAGCCTCTGCGAAAGGACAGCATTCCCCGAGAAATGTTTTGGGGGCTGCTGCTGCGTGCCTGAGCCCAGTCTCGCGGTGGGAGAAACACGCATACAGCGAAAGCCCCTTTGCCTGGGCCTCTCCCCTAGGAAAGCACAGCATTCGTTGGGAAATCAGAGTTGGGTTTGGGGAGGCTGCTCCTGCTTGCCTAAGCGAGTCTCCACAGCATGGTGGAAGATACCCGCATGGAGCGAAATCCTCTTTGCCCTAGCATCCTTTCTGCCTGAGAGAGAAGCATGGTTGCTCACGTCTGTCACCGCGCTCCCCAGGAGCAAGTGTTGGGAAGGCACAGCACGCCGCCCCCGGGGAAGAAAAGGAGCCTTTGGCCTTGGGGTCGGGAAACGCTCGGGAACAGGGTAGCCTGCCGGGGCACAAACAGCAGGCCATGAGACGACAAGTGTCCTCTGCTCCCTGTGCGGAGAGATGGAAGCCTGGCTGCTTAGGAGACATGAGGGGACGACAAGGGCATGGGTGCATGCTCCACTCTGAAGAAGGAGTCTGGGCAGAAGGCAGGCCTGTCCTGTGCCTCTGTTTCCAAGGGGACAGCATCTCCTTGGCCACCTGTCGCAAGGAGACTTGGGCTTGCCACCAGGTGCCATACCTGGAAATTGCAGAAACAACCCCATGGAGAAACGTGCAGTCAGATGCCGGCTTCCAGAAAGATGTTGCAGCATTATGGGTGGCAGGGGTGCGGGGGGAAGGAGTGGAGACAGTCCCCCACAGTTCCCCATCCCAGTGCCCGGGCCGTGTGCAGGGATCCGGTTGCCTCCTCTCTCCTGTGGTGAAGGCACTGGCCTAGACCCCGAGTCTGCCCGAGCGCCGGAGCAAAAGGCAAAGCCTTACCTTCGCCAGGAGATGGTAATAGGCATAGAGTGCCATGCTAGGCCACGCACGCTGCTGCAGGGTTGTGACTGTGTCTGCTTAGTTCGGCTTAGCAAGGTGATCCCCGAGCGCGAACTTGGAGCCCGGGAAAGCAAGGCCCAAGAGGCACCAGCTCTCCCGCGGCTCTTCTTCCCTGCCGCGACAGAGCGAACGACCAAAGCCTTGCTGAGGAAGCAGCAGCGAAGTGCGGTTCGCGCCAAGCTGAAAACCTCTGCGAAAGCATAGCAGTCGCTGGGAAATCAGAGTCGGTTCTGTGGGCTGCTTTTGTTGCTTGCCTTAGCCTAGTATTCACAGCACGATGGGAGAAACCCGCATAGAGCGAAAGCCTCTTTGCCGGTGCATCCCCTCTGGGAAAGCACAGCATTCTTTGGGAAATCAGAGTCGGGTCTGTGGGATGCTGCCTGCTGCTTGCGGGAGCTAGTCTCCACAGCACGGTGGAATAAACCCGCATGGAGCGAAATCCTCTTTGCCAGGGCATCCGATCTGCCTGAGAGAGAAGCGCGTTGGTGCCTGTGGAAAGAGCTTTAAGGAAAGGGACACATCTGTCACTGCAGAGCGAAGGAAGCCGGGCTGCTAAGGAGACATGAGGGGAAGATTAGGGCAGGGGAAAGGGCTCCACTCTGAGGAAGGGGTCTGGGCAGAAAGCATGCCTGTCCTGAGCCTTTGGGCCCAAGGAGACAGCAGCTCCTTGGCCACCTGACCGTGGTGGAGCCATGGGCTTGCCACCAGGCGCCTACCCTAAACTCGAGAAACAACTCCCAGAAAGACCTGGCCATCAGATGCCGTCTTCCTCCAGGATGTAGAAGCTTGGAGGAAGCACGGGGTTTAAGGGGAAGGAGTGGTGACAGTCACCCAAAGCTCCCTATTTAGTGCACGGGCGGTGTGCAGGTATCCTGTCACCTCTCCTTTCCTGTGGGGAAAGCACAGGCCTAGTCCGCGAGTCGGCCTGAGCGCCAGAGTAAAAGGCCAAGCGATGCCTACACCGGGAGATGGTAGTGTGCATAGAGTGCCATCCTAGGCTAAGCGCGCTACTGCACGTTTGTGACTGTGTCTGCTTAGTTCGGCCTGGCAGGGTGAACCTAGGACGCGAACATGGAGCCAGGGAAAGCGAGGCCCAAGAGGCACCAGCTCTCCCGCAGCTCTTCTTCCCTGACGCGACAGAAGCCTTGCTGAGGAAGCAGTGGCGAAGTGCTGTTTGCTCCAAACCAAAGCCTCTGCGAAAGGACAGCATTCCCCGAGAAATGTTTTGGGGGCTGCTGCTGCGTGCCTGAGCCCAGTCTCGCGGTGGGAGAAACCCGCATACAGCGAAAGCCCCTTTGCCTGGGCCTCTCCCCTAGGAAAGCACAGCATTCATTGGGAAATCAGAGTTGGGTTTGGGGAGGCTGCTCCTGCTTGCCTAAGCGAGTCTCCACAGCATGGTGGAAGATACCCGCATGGAGCGAAATCCTCTTTGCCCTAGCATCCTTTCTGCCTGAGAGAGAAGCATGGTTGCTCACGTCTGTCACCGCGCTCCCCAGGAGCAAGTGTTGGGAAGGCACAGCACGCCGCCCCCGGGGAAGAAAAGGAGCCTTTGGCCTTGGGGTCGGGAAACGCTCGGGAACAGGGTAGCCTGCCGGGGCACAAACAGCAGGCCATGAGACGACAAGTGTCCTCTGCTCCCTGTGCGGAGAGATGGAAGCCTGGCTGCTTAGGAGACATGAGGGGACGACAAGGGCATGGGTGCATGCTCCACTCTGAAGAAGGAGTCTGGGCAGAAGGCAGGCCTGTCCTGTGCCTCTGTTTCCAAGGGGACAGCATCTCCTTGGCCACCTGTCGCAAGGAGACTTGGGCTTGCCACCAGGTGCCATACCTGGAAATTGCAGAAACAACCCCATGGAGAAACGTGCAGTCAGATGCCGGCTTCCAGAAAGATGTTGCAGCATTATGGGTGGCAGGGGTGCGGGGGGAAGGAGTGGAGACAGTCCCCCACAGTTCCGATCCCAGTGCCCGGGCCGTGTGCAGGGATCCGGTTGCCTCCTCTCTCCTGTGGTGAAGGCACTGGCCTAGACCCCGAGTCTGCCCGAGCGCCGGAGCAAAAGGCAAAGCCTTACCTTCGCCAGGAGATGGTAATAGGCATAGAGTGCCATGCTAGGCCACGCACGCTGCTGCAGGGTTGTGACTGTGTCTGCTTAGTTCGGCTTAGCAAGGTGATCCCCGAGCGCGAACTTGGAGCCCGGGAAAGCAAGGCCCAAGAGGCACCAGCTCTCCCGCGGCTCTTCTTTCCTGCCGCGACAGAGCGAACGACCAAAGCCTTGCTGAGGAAGCAGCAGCGAAGTGCGGTTCGCGCCAAGCTGAAAACCTCTGCGAAAGCATAGCAGTCGCTGGGAAATCAGAGTCGGTTCTGTGGGCTGCTTTTGTTGCTTGCCTTAGCCTAGTATTCACAGCACGATGGGAGAAATCCGCATAGAGCGAAAGCCTCTTTGCCGGGGCATCCCCTCTGGGAAAGCACAGCATTCTTTGGGAAATCAGAGTCGGGTCTGTGGGATGCTGCCTGCTGCTTGCGGGAGCTAGTCTCCACAGCACGGTGGAATAAACACGCATGGAGCGAAATCCTCTTTGCCAGGGCATCCGATCTGCCTGAGAGAGAAGTGCGGTGGTGCCTGTGGAAAGAGCCTTAAGGAAAGGGACACATCTTTCACTGCAGAGAGAAGGAAGCCAGGCTGGTAAGGAGACACGAGGGGAAGATTAGGGCAGGGGAAAGGGCTTCACTCTGAGGAAGGAGTCTGGGCAGAAAGCATGCCTGTCCTGAGCCTTTGGGCCCAAGGAGACAGCAGTCCTTGGCCAACTGACCATGGTGGAGCCATGGGCTTGCCACCAGGCGCCTACCCTAAACTCGAGAAACAACTCCCAGAAAGACCTGGCCATCAGATGCCGTCTTCCTCCAGGATGTAGAAGCTTGGAGGAGGCACGGGGTTTAAGGGGAAGGAGTGGTGACAGTCACCCAAAGCTCCCTATTTAGTGCACGGGCGGTGTGCAGGGATCCTGTCACCTCTCCTTTCCTGTGGGGAAAGCACAGGCCTAGTCCGCGAGTGGGCCTGAGCGCCAGAGTAAAAGGCCAAGCGTTGCCTACACCGGGAGGTGGTAGTGTGCATAGAGTGCCATCCTAGGCTAAGCGCGCTACTGCACGTTTGTGACTGTGTCTGCTTAGTTCGGCCTGGCAGGGTGAACCTAGGACGCGAACATGGAGCCAGGGAAAGCGAGGCCCAAGAGGCACCAGCTCTCCCGCAGCTCTTCTTCCCTGACGCGACAGAAGCCTTGCTGAGGAAGCAGTGGCGAAGTGCTGTTTGCTCCAAACCAAAGCCTCTGCGAAAGGACAGCATTCCCCGAGAAATGTTTTGGGGGCTGCTTCTGCATGCCTGAGTCCAGTCTCGCGGTGGGAGAAACCCGCATACAGCGAAAGCCCCTTGGCCTGGGCCTCTCCCCTAGGAAAGCACAGCATCGTTGGGAAATCAGAGTTGGGTTTGGGGAGGCTGCTGCTGCTTGCCTAAGTGAGTCTCCACAGCATGGTGGAAGATACCCGCATGGAGCGAAATCCTCTTTGCCCTAGCATCCCCTCTGCCTGAGAGAGAAGCATGGTTGCACACGTCTGTCACCGCGCTCCCCAGGAGCAATTTTGGGGAAGGCACAGCACGCCGCCCCCGGGGAAGAGAAGGATCCCTTGGCCTTGGTGTCTGGAAACGCTCGGGAAGCAGAATAGCCTGCCGTGGCACGAACAGCAGGCCATGAGAAGACAAGTGTCCTCTGTTCCCTGTGCGGAGAGATTGAAGCCTGGCTGCTTAGGAGACATGAGGGGACGACAAGGGCATGGGTGCATGCTCCACTCTGAGGAAGGAGTCTGGGCAGAAGGCAGGCCTGTCCTGTGCCTCTGGTCCCAAGGGGAAAGCATCTCCTTGGCCACCTGTTTCAAGGGCAGACTTGGGCTTGCCACCAGGTGCCATACCCGGAACTCGCAGAAATAACCCATGGAGAAACGTGCAGTCAGATGCCGGCTTCCACCAAGATATGGCAGCATTGTGGGTGGCAGGGCGTGTGCTGGGGAAAGAGTGGAGACAGTCCCCACCGTTCCCCATCCCAGTGCTCGGGCACTGTGCAGGGATCCTGTCGCCTCTTCTCTCCTGTGGTGAAGGCACTGGCCTTGACCCCGAGTCTGCCCGAGCGCCGGAGCAAAAGGCAAAGCCTTACCTACGCCAGGAGATGGTAATAGGCATAGAGTGCCATGCTAGGCCACGCACGCTGCTGCAGGGTTGTGACTGTGTCTGCTTAGTTCGGCTTAGCAAGGTGAACCCCGGGCGCGAACTTGGAGCCCGGGAAAGCAAGGCCGAAGAGGCACCAGCTCTCCCGCGGCTCTTCTTTCCTGCCGCGACAGAGCGAACGACCAAAGCCTTGCTGAGGAAGCAGCAGCGAAGTGCGGTTCGCGCCAAGCTGAAAACCTCTGCGAAAGCATAGCAGTCGCTGGGAAATCAGAGTCGGTTCTGTGGGCTGCTTTTGTTGCTTGCCTTAGCCTAGTATTCACAGCACGATGGGAGAAACCCGCATAGAGCGAAAGCCTCTTTGCCGGGCATCCCCTCTGGGAAAGCACAGCATTCTTTGGGAAATCAGAGTCGGGTCTGTGGGATGCTGCCTGCCGCTTGCCGGAGCTAGTCTCCACACCACGGTGGATTAAACCCGCATGGAGCGAAATCCTCTTTGCCTGGGCATCCGCTCTTCCTGAGAGAGAAGCGCGGTGGTGCCTGTGGAAAGAGCCTTAAGGAAAGGGACACATCTGTCACTGCAGAGCGAAGGAAGCCGGGCTGCTAAGGAGACACGAGGGGAAGATTAGGGCAGGGTAAAGGGCTCCACTCTGAGGAAGGGGTCTGGGCAGAAAGCATGCCTGTCCTGAGCCTTTGGGCCCAAGGAGACAGCAGCTCCTTGGCCACCTGACCGTGGTGGAGCCATGGGCTTGCCACCAGGCGCCTACCCTAAACTCGAGAAACAACTCCCAGAAAGACCTGGCCATCAGATGCCGTCTTCCTCCAGGATGTAGAAGCTTGGAGGAAGCACGGGGTTTAAGGGGAAGGAGTGGTGACAGTCACCCAAAGCTCCCTATTTAGTGCACGGGCGGTGTGCAGGTATCCTGTCACCTCTCCTTTCCTGTTGGGAAAGCACAGGCCTAGTCCGCGAGTCGGCCTGAGCGCCAGAGTAAAAGGCCAAGCGATGCCTACACCGGGAGATGGTAGTGTGCATAGAGTGCCATCCTAGGCTAAGCGCGCTACTGCACGTTTGTGACTGTGTCTGCTTAGTTCGGCCTGGCAGGGTGAACCTAGGACTCGAACATGGAGCCAGGGAAAGCGAGGCCCAAGAGGCACCAGCTCTCCCGCAGCTCTTCTTCCCTGACGCGACAGAAGCCTTGCTGAGGAAGCAGTGGCGAAGTGCTGTTTGCTCCAAACCAAAGCCTCTGCGAAAGGACAGCATTCCCCGAGAAATGTTTTGGGGGCTGCTGCTGCGTGCCTGAGTCCAGTCTCGCGGTGGGAGAAACCCGCATACAGCGAAAGCCCCTTTGCCTGGGCCTCTCCCCTAGGAAAGCACAGCATCGTTGGGAAATCAGAGTTGGGTTTGGGGAGGCTGCTGCTGCTTGCCTAAGTGAGTCTCCACAGCATGGTGGAAGATACCCGCATGGAGCGAAATCCTCTTTGCCCTAGCATCCCCTCTGCCTGAGAGAGAAGCATGGTTGCACACGTCTGTCACCGCGCTCCCCAGGAGCAATTTTGGGGAAGGCACAGCACGTCGCCCCCGGGGAAGAGAAGGATCCCTTGGCCTTGGTGTCTGGAAACGCTCGGGAAGCAGAATAGCCTGCCGTGGCACGAACAGCAGGCCATGAGAAGACAAGTGTCCTCTGCTACCTGTGCGGAGAGATTGAAGCCTGGCTGCTTAGGAGACATGAGGGGACGACAAGGGCATGGGTGCATGCTCCACTCTGAGGAAGGAGTCTGGGCAGAAGGCAGGCCTGTCCTGTGCCTCTGGTCCCAAGGGGAAAGCATCTCCTTGGCCACCTGTCCCAAGGGCAGACTTGGGCTTGCCACCAGGTGCCATACACAGAACTAGCAGAAATAACCCCATGGAGAAATGTGCAGTCAGATGCCGTCTTCCACCAAGGTATGGCAGCATTGTGGGTGGCAGGGGGTGTGCCGGGGAAAGAGTGGAGACAGTCCCCACCGTTCCCCATCCCAGTGCTCGGGTCCTGTGCAGGGATCCTGAGCCTCTTCTCTCCTGTGGTGAAGGCACTGGCCTTGACCCCGAGTCTGCCCGAGCGCCGGAGCAAATGGCAAAGCCTTACCTACGCCAGGAGATGGTAATAGGCATAGAGTGCCATGCTAGGCCACGCACGCTGCTGCAGGGTTGTGACTGTGTCTGCTTAGTTCGGCTTAGCAAGGTGAACCCCGGGCGCGAACTTGGAGCCCGGGAAAGGAAAGCCCAAGAGGCACCAGCTCTCCCGCGGCTCTTCTTTCCTGCCGCGACAGAGCGAACGACCACAGCCTTGCTGAGGAAGCAGCAACGAAGTGCGGTTCAGGCCAAGCTGAAAACCTCTGCGAAAGCATAGCAGTCGCTGGGAAATCAAGGTCGGTGCTGTGGGCTGCTTTTGTTGCTTGCCTTAGCCTAGTATTCGCAGCACGATGGGAGAAACCCGCATAGAGCGAAAGCCTCTTTGCCGGGGCATCCCCTCTGGGAAAGTACAGCATTCTTGGGAAATCAGAGTCAGGTCTGTGGGATGCTACCTGCTGCTTGCGGGAGCTAGTCTCCACAGCACGGTGGATTAAACCCGCATGGAGCGAAATCCTCTTTGCTGGGCATCCTCTCTGCCTGAGAGAGAAGCGCGTTGATGCCTGTGGAAAGAGCCTTAAGGAAAGGGACACATCTGTCACTGCAGAGC
The DNA here is from genome assembly GCF_964662115.1 of Mustela nivalis. Classification (NCBI taxonomy): domain Eukaryota; kingdom Metazoa; phylum Chordata; class Mammalia; order Carnivora; family Mustelidae; genus Mustela; species Mustela nivalis. The sequence goes on from NW_028135832.1 coordinate 207,429, forward strand.
GAAGGAAGCCGGGCTGCTAAGGAGACACGAGGGGAAGATTAGGGCAGGGGAAAGGGCTCCACTCTGAGGAAGGGGTCTGGGCAGAAAGCATGCCTGTCCTGAGCCTTTGGGCCCAAGGAGTCAGCAGTTCCTTGGCCACCTGACTGTGGTGGAGCCATGAGCTTGCCACCAGGCGCCTACCCTAAACTCGAGATACAACTCCCAGAAAGACCTGGCCATCAGATGCCGTCTTCCTCCAGGATGTAGAAGCTTGGAGGAGGCACGGGGTTTAAGGGGAAGGAGTGGCGACAGTCACCCAAAGCTCCCTATTTAGTGCACGGGCGGTGTGCAGGTATCCTGTCGCCTCTCCTCTCCTGTGGGGAAGGCACTGGCCTTGTCCGAGAGTCCGCCTGAGGGCCAGCGCCAAAGGCCAAGAGTTGCCTACACCGGGAGATGGTAATGTGCATTGAGTGCCATCCTAGGCCACGCATGCTGCTGCAGGGTTGTGGCTGTGTCTGCTTAGTTCGGCCCGGCCGGGTAAATCCAGGATGCGAACAACGAGCCCTGGGAAGCGAAGCACAAAGGCACCATCTCTCCCGCAGCACTTCTTCCCTGAAGCGAATGAAGCCTTGCTGAGGAAGCAGCGGCGAAGTGCTGTTCGCTCCAAACCAAAGCCTCTGCGAAAGCACAGCATTCGCTGAGAAATGTTTTGTGGGCTGCTGCTGCGTGCCTGAGCCCAGTCTCGCGGTGGGAGAAACCCGCTGTAGCAAAAGCCTCTTTGCCTGGGCATCTCCCTTAGGAAAGCACAGCTTTCGTTGGGAAATCAGAGTTGGGTTTGGGGATGCTGCTGCTGCTTGCCTGAGCGAGTCTCGGCAACAAGGTGGAAGATACCCGCATGGAGCGAAATCCTCTTTGCCTTAGCATCCCCTCTGCCTGAGAGAGAAGCATGGTTGCACACGTCTGTCAACGCGCTCCCCAGGAGCAATTTTGGGGAAGGCACAGCACGCCGCCCCCGGGGAAGAGAAAGATCCCTTTGCCTTGGGGTCGGGAAAAGCTCGGGAAGCAGAATAGCCTGCCGAGGCACGAACAGCAGGGCGGTGAGAAAACAAGTGTCTCATGCTCCCTGTGCGGGGAGATGGAAGCCTGGCTTCTAAGGAGATATTAGGGGACGACTAGGGCAGGGGCGCGTGCTCCACTCAGAGAAAGGAGTCTGGGCAGAAGGCAGGCCTGTCCTGTGCCTCTGGTCCCAATGGGAAAGCATCTCCTTGGCCACCTGTTTCAAGGGCAGACTTGGCTTGCCACCAGGTGCCATACCCGGAACTCGCAGAAATAACCCCATGGAGAAACGTGCAATCAGATGTCGTCTTCCACCAAATTATGGCAGCATTGTGGGTGGCAGGGGGTGTGCCGGGGAAAGAGTGGAGACAGTCCCTACCGTTCCCCATCCCAGTGCTCGGGCACTGTGCAGGGATCCTGTCGCCTCTTCTCTCCTGTGGTGAAGGCACTGGCCTTGACCCTGAGTCTGTCCGAGCGCCGGAGCAAAAGGCAAAGCCTTACCTATGCCAGGAGATGGTAATAGGCATAGAGTGCCATGCTAGGCCACGCACGCTGCTGCAGGGTTGTGACTGTGTCTGCTTAGTTCGGCTTAGCAAGGTGAACCCCGGGCGCGAACTTGGAGCCCGGGAAAGCAAGGCCCAAGAGGCACCAGCTCTCCCGCGGCTCTTCTTTCCTGCCGCGACAGAGCGAACGACCAAAGCCTTGCTGAGGAAGCAGCAGCGAAGTGCGGTTCGCGCCAAGCTGAAAACCTCTGCGAAAGCATAGCAGTCGCTGGGAAATCAGAGTCGGTTCTGTGGGCTGCTTTTGTTGCTTGCCTTAGCCTAGTATTCACAGCACGATGGGAGAAACCCGCATAGAGCGAAAGCCTCTTTGCCGGGGCATCCCCTCTGGGAAAGCACAGCATTCTTTGGGAAATCAGAGTCGGGTCTGTGGGATGCTGCCTGCTGCTTGCGGGAGGTGGTCTCCACAGCACCGTGGAATAAACCCGCATGGAGCGAAATCCTCTTTGCCAGGGCATACGATCTGCCTGAGAGAGAAGCGCGTTGGTGCCTGTGGAAAGAGCTTTAAGGAAAGGGACACATCTGTCACTGCAGAGCGAAGGAAGCCGGGCTGCTAAGGAGACACGAGGGGAAGATTAGGGCAGGGGAAAGGGCTCCACTCTGAGGAAGGGGTCTGGGCAGAAAGCATGCCTGTCCTGAGCCTTTGGGCCCAAGGAGACAGCAGTCCTTGGCCAACTGACCATGGTGGAGCCATGGGCTTGCCACCAGGCGCCTAGCCTAAACTCGAGAAACAACTCCCAGAAAGACCTGGCCATCAGATGCCGTCTTCCTCCAGGATGTAGAAGCTTGGAGGAGGCACGGGGTTTAAGGGGAAGGAGTGGTGACAGTCACCCAAAGCTCCCTATTTAGTGCACGGGCGGTATGCAGGGATCCTGGCACCTCTCCTTTCCTGTGGGGAAAGCACAGGCCTAGTCCGCGAGTCGGCCTGAGCGCCAGAGTAAAAGGCCAAGAGTTGCCTACACCGGGAGGTGGTAGTGTGCATAGAGTGCCATCCTAGGCTAAGCGCGCTACTGCACGTTTGTGACTGTGTCTGCTTAGTTCGGCCTGGCAGGGTGAACCTAGGACGCGAACATGGAGCCAGGGAAAGCGAGGCCCAAGAGGCACCAGCTCTCCCGCAGCTCTTCTTCCCTGACGCGACAGAAGCCTTGCTGAGGAAGCAGTGGCGAAGTGCTGTTTGCTCCAAACCAAAGCCTCTGCGAAAGGACAGCATTCCCCGAGAAATGTTTTGGGGGCTGCTGCTGCGTGCCTGAGCCCAGTCTCGCGGTGGGAGAAACCCGCATACAGCGAAAGCCCCTTTGCCTGGGCCTCTCCCCTAGGAAAGCACAGCATTCGTTGGGAAATCAGAGTTGGGTTTGGGGAGGCTGCTCCTGCTTGCCTAAGCGAGTCTCCACAGCATGGTGGAAGATACCCGCATGGAGCGAAATCCTCTTTGCCCTAGCATCCTTTCTGCCTGAGAGAGAAGCATGGTTGCTCACGTCTGTCACCGCGCTCCCCAGGAGCAAGTGTTGGGAAGGCACAGCACGCCGCCCCCGGGGAAGAAAAGGAGCCTTTGGCCTTGGGGTCGGGAAACGCTCGGGAACAGGGTAGCCTGCCGGGGCACAAACAGCAGGCCATGAGACGACAAGTGTCCTCTGCTCCCTGTGCGGAGAGATGGAAGCCTGGCTGCTTAGGAGACATGAGGGGACGACAAGGGCATGGGTGCATGCTCCACTCTGAAGAAGGAGTCTGGGCAGAAGGCAGGCCTGTCCTGTGCCTCTGTTTCCAAGGGGACAGCATCTCCTTGGCCACCTGTCGCAAGGAGACTTGGGCTTGCCACCAGGTGCCATACCTGGAAATTGCAGAAACAACCCCATGGAGAAACGTGCAGTCAGATGCCGGCTTCCAGAAAGATGTTGCAGCATTATGGGTGGCAGGGGTGCGGGGGGAAGGAGTGGAGACAGTCCCCCACAGTTCCCCATCCCAGTGCCCGGGCCGTGTGCAGGGATCCGGTTGCCTCCTCTCTCCTGTGGTGAAGGCACTGGCCTAGACCCCGAGTCTGCCCGAGCGCTGGAGCAAAAGGCAAAGCCTTACCTTCGCCAGGAGATGGTAATAGGCATAGAGTGCCATGCTAGGCCACGCACGCTGCTGCAGGGTTGTGACTGTGTCTGCTTAGTTCGGCTTAGCAAGGTGATCCCCGAGCGCGAACTTGGAGCCCGGGAAAGCAAGGCCCAAGAGGCACCAGCTCTCCCGCAGCTCTTCTTTCCTGCCGCGACAGAGCGAACGACCGAAGCTTTGCTGAGGAAGCAGCAGCGAAGTGCGGTTCGCGCCAAGCTGAAAACCTCTGCGAAAGCCTAGCAGTCGCTGGGAAATCAGAGTCGGTTCTGTGGGCTGCTTTTGTTGCTTGCCTTAGCCTAGTATTCACAGCACGATGGGAGAAACCCGCATAGAGCGAAAGCCTCTTTGCCGGTGCATCCCCTCTGGGAAAGCACAGCATTCTTTGGGAAATCAGAGTCGGGTCTGTGGGATGCTGCCTGCTGCTTGCGGGAGCTAGTCTCCACAGCACGGTGGAATAAACCCGCATGGAGCAAAATCCTCTTTGCCAGGGCATCCGATCTGCCTGAGAGAGAAGCGCGTTGGTGCCTGTGGAAAGAGCTTTAAGGAAAGGGACACATCTGTCACTGCAGAGCGAAGGAAGCCGGGCTGCTAAGGAGACACGAGGGGAAGATTAGGGCAGGGGAAAGGGCTCCACTCTGAGGAAGGGGTCTGGGCAGAAAGCATGCCTGTCCTGAGCCTTTGGGCCCAAGGAGACAGCAGCTCCTTGGCCACCTGACCGTGGTGGAGCCATGGGCTTGCCACCAGGCGCCTACCCTAAACTCGAGAAACAACTCCCAGAAAGACCTGGCCATCAGATGCCATCTTCCTCCAGGATGTAGAAGCTTGGAGGAAGCACGGGGTTTAAGGGGAAGGAGTGGTGACAGTCACCCAAAGCTCCCTATTTAGTGCACGGGCGGTGTGCAGGTATCCTGTCACCTCTCCTTTCCTGTGGGGAAAGCACAGGCCTAGTCCGCGAGTCGGCCTGAGCGCCAGAGTAAAAGGCCAAGCGATGCCTACACCGGGAGATGGTAGTGTGCATAGAGTGCCATCCTAGGCTAAGCGCGCTACTGCACGTTTGTGACTGTGTCTGCTTAGTTCGGCCTGGCAGGGTGAACCTAGGACGCGAACATGGAGCCAGGGAAAGCGAGGCCCAAGAGGCACCAGCTCTCCCGCAGCTCTTCTTCCCTGACGCGACAGAAGCCTTGCTGAGGAAGCAGTGGCGAAGTGCTGTTTGCTCCAAACCAAAGCCTCTGCGAAAGGACAGCATTCCCCGAGAAATGTTTTGGGGGCTGCTTCTGCATGCCTGAGTCCAGTCTCGCGGTGGGAGAAACCCGCATACAGCGAAAGCCCCTTTGCCTGGGCCTCTCCCCTAGGAAAGCACAGCATCGTTGGGAAATCAGAGTTGGGTTTGGGGAGGCTGCTGCTGCTTGCCTAAGTGAGTCTCCACAGCATGGTGGAAGATACCCGCATGGAGCGAAATCCTCTTTGCCCTAGCATCCCCTCTGCCTGAGAGAGAAGCATGGTTGCACACGTCTGTCACCGCGCTCCCCAGGAGCAATTTTGGGGAAGGCACAGCACGCCGCCCCCGGGGAAGAGAAGGATCCCTTGGCCTTGGGGTCTGGAAACGCTCGGGAAGCAGTATAGCCTGCCGAGGCACGAAGAGCAGGCCATGAGAAGACAAGTGTCCTCTGTTCCCTGTGCGGAGAGATTGAAGCCTGGCTGCTTAGGAGACATGAGGGGACGACAAGGGCATGGGTGCATGCTCCACTCTGAGGAAGGAGTCTGGGCAGAAGGCAGGCCTGTCCTGTGCCTCTGGTCCCAAGGGGAAAGCATCTCCTTGGCCACCTGTTTCAAGGGCAGACTTGGGCTTGCCACCAGGTGCCATACCCGGAATTCGCAGAAATAACCCATGGAGAAACGTGCAGTCAGATGCCGGCTTCCACCAAGATATGGAAATTGCAGAAATAACCCCATGGAGAAACGTGTAGTCAGATGGCGGCTTCCAGAAAGATGTTGCAGCATTATGGGTGGCAGGGGTGTGGGGGGAAGAAGTGGAGACAGTCCCCACAGTTCCCCAATCCAGTGCCCGGGCCGTGTGCAGGGATCCGGTTGCCTCCTCTCTCCTGTGGTGAAGGCACTGGCCTAGACCCCGAGTCTGCCCGAGCGCCGGAGCAAAAGGCAAAGCCTTACCTTCGCCAGGAGATGGTAATAGGCATAGAGTGCCATGCTAGGCCACGCACGCTGCTGCAGGGTTGTGACTGTGTCTGCTTAGTTCGGCTTAGCAAGGTGATCCCCGAGCGCGAACTTGGAGCCCGGGAAAGCAAGGCCCAAGAGGCACCAGCTCTCCCGCGGCTCTTCTTTCCTGCCGCGACAGAGCGAACGACCAAAGCCTTGCTGAGGAAGCAGCAGCGAAGTGCGGTTCGCGCCAAGCTGAAAACCTCTGCGAAAGCATAGCAGTCGCTGGGAAATCAGAGTCGGTTCTGTGGGCTGCTTTTGTTGCTTGCCTTAGCCTAGTATTCACAGCACGATGGGAGAAACCCGCATAGAGCGAAAGCCTCTTTGCCGGTGCATCCCCTCTGGGAAAGCACAGCATTCTTTGGGAAATCAGAGTCGGGTCTGTGGGATGCTGCCTGCTGCTTGCGGGAGCTAGTCTCCACAGCACGGTGGAATAAACCCGCATGGAGCGAAATCCTCTTTGCCAGGGCATCCGATCTGCCTGAGAGAGAAGCGCGTTGGTGCCTGTGGAAAGAGCTTTAAGGAAAGGGACACATCTGTCACTGCAGAGCGAAGGAAGCCGGGCTGCTAAGGAGACACGAGGGGAAGATTAGGGCAGGGGAAAGGGCTCCACTCTGAGGAAGGGGTCTGGGCAGAAAGCATGCCTGTCCTGAGCCTTTGGGCCCAAGGAGACAGCAGCTCCTTGGCCACCTGACCGTGGTGGAGCCATGGGCTTGCCACCAGGCGCCTACCCTAAACTCGAGAAACAACTCCCAGAAAGACCTGGCCATCAGATGCCATCTTCCTCCAGGATGTAGAAGCTTGGAGGAAGCACGGGGTTTAAGGGGAAGGAGTGGTGACAGTCACCCAAAGCTCCCTATTTAGTGCACGGGCGGTGTGCAGGTATCCTGTCACCTCTCCTTTCCTGTGGGGAAAGCACAGGCCTAGTCCGCGAGTCGGCCTGAGCGCCAGAGTAAAAGGCCAAGCGATGCCTACACCGGGAGATGGTAGTGTGCATAGAGTGCCATCCTAGGCTAAGCGCGCTACTGCACGTTTGTGACTGTGTCTGCTTAGTTCGGCCTGGCAGGGTGAACCTAGGACGCGAACATGGAGCCAGGGAAAGCGAGGCCCAAGAGGCACCAGCTCTCCCGCAGCTCTTCTTCCCTGACGCGACAGAAGCCTTGCTGAGGAAGCAGTGGCGAAGTGCTGTTTGCTCCAAACCAAAGCCTCTGCGAAAGGACAGCATTCCCCGAGAAATGTTTTGGGGGCTGCTTCTGCATGCCTGAGTCCAGTCTCGCGGTGGGAGAAACCCGCATACAGCGAAAGCCCCTTTGCCTGGGCCTCTCCCCTAGGAAAGCACAGCATCGTTGGGAAATCAGAGTTGGGTTTGGGGAGGCTGCTGCTGCTTGCCTAAGTGAGTCTCCACAGCATGGTGGAAGATACCCGCATGGAGCGAAATCCTCTTTGCCCTAGCATCCCCTCTGCCTGAGAGAGAAGCATGGTTGCACACGTCTGTCACCGCGCTCCCCAGGAGCAATTTTGGGGAAGGCACAGCACGCCGCCCCCGGGGAAGAGAAGGATCCCTTGGCCTTGGTGTCTGGAAACGCTCGGGAAGCAGAATAGCCTGCCGTGGCACGAACAGCAGGCCATGAGAAGACAAGTGTCCTCTGTTCCCTGTGCGGAGAGATTGAAGCCTGGCTGCTTAGGAGACATGAGGGGACGACAAGGGCATGGGTGCATGCTCCACTCTGAGGAAGGAGTCTGGGCAGAAGGCAGGCCTGTCCTGTGCCTCTGGTCCCAAGGGGAAAGCATCTCCTTGGCCACCTGTTTCAAGGGCAGACTTGGGCTTGCCACCAGGTGCCATACCCGGAACTCGCAGAAATAACCCATGGAGAAACGTGCAGTCCGATGCCGTCTTCCACCAAGATATGGCAGCATTGTGGGTGGCAGGGGGTGTGCCGGGGAAAGAGTGGAGACAGTCCCCACCGTTCCCCATCCCAGTGCTCGGGCACTGTGCAGGGATCCTGTCGCCTCTTCTCTCCTGTGGTGAAGGCACTTGCCTTGACCCCGAGTCTGCCCGAGCGCCGGAACAAAAGGCAAAGCCTTACCTACGCCAGGAGATGGTAATAGGCATAGAGTGCCATGCTAGGCCACGCACGCTGCTGCAGGGTTGTGACTGTGTCTGCTTAGTTCGGCTTAGCAAGGTGATCCCCTAGCGCGAACATGGAGCCCGGGAAAGCAAGGCCCAAGAGGCACCAGCTCTCCCGCGGCTCTTCTTTCCTGCCGCGACAGAGCGAAGGACCAAAGCCTTGCTGAGGAAGCAGCAGCGAAGTGCGGTACGCGCCAAGCTGAAAACCTCTGCGAAAGCATAGCAGGCGCTTCGAAATCAGAGTCGGTTCTGTGGGCTGCTTTTGTTGCTTGAATTAGCCTAGTATTCGCAGCACGATGGGAGAAACCCGCATAGAGCGAAAGCCTCTTTGCCGGTGCATCCCCTCTGGGAAAGCACAGCATTCTTTGGGAAATCAGAGTCGGGTCTGTGGGATGCTGCCTGCTGCTTGCGGGAGCTAGTCTCCACAACACGGTGGAATAAACCCGCATGGAGCGAAATCCTCTTTGCCAGGGCATCCGATCTGCCTGAGAGAGAAGCGCGTTGGTGCCTGTGGAAAGAGCTTTAAGGAAAGGGACACATCTGTCACTGCAGAGCGAAGGAAGCCGGGCTGCTAAGGAGACATGAGGGGAAGATTAGGGCAGGGGAAAGGGCTCCACTCTGAGGAAGGGGTCTGGGCAGAAAGCATGCCTGTCCTGAGCCTTTGGGCCCAAGGAGACAGCAGCTCCTTGGCCACCTGACCGTGGTGGAGCCATGGGCTTGCCACCAGGCGCCTACCCTAAACTCGAGAAACAACTCCCAGAAAGACCTGGCCATCAGATGCCGTCTTCCTCCAGGATGTAGAAGCTTGGAGGAAGCACGGGGTTTAAGGGGAAGGAGTGGTGACAGTCACCCAAAGCTCCCTATTTAGTGCACGGGCGGTGTGCAGGTATCCTGTCACCTCTCCTTTCCTGTGGGGAAAGCACAGGCCTAGTCCGCGAGTCGGCCTGAGCGCCAGAGTAAAAGGCCAAGCGATGCCTACACCGGGAGATGGTAGTGTGCATAGAGTGCCATCCTAGGCTAAGCGCGCTACTGCACGTTTGTGACTGTGTCTGCTTAGTTCGGCCTGGCAGGGTGAACCTAGGACGCGAACATGGAGCCAGGGAAAGCGAGGCCCAAGAGGCACCAGCTCTCCCGCAGCTCTTCTTCCCTGACGCGACAGAAGCCTTGCTGAGGAAGCAGTGGCGAAGTGCTGTTTGCTCCAAACCAAAGCCTCTGCGAAAGGACAGCATTCCCCGAGAAATGTTTTGGGGGCTGCTGCTGCGTGCCTGAGCCCAGTCTCGCGGTGGGAGAAACACGCATACAGCGAAAGCCCCTTTGCCTGGGCCTCTCCCCTAGGAAAGCACAGCATTCGTTGGGAAATCAGAGTTGGGTTTGGGGAGGCTGCTCCTGCTTGCCTAAGCGAGTCTCCACAGCATGGTGGAAGATACCCGCATGGAGCGAAATCCTCTTTGCCCTAGCATCCTTTCTGCCTGAGAGAGAAGCATGGTTGCTCACGTCTGTCACCGCGCTCCCCAGAGCAAGTGTTGGGAAGGCACAGCACGCCGCCCCCGGGGAAGAAAAGGAGCCTTTGGCCTTGGGGTCGGGAAACGCTCGGGAACAGGGTAGCCTGCCGGGGCACAAACAGCAGGCCATGAGACGACAAGTGTCCTCTGCTCCCTGTGCGGAGAGATGGAAGCCTGGCTGCTTAGGAGACATGAGGGGACGACAAGGGCATGGGTGCATGCTCCACTCTGAAGAAGGAGTCTGGGCAGAAGGCAGGCCTGTCCTGTGCCTCTGTTTCCAAGGGGACAGCATCTCCTTGGCCACCTGTCGCAAGGAGACTTGGGCTTGCCACCAGGTGCCATACCTGGAAATTGCAGAAACAACCCCATGGAGAAACGTGCAGTCAGATGCCGGCTTCCAGAAAGATGTTGCAGCATTATGGGTGGCAGGGGTGCGGGGGGAAGGAGTGGAGACAGTCCCCCACAGTTCCCCATCCCAGTGCCCGGGCCGTGTGCAGGGATCCGGTTGCCTCCTCTCTCCTGTGGTGAAGGCACTGGCCTAGACCCCGAGTCTGCCCGAGCGCCGGAGCAAAAGGCAAAGCCTTACCTTCGCCAGGAGATGGTAATAGGCATAGAGTGCCATGCTAGGCCACGCACGCTGCTGCAGGGTTGTGACTGTGTCTGCTTAGTTCGGCTTAGCAAGGTGATCCCCGAGCGCGAACTTGGAGCCCGGGAAAGCAAGGCCCAAGAGGCACCAGCTCTCCCGCGGCTCTTCTTTCCTGCCGCGACAGAGCGAACGACCAAAGCCTTGCTGAGGAAGCAGCAGCGAAGTGCGGTTCGCGCCAAGCTGAAAACCTCTGCGAAAGCATAGCAGTCGCTGGGAAATCAGAGTCGGTTCTGTGGGCTGCTTTTGTTGCTTGCCTTAGCCTAGTATTCACAGCACGATGGGAGAAACCCGCATAGAGCGAAAGCCTCTTTGCCGGGGCATCCCCTCTGGGAAAGCACAGCATTCTTTGGGAAATCAGAGTCGGGTCTGTGGGATGCTGCCTGCTGCTTGCGGGAGCTAGTCTCCACAGCACGGTGGAATAAACCCGCATGGAGCGAAATCCTCTTTGCCAGGGCATCCGATCTGCCTGAGAGAGAAGTGCGGTGGTGCCTGTGGAAAGAGCCTTAAGGAAAGGGACGCATCTGTCACTGCAGAGAGAAGGAAGCCAGGCTGCTAAGGAGACACGAGGGGAAGATTAGGGCAGGGGAAAGGGCTTCACTCTGAGGAAGGAGTCTGGGCAGAAAGCATGCCTGTCCTGAGCCTTTGGGCCCAAGGAGACAGCAGTCCTTGGCCAACTGACCATGGTGGAGCCATGGGCTTGCCACCAGGCGCCTACCCTAAACTCGAGAAACAACTCCCAGAAAGACCTGGCCATCAGATGCCGTCTTCCTCCAGGATGTAGAAGCTTGGAGGAGGCACGGGGTTTAAGGGGAAGGAGTGGTGACAGTCACCCAAAGCTCCCTATTTAGTGCACGGGCGGTGTGCAGGGATCCTGTCACCTCTCCTTTCCTGTGGGGAAAGCACAGGCCTAGTCCGCGAGTCGGCCTGAGCGCCAGAGTAAAAGGCCAAGCGTTGCCTACACCGGGAGGTGGTAGTGTGCATAGAGTGCCATCCTAGGCTAAGCGCGCTACTGCACGTTTGTGACTGTGTCTGCTTAGTTCGGCCTGGCAGGGTGAACCTAGGACGCGAACATGGAGCCAGGGAAAGCGAGGCCCAAGAGGCACCAGCTCTCCCGCAGCTCTTCTTCCCTGACGCGACAGAAGACTTGCTGAGGAAGCAGTGGCGAAGTGCTGTTTGCTCCAAACCAAAGCCTCTGCGAAAGGACAGCATTCCCCGAGAAATGTTTTGGGGGCTGCTTCTGCATGCCTGAGTCCAGTCTCGCGGTGGGAGAAACCCGCATACAGCGAAAGCCCCTTTGCCTGGGCCTCTCCCCTAGGAAAGCACAGCATCGTTGGGAAATCAGAGTTGGGTTTGGGGAGGCTGCTGCTGCTTGCCTAAGTGAGTCTCCACAGCATGGTGGAAGATACCCGCATGGAGCGAAATCCTCTTTGCCCTAGCATCCCCTCTGCCTGAGAGAGAAGCATGGTTGCACACGTCTGTCACCGCGCTCCCCAGGAGCAATTTTGGGGAAGGCACAGCACGCCGCCCCCGGGGAAGAGAAGGATCCCTTGGCCTTGGTGTCTGGAAACGCTCGGGAAGCAGAATAGCCTGCCGTGGCACGAACAGCAGGCCATGAGAAGACAAGTGTCCTCTGTTCCCTGTGCGGAGAGATTGAAGCCTGGCTGCTTAGGAGACATGAGGGGACGACAAGGGCATGGGTGCATGCTCCACTCTGAGGAAGGAGTCTGGGCAGAAGGCAGGCCTGTCCTGTGCCTCTGGTCCCAAGGGGAAAGCATCTCCTTGGCCACCTGTTTCAAGGGCAGACTTGGGCTTGCCACCAGGTGCCATACCCGGAACTCGCAGAAATAACCCATGGAGAAACGTGCAGTCAGATGCCGGCTTCCACCAAGATATGGCAGCATTGTGGGTGGCAGGGCGTCTGCTGGGGAAAGAGTGGAGACAGTCCCCACCGTTCCCCATCCCAGTGCTCGGGCACTGTGCAGGGATCCTGTCGCCTCTTCTCTCCTGTGGTGAAGGCACTGGCCTTGACCCCGAGTCTGCCCGAGCGCCGGAGCAAAAGGCAAAGCCTTACCTACGCCAGGAGATGGTAATAGGCATAGAGTGCCATGCTAGGCCACGCACGCTGCTGCAGGGTTGTGACTGTGTCTGCTTAGTTCGGCTTAGCAAGGTGAACCCCGGGCGCGAACTTGGAGCCCGGGAAAGCAAGGCCCAAGAGGCACCAGCTCTCCCGCGGCTCTTCTTTCCTGCCGCGACAGAGCGAACGACCAAAGCCTTGCTGAGGAAGCAGCAGCGAACTGCGGTTCGCGCCAAGCTGAAAACCTCTGCGAAAGCATAGCAGTCGCTGGGAAATCAGAGTCGGTTCTGTGGGCTGCTTTTGTTGCTTGCCTTAGCCTAGTATTCACAGCACGATGGGAGAAACCCGCATAGAGCGAAAGCCTCTTTGCCGGGCATCCCCTCTGGGAAAGCACAGCATTCTTTGGGAAATCAGAGTCGGGTCTGTGGGATGCTGCCTGCCGCTTGCCGGAGCTAGTCTCCACACCACGGTGGATTAAACCCGCATGGAGCGAAATCCTCTTTGCCTGGGCATCCGCTCTTCCTGAGAGAGAAGCGCGGTGGTGCCTGTGGAAAGAGCCTTAAGGAAAGGGACACATCTGTCACTGCAGAGAGAAGGAAGCCAGGCTGCTAAGGAGACACGAGGGGAAGATTAGGGCAGGGGAAAGGGCTCCACTCTGAAGAAGGAGTCTGGGCAGAAAGCATGCCTGTCCTGAGCCTTTGGGCCCAAGGAGACAGCAGTCCTTGGCCAACTGACCATGGTGGAGCCATGGGCTTGCCACCAGGCGCCTACCCTAAACTCGAGAAACAACTCCCAGAAAGACCTGGCCATCAGATGCCGTCTTCCTCCAGGATGTAGAAGCTTGGAGGAGGCACGGGGTTTAAGGGGAAGGAGTGGTGACAGTCACCCAAAGCTCCCTATTTAGTGCACGGGCGGTATGCAGGGATCCTGGCACCACTCCTTTCCTGTGGGGAAAGCACAGGCCTAGTCCGCGAGTCGGCCTGAGCGCCAGAGTAAAAGGCCAAGCGTTGCCTACACCGGGAGGTGGTAGTGTGCATAGAGTGCCATCCTAGGCTAAGCGCGCTACTGCACGTTTGTGACTGTGTCTGCTTAGTTCGGCCTGGCAGGGTGAACCTAGGACGCGAACATGGAGCCAGGGAAAGCGAGGCCCAAGAGGCACCAGCTCTCCCGCAGCTCTTCTTCCCTGACGCGACAGAAGCCTTGCTGAGGAAGCAGTGGCGAAGTGCTGTTTGCTCCAAACCAAAGCCTCTGCGAAAGGACAGCATTCCCCGAGAAATGTTTTGGGGGCTGCTGCTGCGTGCCTGAGCCCAGTCTCGCGGTGGGAGAAACCCGCATACAGCGAAAGCCCCTTTGCCTGGGCCTCTCCCCTAGGAAAGCACAGCATCGTTGGGAAATCAGAGTTGGGTTTGGGGAGGCTGCTGCTGCTTGCCTAAGTGAGTCTCCACAGCATGGTGGAAGATACCCGCATGGAGCGAAATCCTCTTTGCCCTAGCATCCCCTCTGCCTGAGAGAGAAGCATGGTTGCACACGTCTGTCACCGCGCTCCCCAGGAGCAATTTTGGGGAAGGCACAGCACGCCGCCCCCGGGGAAGAGAAGGATCCCTTGGCCTTGGTGTCTGGAAACGCTCGGGAAGCAGAATAGCCTGCCGTGGCACGAACAGCAGGCCATGAGAAGACAAGTGTCCTCTGCTACCTGTGCGGAGAGATTGAAGCCTGGCTGCTTAGGAGACATGAGGGGACGACAAGGGCATGGGTGCATGCTCCACTCTGAGGAAGGAGTCTGGGCAGAAGGCAGGCCTGTCCTGTGCCTCTGGTCCCAAGGGGAAAGCATCTCCTTGGCCACCTGTCCCAAGGGCAGACTTGGGCTTGCCACCAGGTGCCATACACAGAACTAGCAGAAATAACCCCATGGAGAAATGTGCAGTCAGATGCCGTCTTCCACCAAGGTATGGCAGCATTGTGGGTGGCAGGGGGTGTGCCGGGGAAAGAGTGGAGACAGTCCCCACCGTTCCCCATCCCAGTGCTCGGGTCCTGTGCAGGGATCCTGAGCCTCTTCTCTCCTGTGGTGAAGGCACTGGCCTTGACCCCGAGTCTGCCCGAGCGCCGGAGCAAATGGCAAAGCCTTACCTACGCCAGGAGATGGTAATAGGCATAGAGTGCCATGCTAGGCCACGCACGCTGCTGCAGGGTTGTGACTGTGTCTGCTTAGTTCGGCTTAGCAAGGTGAACCCCGGGCGCGAACTTGGAGCCCGGGAAAGGAAAGCCCAAGAGGCACCAGCTCTCCCGCGGCTCTTCTTTCCTGCCGCGACAGAGCGAACGACCACAGCCTTGCTGAGGAAGCAGCAACGAAGTGCGGTTCGGGCCAAGCTGAAAACCTCTGCGAAAGCATAGCAGTCGCTGGGAAATCAAGGTCGGTGCTGTGGGCTGCTTTTGTTGCTTGCCTTAGCCTAGTATTCGCAGCACGATGGGAGAAACCCGCATAGAGCGAAAGCCTCTTTGCCGGGGCATCCCCTCTGGGAAAGTACAGCATTCTTGGGAAATCAGAGTCAGGTCTGTGGGATGCTACCTGCTGCTTGCGGGAGCTAGTCTCCACAGCACGGTGGATTAAACCCGCATGGAGCGAAATCCTCTTTGCCTGGGCATCCTCTCTGCCTGAGAGAGAAGCGCGTTGATGCCTGTGGAAAGAGCCTTAAGGAAAGGGACACATCTGTCACTGCAGAGCGAAGGAAGCCGGGCTGCTAAGGAGACACGAGGGGAAGATTAGGGCAGGGGAAAGGGCTCCACTCTGAGGAAGGGGTCTGGGCAGAAAGCATGCCTGTCCTGAGCCTTTGGGCCCAAGGAGTCAGCAGTTCCTTGGCCACCTGACTGTGGTGGAGCCATGAGCTTGCCACCAGGCGCCTACCCTAAACTCGAGATACAACTCCCAGAAAGACCTGGCCATCAGATGCCGTCTTCCTCCAGGATGTAGAAGCTTGGAGGAGGCACGGGGTTTAAGGGGAAGGAGTGGTGACAGTCACCCAAAGCTCCCTATTTAGTGCACGGGCGGTGTGCAGGTATCCTGTCGCCTCTCCTCTCCTGTGGGGAAGGCACTGGCCTTGTCCGAGAGTCCGCCTGAGGGCCAGCGCCAAAGGCCAAGAGTTGCCTACACCGGGAGATGGTAATGTGCATTGAGTGCCATCCTAGGCCACGCATGCTGCTGCAGGGTTGTGGCTGTGTCTGCTTAGTTCGGCCCGGCCGGGTAAATCCAGGATGCGAACAACGAGCCCTGGGAAGCGAAGCACAAGAGGCACCATCTCTCCCGCAGCACTTCTTCCCTGAAGCGAATGAAGCCTTGCTGAGGAAGCAGCGGCGAAGTGCTGTTCGCTCCAAACCAAAGCCTCTGCGAAAGCACAGCATTCGCTGAGAAATGTTTTGTGGGCTGCTGCTGCGTGCCTGAGCCCAGTCTCGCGGTGGGAGAAACCCGCTGTAGCAAAAGCCTCTTTGCCTGGGCATCTCCCTTAGGAAAGCACAGCTTTCGTTGGGAAATCAGAGTTGGGTTTGGGGATGCTGCTGCTGCTTGCCTGAGCGAGTCTCGGCAACAAGGTGGAAGATACCCGCATGGAGCGAAATCCTCTTTGCCTTAGCATCCCCTCTGCCTGAGAGAGAAGCATGGTTGCACACGTCTGTCAACGCGCTCCCCAGGAGCAATTTTGGGGAAGGCACAGCACGCCGCCCCCGGGGAAGAGAAAGATCCCTTTGCCTTGGGGTCGGGAAAAGCTCGGGAAGCAGAATAGCCTGCCGAGGCACGAACAGCAGGGCGGTGAGAAAACAAGTGTCTCATGCTCCCTGTGCGGGGAGATGGAAGCCTGGCTTCTAAGGAGATATTAGGGGACGACTAGGGCAGGGGCGCGTGCTCCACTCAGAGAAAGGAGTCTGGGCAGAAGGCAGGCCTGTCCTGTGCCTCTGGTCCCAATGGGAAAGCATCTCCTTGGCCACCTGTTTCAAGGGCAGACTTGGCTTGCCACCAGGTGCCATACCCGGAACTCGCAGAAATAACCCCATGGAGAAACGTGCAATCAGATGTCGTCTTCCACCAAATTATGGCAGCATTGTGGGTGGCAGGGGGTGTGCCGGGGAAAGAGTGGAGACAGTCCCTACCGTTCCCCATCCCAGTGCTCGGGCACTGTGCAGGGATCCTGTCGCCTCTTCTCTCCTGTGGTGAAGGCACTGGCCTTGACCCTGAGTCTGTCCGAGCGCCGGAGCAAAAGGCAAAGCCTTACCTATGCCAGGAGATGGTAATAGGCATAGAGTGCCATGCTAGGCCACGCACGCTGCTGCAGGGTTGTGACTGTGTCTGCTTAGTTCGGCTTAGCAAGGTGAACCCCGGGCGCGAACTTGGAGCCCGGGAAAGCAAGGCCCAAGAGGCACCAGCTCTCCCGCGGCTCTTCTTTCCTGCCGCGACTGAGCGAACGACCAAAGCCTTGCTGAGGAAGCAGCAGCGAAGTGCGGTTCGCGCCAAGCTGAAAACCTCTGCGAAAGCATAGCAGTCGCTGGGAAATCAGAGTCGGTTCTGTGGGCTGCTTTTGTTGCTTGCCTTAGCCTAGTATTCACAGCACGATGGGAGAAACCCGCATAGAGCGAAAGCCTCTTTGCCGGGGCATCCCCTCTGGGAAAGCACAGCATTCTTTGGGAAATCAGAGTCGGGTCTGTGGGATGCTGCCTGCTGCTTGCGGGAGCTGGTCTCCACAGCACCGTGGAATAAACCCGCATGGAGCGAAATCCTCTTTGCCAGGGCATCCGATCTGCCTGAGAGAGAAGCGCGTTGGTGCCTGTGGAAAGAGCTTTAAGGAAAGGGACACATCTGTCACTGCAGAGCGAAGGAAGCCGGGCTGCTAAGGAGACACGAGGGGAAGATTAGGGCAGGGGAAAGGGCTCCACTCTGAGGAAGGGGTCTGGGCAGAAAGCATGCCTGTCCTGAGCCTTTGGGCCCAAGGAGACAGCAGTCCTTGGCCAACTGACCATGGTGGAGCCATGGGCTTGCCACCAGGCGCCTAGCCTAAACTCGAGAAACAACTCCCAGAAAGACCTGGCCATCAGATGCCGTCTTCCTCCAGGATGTAGAAGCTTGGAGGAGGCACGGGGTTTAAGGGGAAGGAGTGGTGACAGACACCCAAAGCTCCCTATTTAGTGCACGGGCGGTATGCAGGGATCCTGGCACCTCTCCTTTCCTGTGGGGAAAGCACAGGCCTAGTCCGCGAGTCGGCCTGAGCGCCAGAGTAAAAGGCCAAGAGTTGCCTACACCGGGAGGTGGTAGTGTGCATAGAGTGCCATCCTAGGCTAAGCGCGCTACTGCACGTTTGTGACTGTGTCTGCTTAGTTCGGCCTGGCAGGGTGAACCTAGGACGCGAACATGGAGCCAGGGAAAGCGAGGCCCAAGAGGCACCAGCTCTCCCGCAGCTCTTCTTCCCTGACGCGACAGAAGCCTTGCTGAGGAAGCAGTGGCGAAGTGCTGTTTGCTCCAAACCAAAGCCTCTGCGAAAGGACAGCATTCCCCGAGAAATGTTTTGGGGGCTGCTGCTGCGTGCCTGAGCCCAGTCTCGCGGTGGGAGAAACACGCATACAGCGAAAGCCCCTTTGCCTGGGCCTCTCCCCTAGGAAAGCACAGCATTCGTTGGGAAATCAGAGTTGGGTTTGGGGAGGCTGCTCCTGCTTGCCTAAGCGAGTCTCCACAGCATGGTGGAAGATACCCGCATGGAGCGAAATCCTCTTTGCCCTAGCATCCTTTCTGCCTGAGAGAGAAGCATGGTTGCTCACGTCTGTCACCGCGCTCCCCAGGAGCAAGTGTTGGGAAGGCACAGCACGCCGCCCCCGGGGAAGAAAAGGAGCCTTTGGCCTTGGGGTCGGGAAACGCTCGGGAACAGGGTAGCCTGCCGGGGCACAAACAGCAGGCCATGAGACGACAAGTGTCCTCTGCTCCCTGTGCGGAGAGATGGAAGCCTGGCTGCTTAGGAGACATGAGGGGACGACAAGGGCATGGGTGCATGCTCCACTCTGAAGAAGGAGTCTGGGCAGAAGGCAGGCCTGTCCTGTGCCTCTGTTTCCAAGGGGACAGCATCTCCTTGGCCACCTGTCGCAAGGAGACTTGGGCTTGCCACCAGGTGCCATACCTGGAAATTGCAGAAACAACCCCATGGAGAAACGTGCAGTCAGATGCCGGCTTCCAGAAAGATGTTGCAGCATTATGGGTGGCAGGGGTGCGGGGGGAAGGAGTGGAGACAGTCCCCCACAGTTCCCCATCCCAGTGCCCGGGCCGTGTGCAGGGATCCGGTTGCCTCCTCTCTCCTGTGGTGAAGGCACTGGCCTAGACCCCGAGTCTGCCCGAGCGCCGGAGCAAAAGGCAAAGCCTTACCTTCGCCAGGAGATGGTAATAGGCATAGAGTGCCATGCTAGGCCACGCACGCTGCTGCAGGGTTGTGACTGTGTCTGCTTAGTTCGGCTTAGCAAGGTGATCCCCGAGCGCGAACTTGGAGCCCGGGAAAGCAAGGCCCAAGAGGCACCAGCTCTCCCGCGGCTCTTCTTCCCTGCCGCGACAGAGCGAACGACCAAAGCCTTGCTGAGGAAGCAGCAGCGAAGTGCGGTTCGCGCCAAGCTGAAAACCTCTGCGAAAGCATAGCAGTCGCTGGGAAATCAGAGTCGGTTCTGTGGGCTGCTTTTGTTGCTTGCCTTAGCCTAGTATTCACAGCACGATGGGAGAAACCCGCATAGAGCGAAAGCCTCTTTGCCGGTGCATCCCCTCTGGGAAAGCACAGCATTCTTTGGGAAATCAGAGTCGGGTCTGTGGGATGCTGCCTGCTGCTTGCGGGAGCTAGTCTCCACAGCACGGTGGAATAAACCCGCATGGAGCGAAATCCTCTTTGCCAGGGCATCCGATCTGCCTGAGAGAGAAGCGCGTTGGTGCCTGTGGAAAGAGCTTTAAGGAAAGGGACACATCTGTCACTGCAGAGCGAAGGAAGCCGGGCTGCTAAGGAGACATGAGGGGAAGATTAGGGCAGGGGAAAGGGCTCCACTCTGAGGAAGGGGTCTGGGCAGAAAGCATGCCTGTCCTGAGCCTTTGGGCCCAAGGAGACAGCAGCTCCTTGGCCACCTGACCGTGGTGGAGCCATGGGCTTGCCACCAGGCGCCTACCCTAAACTCGAGAAACAACTCCCAGAAAGACCTGGCCATCAGATGCCGTCTTCCTCCAGGATGTAGAAGCTTGGAGGAAGCACGGGGTTTAAGGGGAAGGAGTGGTGACAGTCACCCAAAGCTCCCTATTTAGTGCACGGGCGGTGTGCAGGTATCCTGTCACCTCTCCTTTCCTGTGGGGAAAGCACAGGCCTAGTCCGCGAGTCGGCCTGAGCGCCAGAGTAAAAGGCCAAGCGATGCCTACACCGGGAGATGGTAGTGTGCATAGAGTGCCATCCTAGGCTAAGCGCGCTACTGCACGTTTGTGACTGTGTCTGCTTAGTTCGGCCTGGCAGGGTGAACCTAGGACGCGAACATGGAGCCAGGGAAAGCGAGGCCCAAGAGGCACCAGCTCTCCCGCAGCTCTTCTTCCCTGACGCGACAGAAGCCTTGCTGAGGAAGCAGTGGCGAAGTGCTGTTTGCTCCAAACCAAAGCCTCTGCGAAAGGACAGCATTCCCCGAGAAATGTTTTGGGGGCTGCTGCTGCGTGCCTGAGCCCAGTCTCGCGGTGGGAGAAACCCGCATACAGCGAAAGCCCCTTTGCCTGGGCCTCTCCCCTAGGAAAGCACAGCATTCATTGGGAAATCAGAGTTGGGTTTGGGGAGGCTGCTCCTGCTTGCCTAAGCGAGTCTCCACAGCATGGTGGAAGATACCCGCATGGAGCGAAATCCTCTTTGCCCTAGCATCCTTTCTGCCTGAGAGAGAAGCATGGTTGCTCACGTCTGTCACCGCGCTCCCCAGGAGCAAGTGTTGGGAAGGCACAGCACGCCGCCCCCGGGGAAGAAAAGGAGCCTTTGGCCTTGGGGTCGGGAAACGCTCGGGAACAGGGTAGCCTGCCGGGGCACAAACAGCAGGCCATGAGACGACAAGTGTCCTCTGCTCCCTGTGCGGAGAGATGGAAGCCTGGCTGCTTAGGAGACATGAGGGGACGACAAGGGCATGGGTGCATGCTCCACTCTGAAGAAGGAGTCTGGGCAGAAGGCAGGCCTGTCCTGTGCCTCTGTTTCCAAGGGGACAGCATCTCCTTGGCCACCTGTCGCAAGGAGACTTGGGCTTGCCACCAGGTGCCATACCTGGAAATTGCAGAAACAACCCCATGGAGAAACGTGCAGTCAGATGCCGGCTTCCAGAAAGATGTTGCAGCATTATGGGTGGCAGGGGTGCGGGGGGAAGGAGTGGAGACAGTCCCCCACAGTTCCGATCCCAGTGCCCGGGCCGTGTGCAGGGATCCGGTTGCCTCCTCTCTCCTGTGGTGAAGGCACTGGCCTAGACCCCGAGTCTGCCCGAGCGCCGGAGCAAAAGGCAAAGCCTTACCTTCGCCAGGAGATGGTAATAGGCATAGAGTGCCATGCTAGGCCACGCACGCTGCTGCAGGGTTGTGACTGTGTCTGCTTAGTTCGGCTTAGCAAGGTGATCCCCGAGCGCGAACTTGGAGCCCGGGAAAGCAAGGCCCAAGAGGCACCAGCTCTCCCGCGGCTCTTCTTTCCTGCCGCGACAGAGCGAACGACCAAAGCCTTGCTGAGGAAGCAGCAGCGAAGTGCGGTTCGCGCCAAGCTGAAAACCTCTGCGAAAGCATAGCAGTCGCTGGGAAATCAGAGTCGGTTCTGTGGGCTGCTTTTGTTGCTTGCCTTAGCCTAGTATTCACAGCACGATGGGAGAAATCCGCATAGAGCGAAAGCCTCTTTGCCGGGGCATCCCCTCTGGGAAAGCACAGCATTCTTTGGGAAATCAGAGTCGGGTCTGTGGGATGCTGCCTGCTGCTTGCGGGAGCTAGTCTCCACAGCACGGTGGAATAAACACGCATGGAGCGAAATCCTCTTTGCCAGGGCATCCGATCTGCCTGAGAGAGAAGTGCGGTGGTGCCTGTGGAAAGAGCCTTAAGGAAAGGGACACATCTTTCACTGCAGAGAGAAGGAAGCCAGGCTGGTAAGGAGACACGAGGGGAAGATTAGGGCAGGGGAAAGGGCTTCACTCTGAGGAAGGAGTCTGGGCAGAAAGCATGCCTGTCCTGAGCCTTTGGGCCCAAGGAGACAGCAGTCCTTGGCCAACTGACCATGGTGGAGCCATGGGCTTGCCACCAGGCGCCTACCCTAAACTCGAGAAACAACTCCCAGAAAGACCTGGCCATCAGATGCCGTCTTCCTCCAGGATGTAGAAGCTTGGAGGAGGCACGGGGTTTAAGGGGAAGGAGTGGTGACAGTCACCCAAAGCTCCCTATTTAGTGCACGGGCGGTGTGCAGGGATCCTGTCACCTCTCCTTTCCTGTGGGGAAAGCACAGGCCTAGTCCGCGAGTGGGCCTGAGCGCCAGAGTAAAAGGCCAAGCGTTGCCTACACCGGGAGGTGGTAGTGTGCATAGAGTGCCATCCTAGGCTAAGCGCGCTACTGCACGTTTGTGACTGTGTCTGCTTAGTTCGGCCTGGCAGGGTGAACCTAGGACGCGAACATGGAGCCAGGGAAAGCGAGGCCCAAGAGGCACCAGCTCTCCCGCAGCTCTTCTTCCCTGACGCGACAGAAGCCTTGCTGAGGAAGCAGTGGCGAAGTGCTGTTTGCTCCAAACCAAAGCCTCTGCGAAAGGACAGCATTCCCCGAGAAATGTTTTGGGGGCTGCTTCTGCATGCCTGAGTCCAGTCTCGCGGTGGGAGAAACCCGCATACAGCGAAAGCCCCTTTGCCTGGGCCTCTCCCCTAGGAAAGCACAGCATCGTTGGGAAATCAGAGTTGGGTTTGGGGAGGCTGCTGCTGCTTGCCTAAGTGAGTCTCCACAGCATGGTGGAAGATACCCGCATGGAGCGAAATCCTCTTTGCCCTAGCATCCCCTCTGCCTGAGAGAGAAGCATGGTTGCACACGTCTGTCACCGCGCTCCCCAGGAGCAATTTTGGGGAAGGCACAGCACGCCGCCCCCGGGGAAGAGAAGGATCCCTTGGCCTTGGTGTCTGGAAACGCTCGGGAAGCAGAATAGCCTGCCGTGGCACGAACAGCAGGCCATGAGAAGACAAGTGTCCTCTGTTCCCTGTGCGGAGAGATTGAAGCCTGGCTGCTTAGGAGACATGAGGGGACGACAAGGGCATGGGTGCATGCTCCACTCTGAGGAAGGAGTCTGGGCAGAAGGCAGGCCTGTCCTGTGCCTCTGGTCCCAAGGGGAAAGCATCTCCTTGGCCACCTGTTTCAAGGGCAGACTTGGGCTTGCCACCAGGTGCCATACCCGGAACTCGCAGAAATAACCCATGGAGAAACGTGCAGTCAGATGCCGGCTTCCACCAAGATATGGCAGCATTGTGGGTGGCAGGGCGTGTGCTGGGGAAAGAGTGGAGACAGTCCCCACCGTTCCCCATCCCAGTGCTCGGGCACTGTGCAGGGATCCTGTCGCCTCTTCTCTCCTGTGGTGAAGGCACTGGCCTTGACCCCGAGTCTGCCCGAGCGCCGGAGCAAAAGGCAAAGCCTTACCTACGCCAGGAGATGGTAATAGGCATAGAGTGCCATGCTAGGCCACGCACGCTGCTGCAGGGTTGTGACTGTGTCTGCTTAGTTCGGCTTAGCAAGGTGAACCCCGGGCGCGAACTTGGAGCCCGGGAAAGCAAGGCCGAAGAGGCACCAGCTCTCCCGCGGCTCTTCTTTCCTGCCGCGACAGAGCGAACGACCAAAGCCTTGCTGAGGAAGCAGCAGCGAAGTGCGGTTCGCGCCAAGCTGAAAACCTCTGCGAAAGCATAGCAGTCGCTGGGAAATCAGAGTCGGTTCTGTGGGCTGCTTTTGTTGCTTGCCTTAGCCTAGTATTCACAGCACGATGGGAGAAACCCGCATAGAGCGAAAGCCTCTTTGCCGGGCATCCCCTCTGGGAAAGCACAGCATTCTTTGGGAAATCAGAGTCGGGTCTGTGGGATGCTGCCTGCCGCTTGCCGGAGCTAGTCTCCACACCACGGTGGATTAAACCCGCATGGAGCGAAATCCTCTTTGCCTGGGCATCCGCTCTTCCTGAGAGAGAAGCGCGGTGGTGCCTGTGGAAAGAGCCTTAAGGAAAGGGACACATCTGTCACTGCAGAGCGAAGGAAGCCGGGCTGCTAAGGAGACACGAGGGGAAGATTAGGGCAGGGTAAAGGGCTCCACTCTGAGGAAGGGGTCTGGGCAGAAAGCATGCCTGTCCTGAGCCTTTGGGCCCAAGGAGACAGCAGCTCCTTGGCCACCTGACCGTGGTGGAGCCATGGGCTTGCCACCAGGCGCCTACCCTAAACTCGAGAAACAACTCCCAGAAAGACCTGGCCATCAGATGCCGTCTTCCTCCAGGATGTAGAAGCTTGGAGGAAGCACGGGGTTTAAGGGGAAGGAGTGGTGACAGTCACCCAAAGCTCCCTATTTAGTGCACGGGCGGTGTGCAGGTATCCTGTCACCTCTCCTTTCCTGTGGGGAAAGCACAGGCCTAGTCCGCGAGTCGGCCTGAGCGCCAGAGTAAAAGGCCAAGCGATGCCTACACCGGGAGATGGTAGTGTGCATAGAGTGCCATCCTAGGCTAAGCGCGCTACTGCACGTTTGTGACTGTGTCTGCTTAGTTCGGCCTGGCAGGGTGAACCTAGGACTCGAACATGGAGCCAGGGAAAGCGAGGCCCAAGAGGCACCAGCTCTCCCGCAGCTCTTCTTCCCTGACGCGACAGAAGCCTTGCTGAGGAAGCAGTGGCGAAGTGCTGTTTGCTCCAAACCAAAGCCTCTGCGAAAGGACAGCATTCCCCGAGAAATGTTTTGGGGGCTGCTGCTGCGTGCCTGAGTCCAGTCTCGCGGTGGGAGAAACCCGCATACAGCGAAAGCCCCTTTGCCTGGGCCTCTCCCCTAGGAAAGCACAGCATCGTTGGGAAATCAGAGTTGGGTTTGGGGAGGCTGCTGCTGCTTGCCTAAGTGAGTCTCCACAGCATGGTGGAAGATACCCGCATGGAGCGAAATCCTCTTTGCCCTAGCATCCCCTCTGCCTGAGAGAGAAGCATGGTTGCACACGTCTGTCACCGCGCTCCCCAGGAGCAATTTTGGGGAAGGCACAGCACGTCGCCCCCGGGGAAGAGAAGGATCCCTTGGCCTTGGTGTCTGGAAACGCTCGGGAAGCAGAATAGCCTGCCGTGGCACGAACAGCAGGCCATGAGAAGACAAGTGTCCTCTGCTACCTGTGCGGAGAGATTGAAGCCTGGCTGCTTAGGAGACATGAGGGGACGACAAGGGCATGGGTGCATGCTCCACTCTGAGGAAGGAGTCTGGGCAGAAGGCAGGCCTGTCCTGTGCCTCTGGTCCCAAGGGGAAAGCATCTCCTTGGCCACCTGTCCCAAGGGCAGACTTGGGCTTGCCACCAGGTGCCATACACAGAACTAGCAGAAATAACCCCATGGAGAAATGTGCAGTCAGATGCCGTCTTCCACCAAGGTATGGCAGCATTGTGGGTGGCAGGGGGTGTGCCGGGGAAAGAGTGGAGACAGTCCCCACCGTTCCCCATCCCAGTGCTCGGGTCCTGTGCAGGGATCCTGAGCCTCTTCTCTCCTGTGGTGAAGGCACTGGCCTTGACCCCGAGTCTGCCCGAGCGCCGGAGCAAATGGCAAAGCCTTACCTACGCCAGGAGATGGTAATAGGCATAGAGTGCCATGCTAGGCCACGCACGCTGCTGCAGGGTTGTGACTGTGTCTGCTTAGTTCGGCTTAGCAAGGTGAACCCCGGGCGCGAACTTGGAGCCCGGGAAAGGAAAGCCCAAGAGGCACCAGCTCTCCCGCGGCTCTTCTTTCCTGCCGCGACAGAGCGAACGACCACAGCCTTGCTGAGGAAGCAGCAACGAAGTGCGGTTCAGGCCAAGCTGAAAACCTCTGCGAAAGCATAGCAGTCGCTGGGAAATCAAGGTCGGTGCTGTGGGCTGCTTTTGTTGCTTGCCTTAGCCTAGTATTCGCAGCACGATGGGAGAAACCCGCATAGAGCGAAAGCCTCTTTGCCGGGGCATCCCCTCTGGGAAAGTACAGCATTCTTGGGAAATCAGAGTCAGGTCTGTGGGATGCTACCTGCTGCTTGCGGGAGCTAGTCTCCACAGCACGGTGGATTAAACCCGCATGGAGCGAAATCCTCTTTGCTGGGCATCCTCTCTGCCTGAGAGAGAAGCGCGTTGATGCCTGTGGAAAGAGCCTTAAGGAAAGGGACACATCTGTCACTGCAGAGCGAAGGAAGCCGGGCTGCTAAGGAGACACGAGGGGAAGATTAGGGCAGGGGAAAGGGCTCCACTCTGAGGAAGGGGTCTGGGCAGAAAGCATGCCTGTCCTGAGCCTTTGGGCCCAAGGAGTCAGCAGTTCCTTGGCCACCTGACTGTGGTGGAGCCATGAGCTTGCCACCAGGCGCCTACCCTAAACTCGAGATACAACTCCCAGAAAGACCTGGCCATCAGATGCCGTCTTCCTCCAGGATGTAGAAGCTTGGAGGAGGCACGGGGTTTAAGGGGAAGGAGTGGCGACAGTCACCCAAAGCTCCCTATTTAGTGCACGGGCGGTGTGCAGGTATCCTGTCGCCTCTCCTCTCCTGTGGGGAAGGCACTGGCCTTGTCCGAGAGTCCGCCTGAGGGCCAGCGCCAAAGGCCAAGAGTTGCCTACACCGGGAGATGGTAATGTGCATTGAGTGCCATCCTAGGCCACGCATGCTGCTGCAGGGTTGTGGCTGTGTCTGCTTAGTTCGGCCCGGCCGGGTAAATCCAGGATGCGAACAACGAGCCCTGGGAAGCGAAGCACAAAGGCACCATCTCTCCCGCAGCACTTCTTCCCTGAAGCGAATGAAGCCTTGCTGAGGAAGCAGCGGCGAAGTGCTGTTCGCTCCAAACCAAAGCCTCTGCGAAAGCACAGCATTCGCTGAGAAATGTTTTGTGGGCTGCTGCTGCGTGCCTGAGCCCAGTCTCGCGGTGGGAGAAACCCGCTGTAGCAAAAGCCTCTTTGCCTGGGCATCTCCCTTAGGAAAGCACAGCTTTCGTTGGGAAATCAGAGTTGGGTTTGGGGATGCTGCTGCTGCTTGCCTGAGCGAGTCTCGGCAACAAGGTGGAAGATACCCGCATGGAGCGAAATCCTCTTTGCCTTAGCATCCCCTCTGCCTGAGAGAGAAGCATGGTTGCACACGTCTGTCAACGCGCTCCCCAGGAGCAATTTTGGGGAAGGCACAGCACGCCGCCCCCGGGGAAGAGAAAGATCCCTTTGCCTTGGGGTCGGGAAAAGCTCGGGAAGCAGAATAGCCTGCCGAGGCACGAACAGCAGGGCGGTGAGAAAACAAGTGTCTCATGCTCCCTGTGCGGGGAGATGGAAGCCTGGCTTCTAAGGAGATATTAGGGGACGACTAGGGCAGGGGCGCGTGCTCCACTCAGAGAAAGGAGTCTGGGCAGAAGGCAGGCCTGTCCTGTGCCTCTGGTCCCAATGGGAAAGCATCTCCTTGGCCACCTGTTTCAAGGGCAGACTTGGCTTGCCACCAGGTGCCATACCCGGAACTCGCAGAAATAACCCCATGGAGAAACGTGCAATCAGATGTCGTCTTCCACCAAATTATGGCAGCATTGTGGGTGGCAGGGGGTGTGCCGGGGAAAGAGTGGAGACAGTCCCTACCGTTCCCCATCCCAGTGCTCGGGCACTGTGCAGGGATCCTGTCGCCTCTTCTCTCCTGTGGTGAAGGCACTGGCCTTGACCCTGAGTCTGTCCGAGCGCCGGAGCAAAAGGCAAAGCCTTACCTATGCCAGGAGATGGTAATAGGCATAGAGTGCCATGCTAGGCCACGCACGCTGCTGCAGGGTTGTGACTGTGTCTGCTTAGTTCGGCTTAGCAAGGTGAACCCCGGGCGCGAACTTGGAGCCCGGGAAAGCAAGGCCCAAGAGGCACCAGCTCTCCCGCGGCTCTTCTTTCCTGCCGCGACAGAGCGAACGACCAAAGCCTTGCTGAGGAAGCAGCAGCGAAGTGCGGTTCGCGCCAAGCTGAAAACCTCTGCGAAAGCATAGCAGTCGCTGGGAAATCAGAGTCGGTTCTGTGGGCTGCTTTTGTTGCTTGCCTTAGCCTAGTATTCACAGCACGATGGGAGAAACCCGCATAGAGCGAAAGCCTCTTTGCCGGGGCATCCCCTCTGGGAAAGCACAGCATTCTTTGGGAAATCAGAGTCGGGTCTGTGGGATGCTGCCTGCTGCTTGCGGGAGCTAGTCTCCACAGCACGGTGGAATAAACCCGCATGGAGCGAAATCCTCTTTGCCAGGGCATCCGATCTGCCTGAGAGAGAAGCGCGTTGGTGCCTGTGGAAAGAGCTTTAAGGAAAGGGACACATCTGTCACTGCAGAGCGAAGGAAGCCGGGCTGCTAAGGAGACACGAGGGGAAGATTAGGGCAGGGGAAAGGGCTCCACTCTGAGGAAGGGGTCTGGGCAGAAAGCATGCCTGTCCTGAGCCTTTGGGCCCAAGGAGACAGCAGCTCCTTGGCCACCTGACCGTGGTGGAGCCATGGGCTTGCCACCAGGCGCCTACCCTAAACTCGAGAAACAACTCCCAGAAAGACCTGGCCATCAGATGCCATCTTCCTCCAGGATGTAGAAGCTTGGAGGAAGCACGGGGTTTAAGGGGAAGGAGTGGTGACAGTCACCCAAAGCTCCCTATTTAGTGCACGGGCGGTGTGCAGGTATCCTGTCACCTCTCCTTTCCTGTGGGGAAAGCACAGGCCTAGTCCGCGAGTCGGCCTGAGCGCCAGAGTAAAAGGCCAAGCGATGCCTACACCGGGAGATGGTAGTGTGCATAGAGTGCCATCCTAGGCTAAGCGCGCTACTGCACGTTTGTGACTGTGTCTGCTTAGTTCGGCCTGGCAGGGTGAACCTAGGACGCGAACATGGAGCCAGGGAAAGCGAGGCCCAAGAGGCACCAGCTCTCCCGCAGCTCTTCTTCCCTGACGCGACAGAAGCCTTGCTGAGGAAGCAGTGGCGAAGTGCTGTTTGCTCCAAACCAAAGCCTCTGCGAAAGGACAGCATTCCCCGAGAAATGTTTTGGGGGCTGCTTCTGCATGCCTGAGTCCAGTCTCGCGGTGGGAGAAACCCGCATACAGCGAAAGCCCCTTTGCCTGGGCCTCTCCCCTAGGAAAGCACAGCATCGTTGGGAAATCAGAGTTGGGTTTGGGGAGGCTGCTGCTGCTTGCCTAAGTGAGTCTCCACAGCATGGTGGAAGATACCCGCATGGAGCGAAATCCTCTTTGCCCTAGCATCCCCTCTGCCTGAGAGAGAAGCATGGTTGCACACGTCTGTCACCGCGCTCCCCAGGAGCAATTTTGGGGAAGGCACAGCACGCCGCCCCCGGGGAAGAGAAGGATCCCTTGGCCTTGGGGTCTGGAAACGCTCGGGAAGCAGTATAGCCTGCCGAGGCACGAAGAGCAGGCCATGAGAAGACAAGTGTCCTCTGTTCCCTGTGCGGAGAGATTGAAGCCTGGCTGCTTAGGAGACATGAGGGGACGACAAGGGCATGGGTGCATGCTCCACTCTGAGGAAGGAGTCTGGGCAGAAGGCAGGCCTGTCCTGTGCCTCTGGTCCCAAGGGGAAAGCATCTCCTTGGCCACCTGTTTCAAGGGCAGACTTGGGCTTGCCACCAGGTGCCATACCCGGAATTCGCAGAAATAACCCATGGAGAAACGTGCAGTCAGATGCCGGCTTCCACCAAGATATGGAAATTGCAGAAATAACCCCATGGAGAAACGTGTAGTCAGATGGCGGCTTCCAGAAAGATGTTGCAGCATTATGGGTGGCAGGGGTGTGGGGGGAAGAAGTGGAGACAGTCCCCACAGTTCCCCAATCCAGTGCCCGGGCCGTGTGCAGGGATCCGGTTGCCTCCTCTCTCCTGTGGTGAAGGCACTGGCCTAGACCCCGAGTCTGCCCGAGCGCCGGAGCAAAAGGCAAAGCCTTACCTTCGCCAGGAGATGGTAATAGGCATAGAGTGCCATGCTAGGCCACGCACGCTGCTGCAGGGTTGTGACTGTGTCTGCTTAGTTCGGCTTAGCAAGGTGATCCCCGAGCGCGAACTTGGAGCCCGGGAAAGCAAGGCCCAAGAGGCACCAGCTCTCCCGCGGCTCTTCTTTCCTGCCGCGACAGAGCGAACGACCAAAGCCTTGCTGAGGAAGCAGCAGCGAAGTGCGGTTCGCGCCAAGCTGAAAACCTCTGCGAAAGCATAGCAGTCGCTGGGAAATCAGAGTCGGTTCTGTGGGCTGCTTTTGTTGCTTGCCTTAGCCTAGTATTCACAGCACGATGGGAGAAACCCGCATAGAGCGAAAGCCTCTTTGCCGGTGCATCCCCTCTGGGAAAGCACAGCATTCTTTGGGAAATCAGAGTCGGGTCTGTGGGATGCTGCCTGCTGCTTGCGGGAGCTAGTCTCCACAGCACGGTGGAATAAACCCGCATGGAGCGAAATCCTCTTTGCCAGGGCATCCGATCTGCCTGAGAGAGAAGCGCGTTGGTGCCTGTGGAAAGAGCTTTAAGGAAAGGGACACATCTGTCACTGCAGAGCGAAGGAAGCCGGGCTGCTAAGGAGACACGAGGGGAAGATTAGGGCAGGGGAAAGGGCTCCACTCTGAGGAAGGGGTCTGGGCAGAAAGCATGCCTGTCCTGAGCCTTTGGGCCCAAGGAGACAGCAGCTCCTTGGCCACCTGACCGTGGTGGAGCCATGGGCTTGCCACCAGGCGCCTACCCTAAACTCGAGAAACAACTCCCAGAAAGACCTGGCCATCAGATGCCATCTTCCTCCAGGATGTAGAAGCTTGGAGGAAGCACGGGGTTTAAGGGGAAGGAGTGGTGACAGTCACCCAAAGCTCCCTATTTAGTGCACGGGCGGTGTGCAGGTATCCTGTCACCTCTCCTTTCCTGTGGGGAAAGCACAGGCCTAGTCCGCGAGTCGGCCTGAGCGCCAGAGTAAAAGGCCAAGCGATGCCTACACCGGGAGATGGTAGTGTGCATAGAGTGCCATCCTAGGCTAAGCGCGCTACTGCACGTTTGTGACTGTGTCTGCTTAGTTCGGCCTGGCAGGGTGAACCTAGGACGCGAACATGGAGCCAGGGAAAGCGAGGCCCAAGAGGCACCAGCTCTCCCGCAGCTCTTCTTCCCTGACGCGACAGAAGCCTTGCTGAGGAAGCAGTGGCGAAGTGCTGTTTGCTCCAAACCAAAGCCTCTGCGAAAGGACAGCATTCCCCGAGAAATGTTTTGGGGGCTGCTTCTGCATGCCTGAGTCCAGTCTCGCGGTGGGAGAAACCCGCATACAGCGAAAGCCCCTTTGCCTGGGCCTCTCCCCTAGGAAAGCACAGCATCGTTGGGAAATCAGAGTTGGGTTTGGGGAGGCTGCTGCTGCTTGCCTAAGTGAGTCTCCACAGCATGGTGGAAGATACCCGCATGGAGCGAAATCCTCTTTGCCCTAGCATCCCCTCTGCCTGAGAGAGAAGCATGGTTGCACACGTCTGTCACCGCGCTCCCCAGGAGCAATTTTGGGGAAGGCACAGCACGCCGCCCCCGGGGAAGAGAAGGATCCCTTGGCCTTGGTGTCTGGAAACGCTCGGGAAGCAGAATAGCCTGCCGTGGCACGAACAGCAGGCCATGAGAAGACAAGTGTCCTCTGTTCCCTGTGCGGAGAGATTGAAGCCTGGCTGCTTAGGAGACATGAGGGGACGACAAGGGCATGGGTGCATGCTCCACTCTGAGGAAGGAGTCTGGGCAGAAGGCAGGCCTGTCCTGTGCCTCTGGTCCCAAGGGGAAAGCATCTCCTTGGCCACCTGTTTCAAGGGCAGACTTGGGCTTGCCACCAGGTGCCATACCCGGAACTCGCAGAAATAACCCATGGAGAAACGTGCAGTCCGATGCCGTCTTCCACCAAGATATGGCAGCATTGTGGGTGGCAGGGGGTGTGCCGGGGAAAGAGTGGAGACAGTCCCCACCGTTCCCCATCCCAGTGCTCGGGCACTGTGCAGGGATCCTGTCGCCTCTTCTCTCCTGTGGTGAAGGCACTTGCCTTGACCCCGAGTCTGCCCGAGCGCCGGAACAAAAGGCAAAGCCTTACCTACGCCAGGAGATGGTAATAGGCATAGAGTGCCATGCTAGGCCACGCACGCTGCTGCAGGGTTGTGACTGTGTCTGCTTAGTTCGGCTTAGCAAGGTGATCCCCTAGCGCGAACATGGAGCCCGGGAAAGCAAGGCCCAAGAGGCACCAGCTCTCCCGCGGCTCTTCTTTCCTGCCGCGACAGAGCGAAGGACCAAAGCCTTGCTGAGGAAGCAGCAGCGAAGTGCGGTACGCGCCAAGCTGAAAACCTCTGCGAAAGCATAGCAGGCGCTTCGAAATCAGAGTCGGTTCTGTGGGCTGCTTTTGTTGCTTGAATTAGCCTAGTATTCGCAGCACGATGGGAGAAACCCGCATAGAGCGAAAGCCTCTTTGCCGGGGCATCCCCTCTGGGAAAGCACAGCATTCTTTAGGGAAATCAGAGTCAGGTCTGTGGGATGCTGCCTGCTGCTTGCGGGAGCTAGACTCCACAGCACGGTGGAATAAACCCGCATGGAGCGAAATCCTCTTTGCCAGGGCATCCGATCTGCCTGAGAGAGAAGCACGTTGGTGCCTTTGGAAAGAGCTTAAGGAAAGCGACACATCTGTCACTGCAGAGCGAAGGAAGCCAGGCTGCTAAGGAGACACGAGGGGAAGATTAGGGCAGGGGAAAGGGCTCCACTCTGAGGAAGGGGTCTGGGCAGAAAGCATGCCTGTCCTGAGCCTTTGGGCCCAAGGAGACAGCAGCTCCTTGGCCACCTGACCGTGGTGGAGCCATGGGCTTGCCACCAGGCGCCTACCCTAAACTCGAGAAACAACTCCCAGAAAGACCTGGCCATCAGATGCCGTCTTCCTCCAGGATGTAGAAGCTTGGAGGAGGCACGGGGTTTAAGGGGAAGGAGTGGTGACAGTCACCCAAAGCTCCCTATTTAGTGCACGGGCGGTGTGCAGGTATCCTGTCACCTCTCCTTTCCTGTGGGGAAAGCACAGGCCTAGTCCGCGAGTCGGCCTGAGCGCCAGAGTAAAAGGCCAAGCGATGCCTACACCGGGAGATGGTAGTGTGCATAGAGTGCCATCCTAGGCTAAGCGCGCTACTGCACGTTTGTGACTGTGTCCGCTTAGTTCGGCCTGGCAGGGTGAACCTAGGACGCGAACATGGAGCCAGGGAAAGCGAGGCCCAAGAGGCACCAGCTCTCCTGCAGCTCTTCTTCCCTGACGCGACAGAAGCCTTGCCGAGGAAGCAGTGGCGAAGTGCTGTTTGCTCCAAACCAAAGCCTCTGCGAAAGGACAGCATTCCCCGAGAAATGTTTTGGGGGCTGCTGCTGCGTGCCTGAGTCCAGTCTCGCGGTGGGAGAAACCCGCATACAGCGAAAGCCCCTTTGCCTGGGCCTCTCCTTTAGGAAAGCACATCATAGTTGGGAAATCAGAGTTGGGTTTGTGGAGGCTGCTGCTGCTTGCCTAAGTGAGTCTCCACAGCATGGTGGAAGATACCCGCATGGAGCGAAATCCTCTTTGCCCTAGCATCCCCTCTGCCTGAGAGAGAAGCATGGTTGCACACGTCTGTCACCGCGCTCCCCAGGAGCAATTTTGGGGAAGGCACAGCACGCCGCCCCCGGGGAAGAGAAGGATCCCTTGGCCTTGGTGTCTGGAAACGCTCGGGAAGCAGAATAGCCTGCCGTGGCACGAACAGCAGTCCATGAGAAGACAAGTGTCCTCTGCTCCCTGTGCGGAGAGATGGAAGCCTGGCTGCTTAGGAGACTTGAGGGGACGACAAGGGCATGGGTGCGTGCTCCACTCTGAGGAAGGAGTCTGGGCAGAAGGCAGGCCTGTCCTGTGCCTCTGGTCCCAAGGGGAAAGCATCTCCTTGGCCACCTGTCCCAAGGGCAGACTTGGGCTTGCCACCAGGTGCCATACCCAGAACTCGCAGAAATAACTCCATGGAGAAATGTGCAGTCAGATGCCGTCTTCCACCAAGATATGGCAGCATTGTGGGTGGCAGGGGGTGTGCCGGGGAAAGAGTGGAGACAGTCCCCACCGTTCCCCATCCCAGTGCTCAGGTCCTGTGCCGGGATCCTGTCGCCTCTTCTCTCCTGTGGTGAAGGCACTGGCCTTGACCCCGAGTCTGCCCGAGCGCCGGAGCAAAAGGCAAAGCCTTACCTACGCCAGGAGATGGTAATAGGCATAGAGGGCCATGCTAGACCCGGCACGCTGCTGCAGGGTTGTGACTGTGTCTGCTTAGTTCGGCTTAGCAAGGTGAACCCCGGGCGCGAACTTGGAGCCCGGGAAAGCAAAGCCCAAGAGGCACCAGCTCTCCCGCGGCTCTTCTTTCCTGCCGCGACAGAGCGAACGACCACAGCCTTGCTGAGGAAGAAGCAGCGAAGTGTGGTTCGCGCCAAGCTGAAAACCTCTGCGAAAGCATAGCAGTCGCTGGGAAATCAGAGTCGGTGCTGTGGGCTGCTTTTGTTGCTTGCCTTAGGCTAGTATTCGCAGCACGATGGGAGAAACCCGCATAGAGCAAAAGCCTCTTTGCCGGGGCATCCCCTCTGGTAAAGCACAGCATTCTTTGGGAAATCAGAGTCAGGTCTGTAGGATGCTACCTGCTGCTTGCGGGAGCTAGTCTCCACAGCACGGTGGAATAACCCGCATGGAGCGAAATCCTCTTTGCCTGGGCATCCGCTCTGCCTGAGAGAGAAGCGCGTTGATGCCTGTGGAAAGAGCCTTAAGGAAAGGGACACATCTGTCACTGCAGAGAGAAGGAAGCCGGGCTGCTAAGGAGACACGAGGGGAAGATTAGGGCAGGGGAAAGGGCTCCACTCTAAGGAAGGAGTCTGGGCAGAAAGCATGCCTGTCTTGAGCCTTTGGGCCCAAGGAGACAGCAGCTCCTTGGCCACCTGACCGTGGTGGAGCCATGGGCTTGCCACCAGGTGCCTAGCCTAAACTCGAGAAACAACTCCCAGAAAGACCTGGCCATCAGATGCCGTCTTCCTCCAGGATGTAGAAGCTTGAAGGAGGCACGGGGTTTAAGGGGAGGGAGTGGTGACAGTCACCCAAAGCTCCCTATTTAGTGCACGGGCGGTGTGCAGGGATCCTGTCACCTCTCCTTTCCTGTGGGGAAAGCACAGGCCTAGTCCGCGAGTCGGCCTGAGCGCCAGAGTAAAAGGCCAAGCGATGCCTACACCGGGAGATGGTAGTGTGCATAGAGTGCCATCCTAGGCTAAGCGCGCTACTGCACGTTTGTGACTGTGTCTCCTTAGTTCGGCCTGGCAGGGTGAACCTAGGACGCGAACATGGAGCCCGGGAAAGCGAGGCCCAAGAGGCACCAGCTCTCCCACAGTTCTTCTTCCCTGACGCGACAGAAGCCTTGCTGAGGAAGCAGTGGCGAAGTGCTGTTTGTTCCAAACCAAAGCCTCTGCGAAAGGACAGCATTCCCCGAGAAATGTTTTGGGGGCTGCTGCTGCGTGCCTGAGTCCAGTCTCGCGGTGGGAGAAACCCGCATACAGCGAAAGCCCCTTTGCCTGGGCCTCTCCCCTAGGAAATCACAGCATTCGTTGGGAAATCAGAGTTGGGTTTGGGGAGGCTGCTGCTGCTTGCCTCAGCGAGTCTCCACAGCATGGTGGAAGATACACGCATGGAGCGAAATCCTCTTTGCCCTAGCATCTTTTCGGCCTGAGAGAGAGGCATGGTTGCTCACGTCTGTCACCGCGCTCCCCAGGAGTAATTTTGGGGAAGGCACAGCACGCCGCCCCCGGGGAAGAGAAGGAGCCCTTGGCCTTGGGGTCGGGAAACGCTCGGGAACAGTGTAGCCTGCCGTGGCATGAACAGCAGGCCATGAGAAGACAAGTGTCCTCTGCTCCCTGTGCGGAGAGATGGAAGCCTGGCTGCTAAGGAGACTTGAGGGGACGATAAGGGCATGGGTGCCTGCTCCACTCTGAGGAAGGAGTCTGGGCAAAAGGCAGGCCTGTCCTGTGCCTCTGTTACCAAGGGGACAGCATCTCCTTGGCCACCTGTCGCAAGGAGACTTGGGCTTGCCACCAGGTGCCATACCTGGAAATTGCAGAAATAACCCCATGGAGAAACGTGCAGTCAGAAGCCGACTTCCAGAAAGATGTTGCAGCATTATAGGTGGCAGGGGTGCGGCGGGGAAGGAGTGGAGACAGTCCCCCACAGTTCCCCATCCCAGTGCCCGGGCCGTGTGCAGGGATCCGGTTGCCTCCTCTCTCCTGTGGTGAAGGCACTGGCCTAGACCCCGAGTCTGCCCGAGCGCCGGAGCAAAAGGCAAAGCCTTACCTTCGGCAGGAGATGGTAATAGGCATAGAGTGCCATGCTAGGCCACGCATGCTGCTGCAGGGTTGTGACTGTGTCTGCTTAGTTCGGCTTAGCAAGGTGATCCCCGAGCGCGAACATGGAGCCCGGGAAAGCAAGGCCCAAGAGGCACCAGCTCTCCCGCGGCTCTTCTTTCCTGCCGCGACAGAGCGAACCACCAAAGCCTTGCTGAGGAAGCAGCAGCGAAGTGCGGTTCGCGCCAAGCTGAAAACCTCTGCGAAAGCATAGCAGTCGCTGGGAAATCAGAGTCGGTGCTCTGGGCTGCTTTTGTTGCTTGCCTTAGCCTAGTATTTGCAGCACGATGGGAGAAACCCGCATAGAGCGAAAGCCTCTTTGCCGGGGCATCCCCTCTGGGAAAGCACAGCATTCTTTGGGAAATCAGAGTCGGGTCTGTGGGATGCTGCCTGCTGCTTGCGGGAGCTAGTCTCCACAGCACGGTGGAATAAACCCGCATGGAGCAAAATCCTCTTTGCCAGGGCATCCGATCTGCCTGAGAGAGAAGCGCGTTGGTGCCTGTGGAAAGAGCTTTAAGGAAAGGGACACATCTGTCACTGCAGAGCGAAGGAAGCCGGGCTGCTAAGGAGACACGAGGGGAAGATTAGGGCAGGGGAAAGGGCTCCACTCTGAGGAAGGGGTCTGGGCAGAAAGCATGCCTGTCCTGAGCCTTTGGGCCCAAGGAGACAGCAGCTCCTTGGCCACCTGACCGTGGTGGAGCCATGGGCTTGCCACCAGGCGCCTACCCTAAACTCGAGAAACAACTCCCAGAAAGACCTGGCCATCAGATGCCGTCTTCCTCCAGGATGTAGAAGCTTGGAGGAGGCACGGGGTTTAAGGGGAAGGAGTGGTGACAGTCACCCAAAGCACCCTATTTAGTGCACGGGCGGTGTGCAGGTATCCTGTCACCTCTCCTTTCCTGTGGGGAAAGCACAGGCCTAGTCCACAAGTCGGCCTGAGCGCCAGAGTAAAAGGCCAAGCGATGCCTACACCGGGAGATGGTAGTGTGCATAGAGTGCCATCCTAGGCTAAGCGCGCTACTGCACGTTTGTGACTGTGTCCGCTTAGTTCGGCCTGGCAGGGTGAACCTAGGACGCGAACATGGAGCCAGGGAAAGCGAGGCCCAAGAGGCACCAGCTCTCCCGCAGCTCTTCTTCCCTGACGCGACAGAAGCCTTGCTGAGGAAGCAGTGGCGAAGTGCTGTTTGCTCCAAACCAAAGCCTCTGCGAAAGGACAGCATTCCCCGAGAAATGTTTTGGGGACTGCTGCTGCGGGCCTGAGTCCAGTCTCGCGGTGGGAGAAACCCGCATAGCGAAAGCCCCTTTGCCTGGGCCTCTCCCCTAGGAAAGCACAGCATCGTTGGGAAATCAGAGTTGGGTTTGAAGAGGCTGCTGCTGCTTGCCTAAGTGAGTCTCCACAGCATGGTGGAAGATACCCGCATGGAGCGAAATCCTCTTTGCCCTAGCATCCCCTCTGCCTGAGAGAGAAGCATGGTTGCACACGTCTGTCACCGCGCTCCCCAGGAGCAATTTTGGGGAAGGCACAGCACGCCGCCCCCGGGGAAGAGAAGGATCCCTTGGCCTTGGTGTCTGGAAACGCTCGGGAAGCAGAATAGCCTGCCGTGGCACGAACAGCAGGCCATGAGAAGACAAGTGTCCTCAGCTCCCTTTGCAGAGAGATTGAAGCCTGGCTGCTTAGGAGACATGAGGGGACGACAAGGGCATGGGTGCATGCTCCACTCTGAGGAAGGAGTCTGGGCAGAAGGCAGGCCTGTCCTGTGCCTCTGGTCCCAAGGGGAAAGCATCTCCTGGCCACCTGTCCCAAGGGCAGACTTGGGCTTGCAAACAGGTGCCATACCTGGAACTTGCAGAAACAACCCCATGGAGAAATGTGCAGTCAGATGCCGTCTTCCACCAAGACATGGCAGCATTGTGGGTAGCAGGGGGTGTGCCGGGGAAAGAGTGGAGACAGTCCCCACCGTTCCCCATCCCAGTGCTCGGGTCCTGTGCAGGGATCCTGTCGCCTCTTCTCTCCTGTGGTGAAGGCACTGGCCTTCACCCCGAGTCTGCCCGAGCGCCGGAGCAAAAGGCAAAGCCTTACCTACGCCAGGAGATGGTAATAGGCATAGAGTGCCATGCTAGGCCACGCACGCTGCTGCAGGGTTGTGACTGTGTCTGCTTAGTTCGGCTTAGCAAGGTCATCCCCGGGCGCGACCTTGGAACCCGGGAAAGCAAGGCCCAAGAGGCACCAGCTCTCCCGCGGCTCTTCTTTCCTGCCGCGACAGAGCGAAGGACCACAGCCTTGCTGAGGATGCAGCAGCGAAGTGTGGTTTGCGCCAAGCTGAAAACCTCTGCGAAAGCATGGCAGTCGCTGGGAAATCAGAGTCGGTTCTGTGGGCTGCTTTTGAGCTTGCCGTAGCCTAGTATTCGCAGCACGATGGGAGAAACCCGCATAGAGCGAAAGCCTCTTTGCCGGGGCATCCCCTCTGGGAAAGCACAGCATTCTTTGGGAAATCAGAGTCGGGTCTGTGGGATGCTGCCTGCTGCTTGCGGGAGCTTGTCTCCACAGCACGGTGGAATAAACCCGCATGGAGCGAAATCCTCTCTGCCTGGCCATCCGCTCTGCCTGAGAGAGAAGCGCGGTGGTGCCCGTGGAAAGAGCCTTAAGGAAAGGGACACATCTGTCACTGCAGAGCGAAGGAAGCCTGGCTGCTAAGGAGACACGAGGGGAAGATTAGGGCAGGGGAAAGGGCTCCACTCTGAGGAAGGGGTCTGGGCAGAAAGCATGCCTGTCCTGAGCCTTTGGGCCCAAGGAGACAGCAGCTCCTTGGCCACCTGACCGTGGTGGAGCCATGGGCTTGCCACCAGGCGCCTACCCTAAACTCGAGAAACAACTCCCAGAAAGACCTCTCCATCAGATGCCGTCTTCCTCCAGGATGTAGAAGCTTGGAGGAGGCACGGGGTTTAAGGGGAAGGAGTGGTGACAGTCACCCAAAGCTCCCTATTCAGTGCACGTGCAGTGTGCAGGTATCCTGTCACCTCTCCTTTCCTGTGGGGAAAGCACAGGCCTAGTCCGCGAGTGGGCCTGAACGCCAGAGTAAAAGGCCAAGCGTTGCCTACACCGGGAGGTGGTAGTGTGCATAGAGTGCCATCCTAGGCTAAGCGCGCTACTGCACGTTTGTGACTGTGTCCGCTTAGTTCGGCCTGGCAGGGTGAACCTAGGACGCGAACATGGAGCCAGGGAAAGCAAGGCCCAAGAGGCACCAGCTCTCCCGCAGCTCTTCTTCCCTGACGCGACAGAAGCCTTGCTGAGGAAGCAGTGGCGAAGTGCTGTTTGCTCCAAACCAAAGCCTCTGCGAAAGGACAGCATTCCTCGAGAAATGTTTTGGGGGCTGCTGCTGCGTGCCTGAGTCCAGTCTCGCGGTGGGAGAAACCCGCATACAGCGAAAGCCCCTTTGCCTGGGCCTCTCCCCTAGGAAAGCACAGCATTCGTTGGGAAATCAGAGGTGGGTTTGGGGAGGCTGCTGCTGCTTGCCTAAGCGAGTCTCCACAGCATGGTGGAAGATACCCGCATGGAGCGAAATCCTCTTTGCCCTAGCATCCCCTCTGCCTGAGACAGAAGCATGGTTGCTCACGTCTGTCACCGCGCTCCCCAGGAGCAAGTGTTGAGAAGGCACAGCACGCCGCCCCCGGGGAAGAGAAGGATCCCTTGGCCTTGGGGTCGGGAAACGCTCGGGAACAGGGTAGCCTGCCGTGGCACGAACAGCAGGCCATGAGAAGACAAGTGTCCTCTGCTCCCTGTGCGGAGAGATTGAAGCCTGGCTGCTTAGGAGACATGAGGGGACGACAAGGGCATGGGTGCATGCTCCACTCTGAGGAAGGAGTCTGGGCAGAAGGCAGGCCTGTCCTGTGCCTCTGTTACCAAGGGGACAGCATCTCCTTGGCCACCTGTCCCAAGGAGACTTGGGCTTGCCACCAGGTGCCATACCCGGAACTTGCAGAAACAACCCCATGGAGAAATGTGCAGTCAGATGCCGTCTTCCACCAAGATATGGCAGCATTGTGGGTGGCAGGGGGTGTGCCGGGGAAAGAGTGGAGACAGTCCCCACCGTTCCCCATCCCAGTGCTCGGGTCCTGTGCAGGGATCCTGTCGCCTCTTCTCTCCTGTGGTGAAGGCACTGGCCATCACCCCGAGTCTGCCCGAGCGCCGGAGCAAAAGGCAAAGCCTTACCTACGCCAGGAGATGGTAATAGGCATAGAGTGCCATGCTAGGCCACGCACGCTGCTGCAGGGTTGTGACTGTGTCTGCTTAGTTCGGCTTAGCAAGGTGAACCCCGGGCGCGAACTTGGAGCCCGGGAAAGCAAAGCCCAAGAGGCACCAGATCTCCCGCGGCTCTTCTTTCCTGCCGCGACAGAGCGAATGACCACAGCCTTGCTGAGGAAGCAGCAGCGAAGTGCGGTTCGCGCCAAGCTGAAAACCTCTGCGAAAGCATAGCAGTCGCTGGGAAATCATAGTCGGTGCTGTGGGCTGCTTTTGTTGCTTGCCTTAGCCTAGTATTCGCAGCACGATGGGAGAAACACGCATAGAGCAAAAGCCTCTTTGCCGGGGCATCCCCTCTGGGAAAGCACAGCATTCTTTGGGAAATCAGAGTCGGGTCTGTGGGATGCTGCCTGCTGCTTGCAGGAGCTAGTCTCCAAAGCACGGTGGAATAAACCCACATGGAGCGAAATCCTCTTTGCCAGGGCATCCGATCTGCCTGAGAGAGAAGCGCGTTGGTGCCTGTGGAAAGAGCTTTAAGGAAAGGGACACATCTGTCACTGCAGAGCGAAGGAAGCCGGGCTGCTAAGGAGACACGAGGGGAAGATTAGGGCAGGGGAAAGGGCTCCACTCTGAGGAAGGGGTGTGGGCAGAAAGCATGCCTGTCCTGAGCCTTTGGGCCCAAGGAGACAGCAGCTCCTTGGCCACCTGACCGTGGTGGAGCCATGGGCTTGCCACCAGGCGCCTACCCTATACTCGAGAAACAA
Organism: Mustela nivalis; assembly: GCF_964662115.1. Classification (NCBI taxonomy): domain Eukaryota; kingdom Metazoa; phylum Chordata; class Mammalia; order Carnivora; family Mustelidae; genus Mustela; species Mustela nivalis. The sequence goes on from NW_028135832.1 coordinate 248,233, forward strand.
CTCCCAGAAAGACCTGGCCATCAGATGCCGTCTTCCTCCAGGATGTAGAAGCTTGGAGGAGGCACGGGGTTTAAGGGGAAGGAGTGGTGACAGTCACCCAAAGCTCCCTATTTAGTGCACCGGCGGTGTGCAGGTATCCTGTCACCTCTCCTTTCCTGTGGGGAAAGCACAGGCCTAGTCCGCGAGTGGTCCTGAGCGCCAGAGTAAAAGGCCAAGAGTTGCCTACACCGGGAGATGGTAGTGAGCATAGAGTGCCATCCTAGGCTAAGCGCGCTACTGCACGTTTATGACTGTGTCTGCTTAGTTCGGCCTGGCAGGGTGAACCTAGGACGCGAACATGGAGCCAGGGAAAGCGAGGCCCAAGAGGCACCAGCTCTCCCGCAGCTCTTCTTCCCTGACGCGACAGAAGCCTTGCTGGAGAAGCAGTGGCGAAGTGCTGTTTGCTCCAAACCAAAGCCTCTGCGAAAGGACAGCATTCCCCGAGAAATGTTTTGGGGGCTGCTGCTGCGTGCCTGAGTCCAGTCTCGCGGTGGGAGAAACCCGCATACAGCGAAAGCCCCTTTGCCTGGGCCTCTCCCCTAGGAAAGCACAGCATTCGTTGGGAAATCAGAGTTGGGTTTGAAGAGGCTGCTGCTGCTTGCCTAAGCGAGTCTCCACAGCATGGTGGAAGATACCCGCATGGAGCGAAATCCTCTTTGCCCTAGCATCCTTTCTGCCTGAGACAGAAGCATGGTTGCTCACGTCTGTCACCGCGCTCCCCAGGAGCAAGTGTTGGGAAGGCACAGCACGCCGCCCCCGGGGAAGAGAAGGATCCCTTGGCCTTGGGGTCGGGAAACGCTCGGGAACAGGGTAGCCTGCCGTGGTACGAACAGCAGGCCATGAGAAGACAAGTGTCCTCTGCTCCCTGTGCGGAGAGATTGAAGCCTGGCTGCTTAGGAGACATGAGGGGACGACAAGGGCATGGGTGCATGCTCCACTCTGAGGAAGGAGTCTGGGCAGAAGGCAGGCCTGTCCTGTGCCTCTGTTACCAAGGGGACAGCATCTCCTTGGCCACCTGTCCCAAGGAGACTTGGGCTTGCCACCAGGTGCCATACCTGGAAATTGCAGAAACAACCCCATGGAGAAACGTGCAGTCAGATGCCGGCTTCCAGAAAGATGTTGCAGCATTATGGGTGGCAGGGGTGCGGGGGGAAGGAGTGGAGACAGTCCCCACAGAACTAGCAGAAATAACCCCATGGAGAAATGTGCAGTCAGATGCCGTCTTCCACCAAGATATGGCAGCATTGTGGGTGGCAGGGGGTGTGCCGGGGAAAGAGTGGAGACAGTCCCCACCGTTCCCCATCCCAGTGCTCGGGTCCTGTGCAGGGATCCTGTCGCCTCTTCTCTCCTGTGGTGAAGGCACTGGCCTTGACCCCGAGTCTGCCCGAGCGCCGGAGCAAAAGGCAAAGCCTTACCTATGCCAGGAGATGGTAATAGGCATAGAGTTCCATGCTAGGCCACGCACGCTGCCTCAGGGTTGTGACTGTGTCTGCTTAGTTCAGCTTAGCAAGGTGAACCCCGGGCGCGAACTTGGAGCCCGGGAAAGCAAAGCCCAAGAGGCACCAGCTCTCCCGCGGCTCTTCTTTCCTGCCGCGACAGAGCGAAGGACCAGAGCCTTGCTGAGGATGCAGCAGCGAAGTGCGGTTTGCGCCAAGCTGAAAACCTCTGCGAAAGCATGGCAGTCCCTGGGAAATCAGAGTCGGTTCTGTGGGCTGCGTTTGTTGCTTGCCTTAGCCTAGTATTCGCAGCACGATGGGAGAAACCCGCATAGAGCGAAAGCCTCTTTGCCGGGGCATCCCCTCTGGGAAAGCACAGCATTCTTTGGGAAATCAGAGTCGGGTCTGTGGGATGCTGCCTGCTGCTTGCCTGATCTAGTCTCCACAGCACGGTGGAATAAACCCGCATGGAGCGAAATCCTCTTTGCCTGGGCATCCGCTCTGCCTGAGAGAGAAGCGCATTGATGCCTGCGGAAAGAGCCTTAAGGAAAGGGACACATCTGTCACTGCAGAGCGAAGGAAGCCGGGCTGCTAAGGAGACACGAGGGGAAGATTAGGGCAGGGGAAAGGGCCCCACTCTGAGGAAGGGGTCTGGGCAGAAAGCATGCCTGTCCTGAACCTTTGGGCCCAAGGAGACAGCAGCTCCTTGGCCACCTGACCGTGGTGGAGCCATGGGCTTGCCACCAGGCGCCTACCCTAAACTCGAGAAACAACTCCCAAAAAGACCTGGCCATCAGATGCCGTCTTCCTCCAGGATGTAGAAGCTTGGAGGAGGCATGGGTTTTAAGGGGAAGGAGTGGGGACAGTCCCCCAAAGCTCCCTATTCAGTGCACGGGCGGTGTGCAGGGATACTGTGACCTCTCCTATCCTGTGGGAGAAGCACAGGTCTGGTCCGCGAGTCGGCCTGAGCGCCAGAGTAAAAGGCCAAGCGATTCCTACACCGGGAGATGGTAGTGTGCATAGAGTGCCATCCTAGGCTAAGCGCGCTACTGCACGGTTGTGACTGTGTCTGCTTAGTTCGGCCTGGCAGGGTGAACCCAGGACGCGAACATGGAGCCCGTGAAAGCGAGGCCCAAGAGACACCAGCTCTCCCGCAGCTCTTCTTCCCTGATGCGACTGAAGCCTTGCTGAGGATGCAGCGGCGAAGTGCTGTTCGCTCCAAACCAAAGCCTCTGCGAAAGCACAGCATTCGCTGAGAAATGTTGTGCGGGCTGCTGCTGCTTGCCTGAGCCCAGTCTCGCGGTGGGGAAAACCCGCATACAGCAAAAGCCTCTTTGCCTGGGCATCTCCCTTACGAAAGCACAGCATTCGTTGGGAAATCAGAGTTGGGTTTGGGGATGCTGCTGCTGCTTGCCTGAGCGAGTCTCGGCAACATGGTGGAAGATACCCGCATGGAGCGAAATCCTCTTTGCCCGGGCATCCCCTCTGGGAAAGCACAGCATTCTTTGGGAAATCAGAGTCGGGTCTGTGGAATGCTGCCTGCTGCTTGCCGGAGCTAGTCTCCACAGCACGGTGGAATAAACCCGCATGGAGCGAAATTCTCTTTGCCTGGTCATCCTCTTTGCCTGAGAGAGATGCATGGTTGCACACGTCTGTCACTGCTCTCCCCAGGAGCAAGTGTGGGGAAGGCACAGCACGCTGTCCCCGGGGAAGAGAAGGAGCCATTGGCCTTGGGGTCTGGAAAATTGAACAGCCACATGCAGAAAATGAAATTGGACCATTTCCTTACACCATACATGAAAATAGACTGGAAATGGATGAAGAAGCATAATGTGAGAAAGGAATCCATCATAGTCCTTGAGGAGAGAACAGGTAGCAACTTCTTTGACCTCAGCAGCAGCAACTTCTTCCTAGGAACATCGCGAAAGGCAAGGGAAGCAAGGGCAAGAATGAACTATTGGGATTTCATCAGATCCAAAAGCTTTTGCACTGCATAGGAAACAGTTAACAAAGCCAAAAGATGACTGTCAGAAGTTATCTGGGAGAAGATATTTGCAAATAACATACCAGATAAAGGGCCAGTATCCAAAATCTCTAAAGAGCTTATCAAACTCAACACCCTAAAAACAAAAAATCCAATGAAGGAATGGGCAGAGGACATGAACAGACATTTCTGCAAAGAATACATCCAAATGGCCAACAGACACATGAAAAAATGTTCCACATCACTCGGCATCAGGGAAATAGAAATCAAAACCAGAATGAGATACCACCTCACACCGTTCAGAATGGCTAAAATGAACAAGTCCGTCAATGACAGATGCTGGCGAGGATGTGGAGAAAGGGCAACCCTCCTACACTGTACGTGGGAATGCAAGCTGGTGCATCCACTCTGGAAAACAGCGTGGACGTGCCTCAAAAAGCTGAAAATAGAACTACCCTATGACCCAGTGCTTGTAGTACTGGGTATATACCCTACAGATACAAACGTGGCATTCTGAAGGGGCACATGCACCCAAATGTTTATAGCAGCAATGTCCACAATAGTTAAACTATGGAAAGAAACTAAATGTCCTTCAACAGATGAATCAATAAATAAGATGTGGTATATATGTTCAATGGAATACTATGCAGCCATCAAAAGAAATGAAATCCTGCTATTTGTGATGACGTGGAATGGAACTAGAGGGTATTATGCTTGGAGAAATAAATCAATCTGAGAAAGACAACTATCATATGATCTCCCTGATATGATGAAGGGGAGATGCAACATAGGCAGTTTCGGGCGTACGAAAAGAAAAATATAAAAAGATGGTTTTAGGAGGGAGACAAACCATAAAAGACTGAATCGCACAAAACAGACTGAGGGTTGCTGGGGGGAGGTGTGTTGGGAGAGGATGGTGGGGGTATGGACATTGCAGAGGGCAGGTGCTATGATGAGTGATGGTGAGTGCTGTGAAATGTGTAAACCTGGTGATTCACAGACCTCTACCCCTAGGGATAAAAACACATTATATGTTTATAAAAAATTTTTAAAAATAATTTAAAAAACCCATTAAAGAAAAAACACAGATTGCAAGCCCAGAGCTAATCTCATATTCAATCAAAAACTTTTGAAAGTTTTCCCCTTAAAGATCAGAAGAAAGACAAGTGTGTCCATTTTCACTACTCTCATTTGACATAGTACTGGATGTCCTAGCCAGAGAAACAAGGAACACAAAAAAATAAGAGACTCCAAAAAAAAAAAAAAAAAGGAAGAAGTAAAATTTTCTTTTTTTGGATAACATGAACTTACATGTTAAAAAATCCTTAAAAATTCACAAAAAATTTGAATAAACAAATTTAGTAAAATTACCAAATACAAGATTAATATATAAAAGAAAAGAATTTTGTTTTGTTTCCTTTTTTTTTAAGGACTGCTTCCCAGTTTGTCATGTCATCCTTGTTCAGTGATCACGCTAATCTTCTCTGCATCATTCCAATTTTAGTATATGTGCTGCCAAAGTAAGCACAAGACAGGAGCATTTTAACATTCTAATGATGAACTATCTGAAAAAATAAAGAAAACAATCTAATTCACAATAGCATCAAAAATAATAAAATACTTAGGAATAGATTTAACTAAGAAGATGAAAGATCTGTACTCCATAAACTATGACATTGATAAAGAAATTGAAGGTGACAGAAATGGAAAGATAGCTCATATTTATGAATGGTAAGAATTAACATTGTTAAAATGTCCATACTACCGTAAACCATCTGTAAATCCAATTCCTATCAAAAATCCAATGTTAGGGGCGCCTGGGTGGCTCAGTGGGTTAAGCCGCTGCCTTCGGCTCTGGTCATGATCCCAGGGTCCTGGGATGGAGCTCTGTGCTCAGCAGGAAGCCTGCTTCCTCTTCTCTCTCTGCCTGCCTCTCTGCCTGCTTGTCATCTCTCTCTGTCAAATAAATAAATTAAAAATCTTTTAAAAAAATCCAATATTATTTTTTTAGAGAAGTAAGTAAAGAATCCTAAAGTTTATATGAGACCATAAAAGACAACAAATAATCAAAGCAGTTCTGAGAAAGAATGAAGAAGGGAGATTACACTTCTTGATTTGAAACTATACTACAAAGCCCTCATGCTCAAAACAATAAAGTATACTGGCATAAAAACAGACCAATAAACAAGTAGAAGAGAATTGAGAGTCCAGAAATAAATCCTTTCATACAGTCACCTAATATTTGACAGGGGCCAACATATGTAATGGGTAAAGATAGTCTGTTCAATAAATGATATTTAAAACTGAATAGTCACATAAACAGTATGAAACTGGAACCTTATATCACTCATAAGTCTGAACTTGAAATAGATTAAAGACTTAAAGGTGATTCATGAAACTAAATTTCCTAAAGGAAAACATAGGAAAAATTCTCCTTGACATTGGTCTTGCCAATAGTTTTTTGGATACCAGACCAAAAACACAAGCAAAAAAAGCAAAAATAAATAAATGGTATTACATCAAACTAACGTTTCTGCATTGCCAAAAAAAGGGAGAGAGTATGAAAACACAATCCACAGAATGTAAGAAAATACTTACGAATCTTATATCTGAAAAGAGGTTAATAACCAACAGATACAAATAGAAAAAAATATATAATTTAAAAAATAGCAAAAGGATCTCAATAGACTTTGTTTTCAAAAAAGTTATATAAATGACCAACAGGAGCATTAAAAAGTGCTCAACGTAAAAATCTCAGGGCAAAGTCCTTATGTTGTTTTTGTTGTTGTTTACCTCTGAAAAACACAGCAAGATATTAGAATATATACTACCAAAAAATTGAAACTAACCAATTTTGGTAAATATTGGGGAAAACGGGGAACTTATGCACTGTGATAGGGATATAAATTTGTATGGAAAACAGTATGGAGATTATTCATATTATTAAAAGTAAAATTACCATATGATTCAGTAATCCCACTTCTAGGTATCTATCTAAAGAAAACGAAGTCACTGTTCAAAGACATATCTGCACTCTTATGTTTATTATAAAATTATTAACTCTAAGCAAGAGATGGAAATAACTTCAGTATCCATTAATGGATGAATGAGTAAAATAAGTATGGTAAATATATACTACGGAATACTACTTAACCATGAAAAATTAAGAAATACTGCCATTTACAACAGCATGGAGGGATCTTGAAGGTATTATTCTAAGTGAAATATTTCAAAGATTTTATATATATTTTTTAATTTATGTATTATGATATCCCTTACTTACAGAATCTGAGGAAAAGGAAAACTAATGGAAACTTAGAGTTGAGTTGACAAGGGGTGAACCTGGGGTGGAGTAAGGTGGTCCAAGGGTGCAAACTTGCAACTATAATATGAAAAAGTTCTGGGGATCTAATGTACAGCATGATGATCATAGTTAATAAGATATACATACTTTTTTTATTGTGCTTCCCTTTATTAAACTTTGCATATATCACATTCTTACAAGTTGAAAGTTTATAGCAATCTTGTATAAAAGAGGTCTGCTGCCACCATTTTTCTAACAACATTTGTTCATTTTGTGTCTCTCTGTCACATGTTGGTAATTCTTGCAATATTTCAAGTTTTTTCATTATTATTGTATTTGTTATGGTGATCTGTGATCAGTAATTATGACCCACTGAAAACTCAGAACTAGTGTACTTAAGGTATATACATTGTTTTTCTTTAAAAACATAATGCTTTTGAACAGTGCAGTATAGTTTTTATTTTTTATATGCACTGGGAAACATAATTTTTTATATGCGCTGGGAAACCAAAATAAATAATAATTTGACTTAGTTTATTGAGATAATCACTTTATTGAGGCAGTCTGGAACAAAACCCACAAGACCTCTGAAGTTTATCTCTACTATACTATATACATAAAAGTTGCTAAGAGAGTAGATCTTAAAATTCCTTACGATACATGCATAAAAAACAGTGGCAACTATACGAGATAGTAGATGTATTAACATTTTTATGTAGATTATATTGCAATAAAGATGTATACCAATTTATCAAATTGTACAAAATTTACACAATGTTAAAAGTTTGCAATGTTATAAGAAATCATTTCTTAAATTTACAAATATGTGGATTTTTTTCAATAAAGCTGGAAAAAACTTTTTGTAGAATTAATCTATTTTTCAAAAAAGGAAGTAAGGCAGTAGAAACTGCAACTAACTCTGAAATAATAGAATATAAAATCCATTTTCGTTATATACACTGTGACAAAAAGTATTACTTAGTTTACAATGGAGGAGTACTTATGAAGCATGAAGGATGGTCTATAAAAAAGGCTGAAAGAGCTCAGTTTTAAGGTTTAAATTTAAAATCTTCTTTTGAAATACTAAACTGACCACCCAGTTTTCCAAACATCAATGTCTTAACTGCATGAATTTATTTCATACAACTCTATTATCTAGTTTCATAAGAAAGCAGCATGCAAATTTTGAATAAGACAGACTTGCTTAAGTTTCTTTATGTTCAACAGTAAAGGATACCTCCCTAAAAATAAATAGAAGAAAAATCAGCATATTTATTATGATAATTATTATTCATAAGGAGATTCATATTGAATTAGGGAATATATATCCTCAGAGGGGGTAAAGTAAAATGAAATTTATTTTGGTAAATGTGTCTATGAATAGTCAATACAATGCCTCAATATAAATGAATATTACCATTTTGAACAATTTAATTACTATTACTAGAATTATTATAAGTATAAAAATAGCTATCGTTTTAGCATGGAATATGAGACTCTCATGCTCCATGCATCATCACATCCACACAACAACGCTGCATAATAAGTATTATCATCACCATTTCATGGGTGAAAAAACTGAGGCTAACACATTTACATAACTGGTTTATGATTACATGGGTAGCAAAAATGCATCACACTAATTTAGGCTTTATGATTTCAGAATTGTACTCTTTCCACTGCACATTCTATTACTCTGTAAATACTTGGCCTGTTTTCATTTGGTTCTTTAATTTTATTCATGTGGTGATGGCTTAAAGCTTCCTTTAAAGGAAGCTTAAAAATTTCATTTAACCAAAAGCTCCCAAGAATTAAAAATGTCATTGATCTAATGTAGACATGGATATCATTAGTTAATGGGTAACTATATATTTTCCACTCTAGTGAGATAAAAGAGTATTTTTCTAAGTTTTAGTCTCTCAGTGTTAAAAAGGACTTTGTTAAAATAGAAATATTTAGACAAAGGTGATCAAAAGTCTGGATCAGGTCACCTTAAGGTAAATATTAGGAAACTGAGGAAACAAATGGAGATTTGAACACTGAGCTATGATATAATGAATGGTTTCAAGTATTTAGTAGAGTATAGAAAAGCCCTTTAAAGCCTGGTCTTAGCCTAGCATTGCAGCTTCTGGGATATCTATCTATCATCTATCTATCTAGATATAATGTGAAAACTTTTTTAACTTAAAGATTTTGAGAAATAGAACATAATCAGCACCATAGAAGATCTGTTTATGATAACAACCTAGCCCCTCCGCCCAGTTTGTTAATATTCTCTCTTATTTAATGTAACATTGTGCAAATAGACCACTACTGATCTGCCGTTATGAATGAAATAGCTATAATCATCTGTTTGCATATCCTGGTGAAAATATTCATTTAGTTCCATGTTGTATTTCTAGGAATGGACCAAATTTTTATTTTTATTTTTAAGTTTTCTAAATATTGTCCAACTTACCTCAAATGTTTTTATTATGGGCACTTTCATTCTTTCACATTCTTGCAAGGCAATTTTACTGTTGCCCAATATGGTAAGTGTGTAATAGTATGTCATTTTAGGTTTTAATTTATTTTTAATTTAATTTAATTTAATTCCAGATTCATAATAAAGATAAACAGTTTTTATATATGAGTGGCCATTTGGATTACCCTTTCTGTAAAGTACATGCTCAAATCTTTTGATATCTTAACATTGTGTCATACTGACTTCTTTAATAGTAGATTTTCTGAATGAACTTTTAGCTGTGTAGGTCTTCTCTATTTTATTTTGAACTTGTTTTCATTTCAAAATATTTATATTTATTTTCATAATCTGCTTTTATTTTGCTTTGTCTATTATCTATCTATCTATCTATTTATTTGCAAGCAAGAGAGAGTGAGCAAGTGAGAGTGCAGGGAGGGATAGAAAAAGAAGGGAAAAGAATCTTAAGCAGGCTCCAGGCTCAGCACAGAGCCCAACTCTGGGCTCTATTTCACAACCCTGACATCATGACCTGAGCCAAATTGAAAGAGATAAAATAAAATTAAGGTGTTAAAAAAAAAAAAGGAAAAAGAATTGGAGGTTTAATTAAGTGAGCCACCCAGGCACCCCTGTGGTATCTTAAATTAGCTGTCATATCTTTAAAGTTCTAGAGTATCCATTTGGTTCATTTATAAAACCTTTCTCAATATCATTTTTAGTGTCAGTTTTTTTTTAATATAATTTTTTATTTTTTATAAACATATATTTTTATCCCCAGGGGTACAGGTCTGTGAATCACCAGGTTTACACACTTCACAGCACTCACCAAAACACATACCCTCCCCAATGTCCATAATACCACCCCCTTCTCCCAAACCCCCTCCCCCCAGCAACCCTCAGTTTGTTTTGTGAGATTAAGAGTCACTTATGGTTTGTCTCCCTTCCAATCCCATGTGGTTTCACTGATTGTTCTCCTACCCACTCAAGCACCCATGTTGCATCACCACTTCCTCACATCAGGGAGATCATATGATAGTTGTATTTCTCTGCTTGACTTATTTCGCTAAGCATGATACGCTCTAGTTCCATCCATGTTGTCGCAAATGGCAAGATTTCATTTCTTTTGACGGCTGCATAGTATTCCATTGTGTATATATACCACATCTTCTTGATCCATTCATCTGTTGATGGATATCTAGGTTCTTTCCATAGTTTGGCTATTGTGGACATTGCTGCTATGAACATTCGGGTGCACGTGCCCCTTTGGATCACTACGTTTGTATCTTTAGTGTCAGTTTTTTGTTCAATTTGCTTCCCCTCTCATTTCTTTGAGCAGAGTAATCAAGCCATTTTACAATCTTTATTGATCATTTTAACATCATACTTAATTCCATTTTGTCTATCAAATCTTGTTAATGGTTTTTTTTGTGTGCTTTGTTACATTTTGCTATGTTCAAGACATTATATTTGAAACTCTTATTGAGTAGGGATAATTAAGAGCTATAATAATGGTATGGTCCTCCTTGGCAGGATTTTCTCTTATATCTGAGACTCTATAAGACAATCATACTCCAAATTCAGTGATTGACTTTCTCAGTTTACACAGAAGGCAAGGTAGGCTATAGTCTTATTTCTGCTTCTCCTTGTGCTTTGGGGATCTCAACTTAAATTTGGGTTGTACCAAAGTCCTCAAATTTGATTGCTGCTGGATTTGTTTCTCTAGTATCAAGAGTCTATGAACAACACAGCTCAGTGTGTTTTAGCAGTTTCAAATGCTCTCATAGCTAAAATGGCTTCAGGGCGTATATCTCTAGGCTCTCATTGTATTTCGTATTTTGGCCCAGTAATCCCTCACTTATTTTTATAATCATTCTGATATTTTTAACTTTAAAAGCTATTTTGTCTGGATTTTTAGTTGTCTTAAGTAGGAGTTTTTAGATCACCATTACTAGAAGCAACAACAAATATACATGAAAATATCTGCAGTAGTTTATCACATCTTTATGGCTTTGAACTTCCATAAGCTGAGGCATCCTTTTCTAATCACTTAGGCAAACTCCAATTTACCCTTTAATACAACACAAGAATTGCTTCATTTAAGAACATGTTCAGGGATGACTCTTCCCCACTGTTCTTACCAACATTGCCACACACTCTTTGCTACCCACACCTTGTTTATGAACTTTCGTTAGGTATATCAGCGTGACCAGAATTTTGCTCTATTGTATTTTTGTCCTTTAGAGCTTTAATTAAATATGAATTCCATAGAAAGTCTGTCCCTTTTCTTTCAAACCTGGGTTAGTTATTTCTTCTCATTCTTTGTCAGAAGTTACTTTATTAGAGAAACTTATAGCTCTATTGTGACTTTGGAGCCTTTACAGTTTTTCGACTGGAAAAATCACCCATCCCTGAGATTTTTACGCAGCTTCCTAGCTGATCTTATCCAGAAATCTGTTCAAAACAGACTTTTTCAGGGAGGCCCTTTTGGACCACTCAGTTTAAAAACCTCTTCTCAATCACTGCTCTTTTTAAAATGTGCTTATTTAGTTCAAATATGCATCTCTATTAAAGAAAAATCAGTACGTTTTTTTTTTTTTTAAAGTTGGCTTACCTATTATCTATCTCTCCCATTAAAATGATTCCTCTGGGCTGGGGTTTTGTTGTGCTCATCTTAGGCCAGGCACTCAATAAATTGTCTCTGAATGATTGAATTGTTTGACTCCCTTGCTAGATTCTCAACTTCATGAAGCCAAGGATTGTTCTATTCAGTCCTTCTTTATCCTCAATGTCTGTTATATTGCAGTCACTTACGTGACTAATGGGAAAAATCACAGAAAGAAAGAGTTAAAACTACAGAAAAACCCTGTAGGTTCAATAACACAAAGCTTTCTAAAATTATTTAGCCCAGGAATTGAATACTGGCTGCACTTTTGATTTTTTTTAAATGGTATTGAATTTAATTTAAATGGAAATACTGGAACGGTAGAATAATAAAAAAAATTATAAAAGCAACTTGCTCCTTAAAGTAAGAATTATATAGGGCATCTCTTCTAGAAGCAAAATTTTCAAATGTCAAACATCTGAAAGCATAGAAGGAGAAGTAAGAGTGTGAATTGTACTTCAATGCTCTTTTCTTTATATTCAGCAAACAGCTTCATTCACACACCTTTCCAATTTTTTCAACTCTTTTGACAAAGCCTTCAGAGGAGTTACTGCTGATGACAACCATCACAGCCTAACAGAAGAAATTTTATAAAGAAAAATAATAGCATGTTTTCCCAAATTGTTAAGGATATGGTGAAGCTCTGTCGGATTCAAAGGAGGAATGTGCAATTCCATGCTATATATAATAATAACTTATTTTAATAGTGGCTTTGCAATTTTTCAGATATATCCATTTACTGAAACCACTATCAAATAAACAAAAACAAACAAATGAACAGGGGTTCGAGACAGAAATTATCTAATCTAAAAATAGCACATGTTCACAGAATACACAACACATATCCCAAGTACTACTATAGGTTTCAATTAATAGTCAAAACAATAGTAAAAATGATTCAGACCCTACCAGTCAAATCATAAATGGGACCTTAACTGTAAATCCTTATCTTTAGATCAAAGCGGGTAATTGGGGGCTGAAGATACATTATAGAACTAATATGTTATAGAACTCCTCTGAAATGAGTCATTTATTCCATCACTTTTCCTGCACAGCTGCTGACCCATGTTTTGGTTCCTGGAAATAGCTGCTACCCTGTCATACTTCTTAAAAGCACATATATTGATAACTCTACTCATTCCTCCATTCCTCTGTGACTGTCACTGTGTTAAAATGTGGAGTCAGCTGACTCACTTGTGATGGTAATAAAGTAGATGAGTTTGCAAAGTATTTTGTTATTTCTAAAAATGCAAAAACCAAATTACATTGAAATCATAAGGGGTGTTTCAGGGAGAGCTGTAGGATGTGGTTTCTTGTGTAATCCACAGAGATTAGCTCCAACACATATTTAAACTCTCCTCTAGGAGCAACCTTAGTGGTAAAGCAAGAAGATAAACAGATGTATACACACCCTGGCACAAAATTATCACTTATGTTTGGCTTTCTAGTCTCCTCGTGTTACTTATTTATCTTAACTTCTCTCTGAAAGCAGGGAACACAGAATCTCAATCAGTTGACATTTTTCTACTGAATTACCCAATAGTCCGATCATACCCCTAAGACTTTTTTAAATTATTTCACTCATAATCCCAAATCTGCTTTGCTTCCTCATCTTAGTACACTGTAATTTGATTTCAAAATGAGGACAGTTGTCAGTAATGCCACATTCATTCATCTATTTTACAATTCCATGTGCTTATAACTATGAAGATATGTTAATAACATCCATTCCAATAAGCCACCCTAAATTTATTATCATGAAACAAGACCTCAAGAAAGAGAATTCAAAATCATCCATGTATTTGCAACTTATTGCAATAAAGCCTTTATCAATAGACTTCCCTGTGCACATGGTGGTCAAATTGCTGGTGAAAACCAGCCAGATCTATTACAAGCTTTCTCATGGCTTCTAGGTAACCCAAGTGAGCCTTTATTGATACTGGGAAGGGATAAAGCAGGGAAGGGATAAACATTGCTGTAAGAATTGGCTAGACAAAAGTAATGACTCTCATTACAAAGTGAGTATTTTAAAGCAAAAGAGCCTGTTGGGAATATTGTTTTATAAAATAGTGGTTTTTTTTATTAACTTTTTAAAATTCAATTAGGTAACTTATAGTGTACCATTAGTTTCAAATGTAGATTTCAGTTATTCATCCATAGCATATAATAGCTAATGCTCAGTACTTACTGTGATAGCTTCTTGAAAGCAGAATTTTAACCCACTGAGCCACCCAGGCGCCCTTGAAAGCAGAATTTTAGATCACATTTTCTGATTACTTCCATGTCGTACAACACTTTCCTGCTAGCAACCTTCAAAACATACTGTTTGTTAGAGAAATTTCTTTAATAATAAATAAATAGGAATTTATTTAAATTTATAAATATATAAAATAAATAGGAATTTATTTAAATTTATTTAAATATTGCACACTGTTTCATTGTTCATAAATAAGGTGATGATATTATAGCCATTAGTTGGTAGCACTGATATATCACTTTCTTTTTACTTCTCAGTGCATTCTCTTTACACAAAATAGATATATATTTTAAAAGAATCTGAATCTGTGGCAAACTTGTAAAAAACCCTATACAGTAAAGTTTATCATTTTAAGTAATCTCAATTATCTTCCTCAATTGTGATAGTATATCCTTCTATCTAGGCCAGATATTGTATGAGGGATTTGAAAAGACATACTTTTCTAAATTTCACTTTTCTCATCTGCAAAATGCTTATCATATCCTACAATAAAATACACTTACAATTTTTTGATGAAAATTTATTTATTTATTTTAAGATTTTATTTCTTTATCAGAGAGAGTGGGCGAGAGAGCAAGCACAGGCAGACAGAATGGCAGGCAGAGGCAGAGGGAGAAGCAGGCTCCCAGCCGAGCAAGGAGCCCGATGCGGGACTCGATCCCAGGACGCTGGGATCATGACCTGAGCCAAAGGCAGCTGCTTAACCAACTGAGCCACCCAGGCGTCCCTTTTGATGAAAATTTAATCTGTATAAACAATATATTTGCTGTAATGCGTGGTTCATGGAAAACATCTTATTTAATTATAAGCAAAAAAAGTATTAGAAATTAAGTAAATGTGTCTATAATATTTAAAGTTTTAACACATAATTCCACTGCTTTGCCTTATTTTCTCAAATCCCTTTACCACTTTCACTGACAGAGTCAAATGTACTTTTTCTACTAGTACCCAGCTCTTTGTCTTTTGTCAGAAAGATGCCCTTGTGAATTATTTATAATAGAGATATTAGCAATAATAATAATAATTATAATAATAATAAATAGCAATGAAAATGTTAAAAAAAAGTTTTCTTAACTAATTAGGGTTCTTAGACATCAATTAGAGAAAGCACCTCGGGCAAGCAAATTAATCTGCAAGACATTCCCAGAATTAACAAGTCAGTCAGATACAGGGTTGTCCGTAGACTGAAAGGTGAAGCAAAAGGACTAGGTTTGGAAAATAGGTAAGGACATTGAAAAAAGTGATCAAATTCTGGGACAAAATAAATTCTTAGGTGTCCTTTCAATGGAGTCCTGTTCATTATGTAGCAGAAACTCTAGAGATTATCTCAATCCATTGGAGTCACCCTGTTTATTAGCTTGCTATTGACAAAGTTATTTACAAACTGTAGAGCAAGAGGTTATAATGTAGAAAACTGATGGTAATGCACAGGATTCTTGTTAACAATAATGCAAGTTAGTGATTTTTCATTAGAAAACATAAATTCTATAACCCAAATTATGGGCCCAGAGCACTTCTGCTGCACAACTCTGCTTAAATCCCAAATAACCATGTGAACTAGTTTTAATATCTGCTTCTCTTATTAATTTTTGAATAAAAATTCTTGACACAAGTATTTTATAATTGTGTGATAACCATGCATTTAATTTCTTGGAGAACAAAACACACTTTAGCATAACTAGGTTCGTTCACAGAACCAGCCTTGATAACACACTTCTATATGTTAGAAATGATGTAATAAATGTAGAATATTGGGCACTTGTTTGGTATTCTTTGCCATGTTTTGCACTATCTAAAAAGAGGTCAGTGAACTTGGACTGGAGTTAGTAGACATGGAAGAAAATAAAATATTACAGAGAAGAATACTCTGTAGTCCACAACCTAAACGGGCTGGGATTCCCATCATTTGGATCCCTGTAGCTTTACAAAAGTCAATTAAATTTTTGTATCTCCGATTAAAGTTGATTCCCCAGTACTTTTTCAAACATCTCTTGTAAAGTATTGTTTCCCAGAAAAAAAGGGATTTTGCACATGTATCTGCCTTTGTCTCTGGTCATGATCTCAGTCAGGATCCTGGGATCGAGCCCCATTTCAGGCTTCCTGCTCATTAGGGAGTATATTTCTCAGTCTCTCTCTGCAGCTACATCCCCCTGCCCCACTCATGCTCTCTCTCTCTCTCTCAAATAAATAAATACAATCTTTAATTTTTTAATTAAAAATAAGATAAATAAATTTAAATAAAAAGTCTGGGCTTACTGCCCCATTTAGCTCCTTTTTTTTTTTTTGAGTTGTATTTAAATCAGCATGAGAGAACATGAGGCTCTCAAACTTTAAAAAAAAAAAGGAAAAAATTGAGTTTTGTTAGGATTTAAGATCTTGTCTGCTAGACAAAAACGTTGGCTTTTTTAACATGTGAAAATTAACAAAAGAGAATAAGATCGAATTCTAATAATTTTTGTAGAAATTAAAAATTTCCTCCAACCCAATTACATACAGACCCATTAAGTAAATTCATTCCAATGTCCCAAACCAACCTTTTCTAATAGTAATGCATCTGTGTAAACAGGGTCAACCCAAGGAATAAATAAATATTATTATTTTTTTTCCTGTCTCTTCCACAGTCACATCTGGGTATATTGGTAGCAAGCCAATTATCTATCTTATAAGACATGATATCATAAGGAAGGGTATTCTGTCCATTTGGAACAACTGAAAATCATTGTAATTTTATCTTGGTGCAGTAACTTGAGATGGCACAGTGTGGGTTATGAATATATTTTATTTTTTTTACTGGGAAGAAGAGATTATAGAGATATTGGTTATCCAAGAGAGACTGACAGGTGTTGATAGTTGCCAGGTCAATATCCATCTACTCTTTCCTTTAATATCAGAAAGCACTGAGGGATTGACAACAAGGAAACTTAAAACAACATCAAATATTTTATTGTCTCTTTTCTAGTTACATTGTAACCTTATGACAAAGTATCAGTCGTACAAGATATCATTCTCTTTTACCTCTATCTTTCTGCCAGAAATGTGGGCTTAATAGTGAGAACTCCAACAGCAATTTTTGCAACTGTGAATAAAAAGCCATGAAAACCTCTAAGATAGTTCACTTGACTTTAAGACTCTGAACCAACACCAGAAAACACTCTCTGTAGTCTTCTTGTTAAATGAAAAATATGGTTAAACCACTTTTGACAGTCTACTACCTACAGCAAAATGTAAATCTTAATTGAAATATGTTCTCTCAGCTGTGCTTAAGCAACTGAGTCCTGAGCTTTTCAGGTTTTCAGTCTGAAAGAGTACACCTCGGGTGCTCTGAAAGGGAAGAGAAAGGACACCCTGTTCTCTATATAAATTAAAGAAGAGAAATCTGTGCATTTAAGTGGGCCATATAAAATTTATCAAGCAATTATCTCCTAACTCCTTCTTATCCAAATTACCTGATATGCTCTCCCTACTCCTTTATTCTACGTTACTGCCTTTTCCAGGATTCTGTATCACATCACAGCATGTCTTCTGTTATTTCCTTCTTGCAAGCTAGTTTTGTTTTCTCCATCTACAAAAATCAACAATCATTGTGTATTTCAATTCCCATTTTCCTCAAATGCATTGATTCTTCTTATCTATTACTCTTTTCTCATACTCAGTGTCTTTGTCTTTATGGGGTTTGTACTTTGCTTTTCCCCATTCTTTACTGCCATTATATAATCAAATCTAATAACTTCTTAGAGAAAGTTAAAAATTCCTGCATAGCCACACGTGAACACAAAGTCACTGATTTTTAGCAAACCTATAAGATAGTCAGACATCCATTCAATTTTTTTTTAAGATTTTATTTATTTATTTGACAGAGAGAGATGAAAAGCAGGCAGAGAGCAGGCAGAGAGAGAGGAGAAAGCAGTCTCCTTGCTGAGCAGAGAACTGATTTGGGGCTCGGTCCCAGGACCCTGGGATCATGACCTGAGCCGAAGGCAGCGGCTTAACCCACTGAGCCACCCAGGCGTCCCTCCATTTAATTTCTTAACTGAGTCCCAAATGCATCCTGACTTCTAACCTAAACCTAAGTTCTACTTCTTACACGTTGTTATATGACCAAATTCTTTCAGTTCAGTATTTTGTAACATTTAAATATTAGTCAATTGATGCTTTGTTTGTGTATTTCTATGAAAATAATTTGAATACTGTAGATTTATTGTTATATTTATAGATTTATAATCAAATTTTCATCAGTTGAAGTTTTTGGAAATTTCAGATATAATGATTAACCTAAAATGATACTGCCTCAAATCCCTCTGATATCAAGGCCCAACTCCTGATTATAGCCAAACCTGTGGTGGATAGTTCCATGGGAAATTGCAGTTACTTAACACTGATAGCATCTCATGTTCTCTCTCTCATTTTGGAATGTCTCCAACACAACCTGAAAGTGTAGGACAGTTAATGTCCTCTGAGGACAGCTCTCAGTGAAGTGGAAATAAGAACCATAGGTAAAATTGTCAGTTTTCAGGTCTTCATGAGGACAACTTAAAGAAGTTTCTCAGGACCTTTCAGTAAAAGCAAGCCTTCATTTTCTATCCACAACAATTATATCAACAATGTACCTCTTTGACAAAGTTGCTTCTTCACTGTATCACTTTCCCATTCTTTTCTACCTTGGATAATCTCCCAGATAAACTAGCAGTACTCAAATCCTTTGCCCTACTCTTTGCTCTCAGGATAAATGGAGCCAAAAGACTTAGATTAATATCAAGTTCTGAATGGGATCTTAGAGCTATTTCTGTCCAGATTTTCATAAACATAGGGACCTTTGAATTATCAGGCTATAAATAAGTTCTAAATGGAGGGGGCAAAAGCAAAAAGTAGAAATTTTTATGTTTGATTTTTAATCATGATTAATTGACTTTATTGATTATTAAAAATACTAACCTTATAAAAGTGTGGATCTTTGTAAAATAATGTCTTAATGTAAGAAAGAAGTTGTATAGTCCTTTTGAGAATATTAAACCAAGTGTTCAGGTGCCATCTAATTTCTTGTTTAATCCAGAGCTTTGGAGTGCATCATCCTGAGGAATAAGATAATAATGTTCATGGACTCGATTATAAATTTTCTAATTGTAATGGAAGAATACAATAAACATAGAATTAATTGATTTGCAAGTCCTCAAAGAGCTACAGGATCAGGTAGTGGTATGTTCTGATTCAACAGCATCATAATGCAGCATTTTATATGTGTGGCTAATGGATATTTTCATGAATGTTTGCTAGCTAGTCAGCCAATACAGAGAAATATTAGGTAGCGTAATTACTCACAGTTGTGTTTTATAAAATGAGAGAAAATTATCAAATGACACTAATAACAATAATCCTATAGCAGGCTAAATATTCAATGATAATTACAAGTATTAATCTAGCTTTCTTCCCTGATTATGACTCTTCTCTCCTTTATCATAATGGGAGTAGCAGATTGTCTGCAATGAATTGTGAAAACCCAGCAGTGACTTTGGCAGTGAAGGCCTCCTATCAATTTTGATAGGTAAAAGGATTCTGGATGGTCTTGAGCAAATGTGTCAATTTTTTTATTCTGTGTGTGTCATAAAAGAAAGAAGCAATAGTAAATTCTTGCTGTTATTCCATGGAGCCAATAAAATCATACTGCCAACAAGAGGCTGTTGACACCATAGGTCAACTGTCTTGAAATACTACGCCTGGAAATAAAATCCTAATATTTCACATAACCTCTTTTTTATAAAAGAAAAAAACAAAACAAAACAAAACAACTATACTGCTTACATTTAGGGCCCTGCTGTTGTGTAACTATTTTTGAACATGTCTTCTGTAAGTGTATATATATATATATTTTTTTCTGTGCAATAAATTCATTTAGAGATAAATTTGGATTGCAAATTATTTTGGGGGAGGCATGGTATTTGTGGCTAGTCTCACAAGTAAAAAGGACTAAAAGAAAGAAGAAAAACATTTTTTATTACAGCATATTTACATCTGTCCAAAGTACTTATTTACTATAATACTGACTAATGTATAATACTGTACACAAAGAAAGAAGTTAAATGAGTTATAATTCAGTCAATGTATAGCTGGCCATTTTAAAACTTACCACTGAATCTTTCTGGTATGAAATGTGATATCTGGCAATCTGGTCCAGTTCATTACATCAGGTCATTTGTATGTTCTTATTACCATTTTGATAGCATAGCACATTTTATAACCCAGACATTTTACAATGGAACTATGATGCATGTATTTTCAAAAGTATAGACATACATGAAGCTATGAGGTCAAAAAAGATGAATGTCCGTAGTACCATATAGACTCAACAAATAAAAGTGTCCAAGGGTCTGAGTGTGACTTATGAATATTGTATAAGATTAGGCCAACATGTGGTTTTGATATAAATAATCTGTTCTTAAATTAGAATTACAATCGTTGAGTACAGTGTTGAAAATGGCAGATAGATTTTAGCTATCTTTGCTCACTAGGGAAAATGGAAAAATGTTTAGTTTGGTCAGATTTTCACTTAACTTCTGAAAAACCTTACATTTGAGAGAATTCTTCTGAAATAAGAATCCTTAAAGACATAACCCTTTTGGCACAAGTTTTCAAGAAACTTGTTTGATGTTGTAGACAATTCTATGGCACACGTACTGTTCTAGATGTTTCATGCCAATAATATGTAAGCCATACCAAGGCTACATATACATATAGAGATGTTCCTCAGCTTACAAGGGGGCTATGTACAGAGACACACATAAAAAATTGAAAATGCATTTAATACCTCTAAACTATCAAATATCATAGCTTACCTTAAGCTTATTTAAACATACTCAGAACACTTACATTTGCCTGCATTTGGGCAAAATCATCTTAAGCAAAGCCTATTTTATAACAAAGTATCAAATATCACATGCAATTTATTAAATATTACACTAAAAAAAGAAGAATATATATATTCTATATATAGAATGCTTCTAAGAATATCAGGTGTTCACCCCTGCAATCTTCTAGCTGACTGGGAGCTGTGGCTCACTGCCGCTGCCCAGCATCACAAGATGGCACCATATAGAACAAGAGTTTCAGGTGGTAGGTGTTGTAAGTTTTACCCAAACTGACATTGGTCAAACTCGTTTTAGTCATCATATATATCAAGTAGTTTTCTCAGGTTTATTTTTAGAATATCCTTGTATAATGAATATTTACACTGATATCTAGTATAAAAATGTTGCAATTTAACATTAGAAACATTAAGATATTGAAAATCAATCTATTTCTTTAATTCATTGAAGACATTTTTGGCTTGTTTCCAGTACTTTCTTACTGGTTAAAAAATGAATTTGAAGTAGTCTGGTTTTCAGTATTATATGGCACTTTCCGTTTGATGAATACAAAGACAATATTCTATATTAGCTATCTGAGAAGAATTTATTTTTTTAATTTTATTTATTTGTAAGAGAGAGAGTGAGAGAGAGCACAAGCAGGGGGAGCAGCAGGATGAGGGAGAAGCAAACTCCCGGCTAAGCAGGGAATCTGTTGCAGAACTGAGTCCCAGGACCCTAAGATCATGACCCGAGCTAAAGGCTCAGGCGTTTAACTGACTGAGCCACCCAGGTGTCCCAATCTGAGAAGAGTTCTGTATGCTATTCCTATTAATATGCAGTTTAAAGTCTAGGTAATTAACTTAATATTTTAGTGGCTATTGCATAGATAGCACTATGTTCCAGGCAGAGAGTAAGAAAGAAATATTAAATCAACCATATTCTATGCATTCTAGATGAAAATAATTAATCAATCATAATAAATCCTTCTATTTATGGAATATCAACTTATAAGCTTTCCTCCATATGAACAATGCCAAATACCAGAATAAAGGGTCATCTAATACAAATAAAGGATAGAATTAAAGAATTCTGGTAAGTTATTTAATTTTGAAAAATGGTGTTCTATTGTTGCTGAGTTGTGGTTTTCAGTTACATAATATCTGATAAGTGTAGAAGTAACATGAGTGTTACGTGAGATGAGAAATGGTATATAATTAAGATATTTTTAAAAGTACAGATAAATACAAATTTGTAAACATAGAATTATGGAGGAGTAAAAATAAATGATAGCTACACACTCTAAAGTGAATAAAACTTGGAAAGCTAATAGAGAAGTAAAACAAGGACAGTGCAAAAAGTATGGTACATTTTTATGAAGTTCAAACAAATTCTGTGAAACCATAGATGGACTTAAAAAAGGTATTATGTATCAAATATTGTAAAAATTAAGCAAGGAAATAGCAAACATAAAACAACCAAAGCATACAAACTTGGGTAGATACAAGAGGTGTGATCATGTTCTACTTCATAAAGAGATGAGTTAATAGATAAATACAAGTAACTAGACTTTTTAGAAGTTAATAAAACGTTGCCTGTTATTTCTTAGTAATATAAAATATATGGTTTTCTAACAAAAACGTTTATCTTAAAAATATTTAAAAATAAATTTCAGGCTACTCCTAAGGTTATATTTACTTTTCCACTGAAGGAAAAGCTGGTTGTTGTAGTTGTAGTTGTTGGTTTGTTTTAGTCTCCTCCTAGTTTTTATTATTATAATGTGGAATGAGGAATGTTAGATTGAAAAGTGAATTATTTTATAGACAAAAATCATTACTTGATTCACCTCCTGGTACAGCAGATGGAACTCCTGAAAATATGCCCTTTTGCCTTATGGAAGAGTAACAGTTATGCTTACTTCTGAAACATACTTGGTGGTGGCCCTAAATAGTGACACCATAGTAAACATTTTGAATATTTGCAATTAATTTTTATAGTCATAGGGCTCCAAAAGGCACTGCAGGTATCTTAGCAGGTATTTCAATAAAGCTAAAAGTTGCCTGACTGTTTAAAAATATTAGCAAGGCACAAAACATGGCAGAAGTATTGTCCTCAGATATTATTTTTTTCCATATGCTCCTGATTCCAGACATGACAAGTTATTTTTTAAATAATTTTTATAAAAGATTTTATTTATTTATTTGACAGAGATCACAATTAGGCAGAGTCAGGCAGAGAGAGAGAGGAGGAAGCAGGCTCCCTGCTGAGCTGAGAGCCTGATGTGGGCCTCGATCCAAGGATCCTGGGATCATGACCTGAGCTGAAGGCAGAGGCTTTAACCTACTGAGCCACCCAGGCGCCCCCATGACAAGTTATTTTTGATAGATGTATATACAATGTATTTTCCAGTTCTAAGAAAAATGGTTCTGCTATTTTTAACCTTTTTTTAAATTAAATGATTTTTTTTTCATTAAAATTTTATTTTTTAATGTTTTCTTTTCTTTTCTTTTTTTTAAAGATTTTATTTAATTATTTGAAAGACAGAAATCACAAGTAGGCAGAGAGGCAGGCAAAGAGAGAGAGAGAGAGAGAGAGAGGGAAGCAGGCTCCCTGCGGAGCAGAGAGCCAGATGCGGGGCTCAATCCCAGGACCCTGAGATCATGACCCGAGCCAAAGGCAGCAGCCCAACACACTGAGCCACCCAGGCGCCCCAATGTTTTACTTTTCAATATACTACTTAGAATATAAAACCTATTCCATTTTGTAAGAAGTTTACCATTTAAAAAATGGTAACTTTCTCATTGTGTCTTCCCCTCACATTGCTTTATTTTGAATAAAAAATTTCACAATAAACATAACTGATGCTTTCCTTCTGATGGTCCCTCTGTTGGTCATATTGTATATGAGCCATGACAATTAGTTTTACAAAATTTATTGATGTTTGTTGATATGTTTTATCATAACTAATTTTCCCTCCCTTATCTAGATTCCCCAGCTTTCAGACAGGTGGACACTTCAATAAACCATACCCAAGGGATGTATCAAGAACTTCTTAGACATTCTCTCAGATCCTTGAGGTCTCATTTTGCCTAGGGATTTGCAATAGGTTCTGCCAGAGGCACCACTGTGACAACTGATGTCCATGGTCTATCTCCTGCTAAGCTCAAGAGGTCACTGGTTTCCAAGTTTATCTATACAATTAATGCATTCCAGCAAGTTCTTTTTTTTTTTAATATTAACAAACTTATTTTAAAGTTTATATGGAGAGGCAAAGACTCACAATAGTCAACATAGTGTTGAAGGAGAAGAAAGACTGAGGACTGACTTCAAAGTTTACCATAACGATGGGGCGCCTGGGTGTCTCAGTGGGTTAAGCCTCTGCCTTCAGCTCAGGTCATGATCCCAGGGGCCTGGGATCGAGTCCCGCATTGGGTTCTCTGCTCAGCAGGGAGCCTGCTTCTCCTCATCTCTCTCTCTCTGTCTGTCTCTCTGCCCATTTGTGATCTCTCTCTCTGTCAAATAAATAAATAAAATCTTAAAAAAAAGTTTACCATAACGATAATTGTAAGCAAGATATTGTAATACCACAGAAAGACTAGATTAAAGCAACAGAATATATATTATCAATTATATTTTATATTTAATAGAAAAGCAAAAGCAATACAAGAGAGCAAAATACAATCTTTTAAACAAATGGTTCTGTAGCAATGGTGAAGCTAAATCTAAAAATATAAAATAAAATAAATCCAGGCAGATATCCTACACTCTTCACAAAAATTAACTCAGATTGGATTATAAAACAAAACATGAAACATGTAGAAGGTAATATAGAAGAAAATTTAAATGACCTTCGTTTTCGCAAAAACTTTAGCTACAAAAGCACAAGCACTGAATTTAAAAATGTCTACTCTGTGAAACACAATGCCAAGAGAATGAAAAGGCAAAGCACAGACTATGAGAAAAAATTTGCAAAATACACATCTGGCAAAGGACTGTTAATCAAAAATACACAAAGACCCCTTAAAACTCAACAATGGGGGAAAAACCTGATTAAAAATGAGCCAAAGACCTTAGCAGATACCTCACCAAAGAAAATATTACAGATGGCAAATAAGCATATAAAAAGATGCTTCACATCATATGTCATCAGGAAAATGCAAATTAAAACAAAAAAGAGACACCAGTACATACCCAGAATCCAGAGCACTGACAACAGAACACGAAATGTTGGTGAGGATGTGGAGCAACAGGAATGTTCTTCCATGTCTATTGAGAATAAAGAATGGAAAACAACTTGGCAGTTTCTTACAAAACTAGACATATTCTTGCCAGATGAATCAGCAGTAGCAGCTCTTGGTATTTATCCAAAGAAGATGAAATCTATACCCACAAAGATGTCTATAGTAGTTTTATTCATAACTGACAAAAGCTTGGAAGCAACCAAGATATCCTTCCATAGGTGAAAGGTCCAATAAAGTGTAGTACATGCAAACAATGGAATATTATTTAATGCTAGAGAAATGAATTACCAAGCTATGAAAAGATATGGATATAAATATTTAATAAATATTTGATTTTAGGCTTCTACCAGTCTATCAATAGTATTAGTATATTTTAACAGTGAATGCTCAGCATTCATGAATTTACCTAATAAAACATTTTGGGTTCAATATTTTAAATACTTCAACCTCTATGATTATATTCCTAATAATTTTGAATTGGGGTAAATAAACCTTAATTTTTTGTAACTTGTTTCTTAATGCAAAAGAGCTCAATGAAATTTTAGAAAATAAAAATTTACAAAAAAAAGTTTAGTTTACTATTGCCAAATAATTTCAAACTTTATCTTATATTCAAATACATATATTTTTCTAAATTGATTTATATGCTACTAAAACCAAAAACTTTTAGTTATACTAGATTTCATATCCTGCAATCAATGCCAGAAATCCATCTGGCAATGATTTGTCTTAAATAGAGTTAAGATGGGTGTTATTACAATGCAAGATGGAAACAAAGATAGTATAACAATTGGTGTTACATAACTTTTCCGTTTTGATCAATTTACTAATCTACAAAAGGCTTTTATCAGTGACAGACTTGGGAATTTAACAAAACTTTTAAACTAGCATGTGCGACTCATTCCTAGAAAACAACACAATCAATAACACTTTATTTAGATTAAATCATGACTATTTCTCCATTTGAATAAAAAAGGTAGCAACCCCAATAAGTTTATTGAACATGAAAAGTTGAAATGCTATAATGCTCCTAAGGAATTAAATGATCCAGTCAAGAATTACAAAAAAAAGGATATAAATTACCAAAGTGTTTGTATAATTGTAATGTACAACTGCCCATTATCGTTCCATAGTGTAGGCTTGTACAAGAACTCTATAAAAGAACTCCACTTCTAAACTGTGGAAAATATGTTCCCTTTCCCCCTATATACAACTATTAAGCCATTCATTTAGCTTATAAATTCCCACTTAATATAGGCTTTTTACACATTTGAACAGGCAGCAGGGCTCTATTCTTATCGCTTACATCTGAAGGATAGACTTCTAGCGTAAGAGGTAAAGCCCATAAAGGATCCCAATAATAACAACAAAATACAGTTTAGTGAGCCCTTACAATCTGCCAGCTACCTTTCTGAGAATACTTCAATTAATAAAACATATAAAATACCTGACCACAATGAGCTCACATTCTTTTGAAATATAATAGTGAAATAAACCAATAATAGAGGGGCACCTTGGTGGCTCAGTCCATTGAGTGACTGCCTTTGGCTTGGGTCATGATCTCAGGGTCCTGGGATGTAACTCCCCAGCAGGCTTTCTAGGCAGTGGGGTGTTTTCTTCTTCCTCTGCGCACCCTCCCATTCCTCTCTCTCTCTGTCTCAAATAAGAAAATAAACCAGTAATAGAATAATGATTGATGGTTGATGGTGATAAGTGTTACAAAGAAATACAAGAAAGGTAAAAGCCATTGGAGAATGCTGGGATGAAAGTTAAGTTTATTTTGTGTTGGGTGGTTATATCTCATTTATGAGATGTTATTTGCACAAAGACCCAGGAAGTGAAGGAGAGTGTTATACAAATATTAAAGGAAAAGATTGCTCTAGGCAGAGCAAGTAAGTATATAGACTTTGTGTGAACAGCTTGTCTGTTACTTTTGAGGAAAGCAAGGAGGCCAATGAGGAGTTCATAGTGGTGGAGAGAGGAAGAACGTATTGATGTATGACCTTCTAGTACATTGAAACGCCTTCAGTTTTTATTTAATATGAAAGGGGAAGATACCAAAAGACCCTTAACAGCAGAATAAAATCATATGACTTGATTTTTAGATTAAATTGCTGTACCAAAATAAATTTGCAGGGAGGAAGGAGTGCAGTATGTGTGGAAGTGGGGTTATCAATCAAGTCAATAATTCAGGAACATATGATGGTGTTTTTAGCATGCTGGGTGGTAATAGAAGTGGTGAGGTATGGTTTTCATTGTGTATATATTTTGATGGTGAATATTCTGGTGAACAGGATGGGGTATGTGCAGGACAGACATCAACATTTATTTTACCTGCACAAACAGAAGGGTGGAGTCTTCATTCCCTGATATGGAGAGAACTCTGAGTTCAAATGTTCTTTCTCATTAAATGGCATAGTGATGATGAGGATTTAGTCAGACAGTGAAAGAGAGCAGTAAGCATAGCGTTAAGCGGTAAGACATTATAATACATTTGAACATCAAAAAACGTTGTGTTGGATCATCTGTTTATGTGAGTAAATAAATAAATAAAGCTTCCTGGGATTCTGATAGAGGTAAAGAACACTGCTATATGATCCAAAGGGGCACATGCACCAAATGTTTATAGCAGTAATATCCACAATAGCCAAACTATGGAAAGAACCTAGATGTCCATCAACAAATAAATTGTATATATATATATATATATACAATGGAATACTATTCAGCCATCAAAAGAAATGAAATCTTGCCATTTGCGTTGACATGGATGGAACTGGAGGGTATTATGCTTAGCAAAATAAGTCAACCAGAGAAAGACACTATCATATGATCTCCCTGATATGAGGAAATGGAGGTGCAATGTGGGGGGGTTGGGGAACAGGAAAAGAGTAAATGAAACAAGATGGGATCGGGAGGGAGACAAACCATAAGAGACTCTTAATCTCACAAAACAAACTGAGAGTTGCCGTGGGGGGGTGGGGAGGTTAGGGAGAGGGTGGTGTGGTTATGAACATTGGGGAGGGTATTTGCTGTGATGAGTGCTGTGAAGTGTGTAAACCCTGCGATTCACAGACCTGTACCCCTGGGGCTAATAATACATTATATGTTAATGAAAAAGAAGAAGAAGAAGAAGACTACTATAAATCAAATGCTATGGTTTTCAGCATAGAGTGTGTAATCAGGCATATTTTATTAAAGTAACCAAGTAAAATGATGGTCGAAAATTGGAATAACAGAAAACATAAAAATCAGAGATTTTAAAAAGAGATATGGGACAGTGTAGAGAATATAGTCAATGATATTATAATAGTGTTATATGGTGACAGATGGCGGCTATATTTGTAGTGATCATAGAATAATGTATGGAGATATTGAAAACCTGAAACCAATGTAACACTGACTATCAACTACACTCAAATAAAAAAATAGTAAAAAGAAAACATTTTAATTTAAAAAGATAAAAAGAGGGACAAGAATTTGAAAAGTGAATTTCAAAAAGAGTAAAGATGAGGCTAAGACATACTCTGAACCTTGAGGAAAACACCATTTTGAAAATTCTTCCCATTTTGAGAAAACTCAAATGAATCAATACCATAAAAGAACCCATTTTAACTGAGAGATGTAAGGAATGCTCAAGAAATAATTTTATGACAGGATAATTCTTCCCTATGAAACAGCATACAGAAACCCGGGGAAACACCTGGAAGCCAAATAAACTATACTGAAAATAAGAATTAGGAAAAAGATAAATGATGAAAGATAAGAAAATTAGACCTGCGACAGAGACCTAGTGAAGAGAATTTTTAGCTTGTGGTTTAATGTTTTTGAGGATAATCTAGAGTTCATAACTGCCTTGAGGCAGGCTGGTTGTAGGCAGTTTAGGCAGACCCCTAAGACAGGCCTATTTTGGGCAGGTGGTGTTGGAGGAGGCCATTGGGCTGGACAAAGACAAATCCAACCATTTGACTAAAGTGTCTGTGAAGATGTTGAAGTCAGATGCAACAGAGAAAGACCTGTCAAACGTAATCTCAGAAATGGAGATGATGAAGATGATTGGACAGCACAAGGACACCATCAACCTGCTGGGTCCTGCACACAGGATGGTCCTTCGTACACTATCATGGAATATGCCTCCAAAGACAACATACAGGAGTACCTGCAGGCCCAGAGGCCTCCTGACCTGGAGTACTGTTACAATATCAGCCACAATGCAGCAGAGCAACTCTCCTCCAAGGACCTGGTATCCTGTGCCTACCAGGTAGCCTGAGGCATGGAGTACCTTGCCTCCAAGAAGTGCATACACCAAGACCTGGCCACCAGGGAAGTGCTGGTGACAAAGGACAACATGATGAAGATCTCAGACTTCAGCCTTGCCAGAGATATCACCACATCAGTTACTATAAAATGAGAACCAAGAGTGGACTACCTGTGAAGTGGATGGTCCCTAAGGCCATGTATGACCAGATCTACATCCACCAGAGTGACTTCTGGTCTTTTGGGGGTTTTCCTGTGCAAAATTTTCACTCTGGAAGCCTCCCATACCCTGGAGTGCCTGTGGAGGTGGTTTTCAAGCTGCTGAAGGAGTCATTTCATGGATAAGCCAGTAAGTGCACCAGAGAGTTATACACAATAATGAGGGATGGCTGGCATGTGGTACCTTCAAGCTGCTGGTAGAAGACCTGGATCATACTGTGGCCTTGACCTGTCCTTGGCCCTGGAACAATACTGTCTATGCTTTCCCAACACCCAAATCTCCACCTGCTCCTCAGAGAAGAATTCCACCTTCTCTCATGTGCCGTTGCCCAGGGAGGCCTATCTGCCCTGACACCAGCCCAGCTTGCCAATGGTGGACTCAAATGACTAGTATCCCTATTACTCCTGTCCAGATTCCATCATAAGCTGTAACCCTTACCCCCCACCCTCCCTGCAAGACTCACTGCCTTCTCCTTTGTCCCTTTCCTACTGGCAGGAGCCAGCTGCCTACCTGAGGCCTTCACCCCTTGAAGTTCACCTCTCTTCCCCTTCCTCTTCCTCCTCCTTACAACCTGCTCATGAAAGAAAGGAACAGAGAGGCAGGTACTTGCTCATGGCTACTTCCTTCCCTCCCATATGTTGGACCAAGACCCCTCCCTGTCATCTGGTACTGCCTGGACGTCGAAGGAGTTGGAGATGAGGCATGCCAGTGAAAGCTGTCGGAGCTTTCCTGTTTTGGTTTTGTCTGCTTAGCATAACATGTAAGACTGAGTTCTGGTGGCAGGGACCTAGTCCTTGGGGCTATAGCACTAGCGAGGGGAGGTCAACTGCTCTGGGCCTTGGCTAAGAGCAAGCCCTTCTCCAGAGATATGGTGCCAAGGGCTTATTAATTTTGATACTAATTTGCTTTGCTGACCAAATACCTGGTATCAAAAGATGGGAAGGCAAAGACTGGAAGCAGTGTTGTGACCATGGGGTCCAGCCCCAAACTATGAAGAAAACACAAAGTGTATAAATCTGAGTAAGTATATATTTACACACCTTTTTAAATAGGTTGTTATCAAAGATTTAATCAATGGGTAATATGCTCCTCGTGGCTGGGAAGCATCAGTTGCCATATATTAAAAACAAAGAAAAGAGGTGTCTGGGTGGCTTCCTCCAAGAAGTGTCCCTTCTTTTCAGGTCATGATCCCAGGGTCCTGGGATGGAGCCCCACATCAGGCTCTCTGCACAGTGGGAAACCTGCTCTCCTTTTCCCTCTGCCCTGCTTATAGTTCCTCTTCCTGTCTCTCTGTCTGTCAAATAAATAAAATATTTTTAAAAAAACAAGAAAGAAACAAAATGTTTTTAAAAGGTCTTTTTTTTTTTTAATTTTCTAGGGGTGCCTGGATGACTTAGTTGTTTAAGCAGATGTTTGCCTTTGGCTGAGGTCATGATTCCAGTGTACAGGGATCCAGCCCTGCATGGGACTACTTGCACCCCAAGGAGCTTGGTTCTTCCTCTCCCTTTGCACATGATTCCACCTGTTTGTGTGCTTCTTCTTCTCTCTCTCTCTCTCTCTCTCTTGCTGTCAATAAATAAAATAAAATATTTTACTAAATAAATAAAAACATAAATAAATTTCTAAACCTACTTTCAGTTTAAGTCCCTTAACAAAAATTGCTACTGCTTCATTTTTTAAAAAAAAAAGATAATTTAGAAAGATGCTTCCAGAGTTAAAAAGCTGTTTTGTTTATTTGTCAGGATTCAATATAGAAGTGCTTTAAAAAGTAAAAGAAAAAATATGCTATATTAACTCTAATCACATTATAACTTTGGTGGTTATATCAAGATAATGAAAAGTGATTTTAAAGCAAATTTCATTATCAGACATAAAGATCAAGTCAAAATAACAGAAGAGTAAAAGGATGAATTCATCAGGGAGTATAATAATTCTTGACTTTTAATACGTAACAACAGATTTATGGATATATAGGGAAAAACGAAGAACAAAAATCATAACTTCTACCTTGGATGACAAATGGAAAATAATTTCAACACCCTTATTTTAATATTACATAAACAAATGGTCATCATATTGGTAAGATATGTAAGACTTGAACAACATGATCAACTAACTAGATGTGCTTGATATTACATTACAGTAACTGAACTAACTGAGGTCAGTCTTTGGTGAATCACAGAAACAGGTGGAGTTCTCAAACAAAGGAATCTTTGTTTACAACATACAAGGAGATCACAGGGAATAAGTTCCAAAGCCTTGACTGTTTGAACAGGAGAGAGATTTTTATTTAGTATTTAAGATGAATACTCAGAAGGGAGAGTTTTATTATCCCGTGTATGGTTGGTCATAAGGTTGTGGATGCATGCACATCCACATATGTATTTGTGCAATATGTATTGCATGTTCACCTGAATGAAGCTTGAATTCCACCGAGGGCAGAAACTTCAACGTTAGATTAAATCAGAGGTAACTGTTGGACAAGGGAAAGGGACTCTGCAGGCTTCAAGAGCAGATATAAACTAGATGCGGTCTTGGGCTCATTTTCTGGGACAAGGAATGCAAGGCCTTGATTACTTTTGAAATAGCACTAGGAGTTTTACCACTGATTTATTGTCTCAATAGCTTAGGCTATTTCCTGGTCTGGTGGTGACTGTTAGTTTTCCCATTGCCTTGTTCCCTCAAAATCCTTAAGGAGTGAGGTTTTTGCATTTCTTTGTAAGAACCTCCCAGGAAGTTTTGGAAGAAGTGTGCTTGGGCAAGTACACAGGTGGGGTATAGATCATTGAAAATAGCTGGGGACAAAAAATGACTTTTCTTATGTCAGGAAAACTATATCTCATCTTTAATTTTCTGGGAACCTCTAACTCTTTCTACTGATGTTACCAGCAGGCATCTGAGATATAACTGATTCTTCTCTTGAACCTAAGGAAAAGGAAATGTAGAAAGCAAAAGACAAAACTTTAAAATCTATCCTCCAACTCATCAATTCACTGCAGCAACCTCTCTGTCTTTCCCTTTCTCTTTTTCTCTCTTCCTATTTCTCTCTCACTTTCTCTCTCACATACGCACAACACACGCAAATCAACTTAAAGCAATTTTTAATTTTCCCTATTCCATTTTAATATACTTGAGGCACGATCATTTTCTTAGTAAATACAAGGAAAAAAAAATCTAGGATTCCATCATTCTGTGTGATTAAAGTATTGAGGAATTTACTTCCAATAGCACTTATAAAAAACATATTTTATTTAAGGAATATTATATAATCAGGTGCCTGCATTTTTCTTATTCTCCAAATAGTGTTATTTGGCAATTAATATTTTGTCAATCAATATTCCCCTATACCTGAATGTGTGGGCAGTGAGAGATGAGTTAGAGGCAAGGATGGTGAACACTCCCAACAACTGCAGACTACATATATCTTAAGCCATGATTTTCTTTGCAAAGGTCAACATTGATAATGTTCTAGTCATACCTCCGTGTACCAGGAAAGAAGTAGCATATTTCTTGAAAGACACAGCTATCAAAGCTCCATTGAGAAACCGTAAAGATGGAGAAGGGATTTGCAAATTAAATATCTGATAATGGACATCTACTCTGATTATTTAAAATGAATAAAAATAAAAAACCTTACTAATAACCAAACAGAGTATCCAATTTTACATGTGAAGGAAATAATGGAAGAGACATGTCACCAAAAGTATATGAATGGCTTATAAGCACATGACAAATTTCTCAACATTTAGACATTAAAGAAATAAAAATTAAAATCATAATGAGACATGCTTACATATCTATTAGAATGGCTAAAATTATAAAGGCTAATTGTACTTGGTCTGAGCTAGATTGAGAAGCAACAAAAAATCTAAACTGTTGTTGGCATATATCATGATACAACCACTTTGGAAAATAGTTTCAAAATTTTTTTAAATGAAAAACAAATAGCCATTTTATTCTAGGCATTTCACCAAGAGAAACAAACCCTATGTTCATACAAGGACTTGTATGTGAATTTCATATCAGCTTTATTTTTAAGAATTGAAAGCAGTGGAAATGTTCATCAATGTCCATCAATAGAGCAAAGACAATTGGAGATTCTCAAAGTAATGATGCTGAGAAAAGAAAATCCAGGCAATGAATAGTATATACTGTGTGATTCCATGACTACAAAAAATCTAGAAAATACAAATTTATATATAGTCACAGTCATCAAATATATGGTGTGATTTTAGTGCCTTCTTCTGTGCTCCCATAGCTTCCTACACTTGTATCTCCGAGCATTTGTTACACCATGTGAAAATATGAACTCTTTCTCTTTATTCTGTCTTACTAGAATAAGAATCCTTGAAATTTTATGGACATTTGAACTCTCAGTTATTAGCAGAAATTCTACCACACAGTAAGTTTCCAAATATAAAAGCCAAGTTTTACAATGACTTCTAAGCTTTTACATGATCTAGCCAGTCATTTAACCTCTGTGACCTCTTTTCCTGCTACTCTTCAGTCACTCACACTGGCCTCCTTGCTATTCCTCAGATATGCCAGGCATGATCCAACCTTATGGCCTTCAAGATAGCCAATTCCTTTGTCTGGAGTGACCTTATTGCTGATAGTTCTGCGCAAATTCATCACCTTTCCATACCTTTGTTCAATTGTCAGCTTCATTGTAACTACCCTGATCTTCCTATTTAAAATTTTGACTCCCCATCCCCTGCCTAGCAACCTTGATTTTTCTCACCCTGATCGAATTTTTCTTTTTCCCCATTGTACTCATCCTTTTTGAATGCACTATGCCATTTTTATTAAGGTTTATAGCTTTTAATTGCCTCACCCATTAAAATAAAAGTTCTACAAAGCCAAGTATTTCATTTACCAGTGTAGTCTGAAGTAATATCTGCCATATAGTAGTTCAGTACACAACTGGTAAATTTCAAAATAAATTAATGTTGAGAGTATACTGAATTTCATAAGTCATTTCAATATTTTTTTCCAAAAAAATAAACTACGTAAAACATACCTTAAATTTACTTTCAAAATATTTTATAGCATATAATGGACAATATACATAAGCCTTAAAGAAACAATCCTATAATTAACCATTTCATACCTACTTAAAAACTGCATAATACCACACTCTTAGATCCTCTTTGAATGCTCTAAAATAACCCTTCAAAGGAAATACATTTTTAAAAATCACAGATTTTTTGGCAAATAATTTAATAAAATAAAAGTTTCATTCATCTATGTAGATCAAAATAAATGTTTTTAATAAGCATGAAATTATAACTCTGAAGTGTGCTAAAATGAAACCACCTGCTAAGGGTGAGAGAACAAAAATAAACATCCTTTTTCCAAATAAGAGGAATTTATTACCTTTGAATCAAAGCATGTGGATTTGTTTTAACTGGCAATAAAGCAATATGGAGACACAAACCATAGAAAGTCATATTTTAGATTTCCAAAAGACTTCAAAGTGAAGAGTATACATTTTTTAATTGCTACATAATGCTACATAATGACAAGATGACAGGTTGTGACAAATAGCATTTTAAAAGCTCTACTCATAATGGAACGGAAGGTGTCATTTCCCTATAATTTTATATATGTCTTTAATTTACTATATCTGGATACAACATATTACCAAACAGATGTTCATCAAAGACTAAATCATTTTTAATGGAACATAATAATTTGAACCTACATCTATTAATCATTTTTTTCGATCTAACATTTATAGTCTCGCTAAACATTTTATCAGTTGTTGACAAAATTCAAAATAAATAGGATAAAAAGTCGGGTTTGGAAAAGTAGATTTCTTTTCAAATTTGCATTTGAATGAAAATATTTGCTGATATTTTTAAAACTTTAAATGTAATTTTATGTATATATCTGACCTATCAGATGATATAAAATTTTTGGAGAAAATATGACATATTTTTTGATCTTGGTTGAAGGTATTAATAAAGAGCAACTGTTTGTATTATTTGTATTGTGATATCTTAGTTAATAAACATGAATAATTGGTATAAAATATGTTTTTTTAAAAATTTTATTTATTTACTTGACAGAGATCATAGGAAGGCAGAGTGGCAGCCAGAGAGAGAGGAATGGAAGCATGCTCCCTGCTGAGAAGAGAGCCCACTGTGGGACTCAATCCCAGGAATCTGGAATCATGACCTGAGCCGAAGGCAGAGATTTTAACCCACTGAGCCACCCAGGTGCCCTAAAATATGTTTTTTTTTTAATATAGAAGTATAGTTCTTGCCAAAATATGGAACTAGCTGGAACTGAATGCCTCCTTCAAAGTCAGCTCTGGAGAAATTATGCAAGTGTAATATGGAACTATTTCAGATATTAACCAAAAACAAAGAAATGATGATAAACTCCTTAAAACACTCAAAGTTGCCCTTGACTGGTATGTTTCAAGCTCTATTCCTGGTTTGAAGACAGGTTTTAACAGGCCTGTCACTGTAGAAATCCGCTGGATGTTTAGAGGCTATCAGAACTGTACAAAAACCTTGAAGGGGTAAAGACTTGAAAATTCTTTAGAGAGATTAGCTCCCTAAGGCATTATTCCTCCACACATTTTCCTCCAATCAATTAAGACTAATGGATGAGGGGCATCTGAGTGGCTCTCTCATCACGTGGGTGGTGGGTTAAGCCTCTGCCTTCATCTCAAGTCATGGTCTCTGGGTCCTGGGATCCAGCCCCACATCGGGCACTGCTCAAAAGGAAGTCTGCTTCCCTCCCTGCTTGCCTGCCTCTCTGCTTACTTGTGATCTCTCTCTCTCTCTCTCTCTTTCTCTCTCTCTGTGTCCAATAAATAAATAAAATCTTTAAAAAAAGGCTGATGGATGATAAATTATGAAAACTGCTCCCTCCAAATGATGCTTCTTCATGAGGATTTAAGAATTTAAAATGAAACTTGATCGTAGGATTTATCTTATAGAATAACATCAAGTGAAGGCAGTTATTATTAGTTCTGAAGTATTTGTGATTCTGAATTCTTGGCCTCATTAGTAAATTTATTTTTAAATTCTCCCATGGAGTGGTGATTGGCCTTCAGTCTTTCATTGATGTACATCATTGGGTCAAAAGAGATGTGTGTGCCCAGAACTATATATAATCTTTTTTGTATTTCACTGGAGATGGCATTTCTGAGTTTTGTTCAATTGAATTTGGACAGATGTTTTAATAGTCACTTCTAGAGTTGGCCCTGGAGAATATCTTCCTTTTTTTCTCTTCCCGATTCTCTGAAAAACCCTGACCAATTCACATTATCACAGTGATATCACATTTCAAGTTTTTCCAAACACTATAGCTGCAAAATAGAAGGAAGCTACTCAGAATGGAATACTATTGTGAATGATTGAGAAAGAAAACATTATTATAATTAAGCTACCAGGTTTCAATGTATTTTATTGTTGCTTAGAAAATCCTAGCATACCCAGACTTTACAGAGATTTGATGATCCTAAGAAGAGCTGAACTCATGGACCAAAATAACTATGCACATAAAAAGTACAATTACTTACCTAAAAAATATGATGTGGTTAACTTTATATGCCAATCCAAGTGTTATTGGAACAGGAATTAAAAAAATAGCTTAGGTGCGCCTAGGTGGCACAGTGGATTAAGCCACTGCCTTCAGCTCAGGTCATGATCTCAGGGTCCTGGGATCAAGCCCCACATTGGGCTTTCTGCTCAGCAGGTAGCCTGCTTCCCTTCCTCTCTCTCTGCCCGCCTCTCTGCCTACTTGTGATCTCTCACTGTCAAATAAATAAATAAAATATTTTTAAAAATAGCTTAAAAGTATATGATAAAATAATGATATACATATATAAGGAAAAGAAAGATACTATACTGTGAATATAAATTAAGTGAAAATTGTTGAAATAAAGAATACAATAAATGGAGACTAAGATGAATATAGCTGTAAAATGAATAAATGAGTGGGGAAAAACAAACAAACAAATTAATGACTTTAGCCCAAATACAGCAGAAGAGAAAAAAAAAATAAAGAAAATATTTAAATAAGTACTGAGATAAATTTTGGAGAATTAAAGAAAGATAAAAGATACCAGACTTAAAATGATGCCAAACATGAGATATCAGAAACAAAACAAAACAAAAACTACACACACTAAAAACCACTCATATACATTATGGTGAGTTTTAAGAATATCAAAAACAGAGAAGAGCATAAATGATGCCCAAGAGAAGAACAGATCACCTAAAATGTACAAGAATAATACCGACAGCACAATTCTCAATAGTAATAGCATATAAAGAGACAGCTGGGTGTTTGTATAGATGGAAAAGATATTTGAAACTAGGTATTATACATCAATCCAAATTATTGATTAAATTTGAGAGCACAGTAAAAATACAATGAAGCATGTTAGGTCTTACAACATTTATCACACAGAGACACACATTTTGGAAAACTTCCTCGGAAGACAGCTCAATTTAGATAGAGAAAACAGAATTATGTACTCAAAGGCACATTTTGAAGGAAGGATTGAATATAGTCTGCACTGCAAATATTCTTTAATCGTATGTTCTGAATTTCCTAAATTTAAAAAGTATTTGTTCAAATATTTACCTTTAAATAAATCCTAGGAGACTTTTTCTTGGATTCTGGAAAATCAGTCCATTTGGATACAAATCTTTTTGTCACTGATGGAAATTTTGATAGCCCTTAACTGTGGAATGCCTAATGTATTGTTACAGCAATTGTGATTTGCCAACACATGGGTGATGTGTGTGTGTTGTGTGTGTTTATTTTTATTTTTGATGGTTTTACTCTTCTATGAGATTTTTAAGTAGACATGATTTTAATAAATTGTGATTTGTTGAAATTTATCTGAGGTTATATATAATAAAATGAAATTTGTGTGAACTAAAGAAGTGCGTCTCCATTTTTTTGTTTTAAGAGTAGACTGGTCTTTAAAATTGTCCAAAGAAGTACATTATATTCATTATTAAATTTGATAATATACAATAAAGTATTTATGGTCATATGGAACCATATCAAATTCTACTATTAATTCATATTAATAATTACCATAAGAGAAAAAAGAGATATTTTTCAAGATGAAAATTAGCGTATTTTTCAGAATATGATATGGTGTTATTCACTGAACAGAGGGAACAAATGTCAAAGTTTAACACAGTTTACAGAATGTTTTAACATAAATTGAAATTTAAATCTGACCAAATTTCACAGTTTTAAGTAAAATCATAGCACTTTATATCCTTGAAAAGTGGTAAGTGACCCAAAACATGGCTTAGAAAAACAAATTTAACACTACACTAGTCTGAGATGGTTAAGTTATGGTACAACTTGCCATTGTGTATCATCAAATGGTATATTTTTTTCTTTGGGGCTTGTCATTATATTTTATTTTAGCCATTCTGGTAAGTGTGTAGTGATATCTCAGTGTCATTTTAATTGCATTTCCTTGATGTCTAATTATGTCAAAATATATTACTTTGATGTTTAATGCTCTGAGCTTTCTCAGTTCAAGACCATGAAGCCACTTAGGGAAAATACAGTTGTAGATGCACTCATAGACCAACTCTTATTTCGAAATAAGAAGAAACATTACTACCCATTCCAACAAAAAATAGATTTGTTATGCAGCAGGGATTTTATAAATTACCTGACACAACTTATATAGTAAGATGAAATGGGACAGGCGGCTTCTTGCAGCTATATACAACATCATTTTAATTTCAATTTTCAGTATAATTTTTCCAAGGTATACACAGAATATATATTTAATGTAAATTGTGAACATTTTAAACTCTGTATATGGAAATTAGTCAATTTTAAGTTTATAACAATCAAAATTAACGGAAGTTTATTTTAAATTAGTTAGCTTTCTCTGCATTGCAAGACAGAATAATCAAGAATTGGTAAGAAAAAAGTAATCTCTGTAAAATTACCGGGGGTGCATTATAAAGTGTTCGGTAACCGATCAAACTCACAATTTGGATTGAATGGCAAGTGATTTTTAAAATCTGGAACTCATTGTCAATTTTTTTTCTTCATTGTGTCTTAATAAATTACTATGTTCATTTGCATGGAAGTGAAGAAAAATGCATGACATTTCATCTCAACACTAACACCTTTAACTGGCAACTCTGAATGTACTTTACAGCAGTGTAACAAAGTAAAGATCAATGATGTTTCATGAAATATTTGTTATAATTCTCAAGGAGATAGGGAGTTTGTGCAAAAATGCAAATCACTTTGCGACTAAACACATTGTTTATTTCAGCTAATTTTAAGAAAATATGCTGAGAATCTCTCAAAAAAGGAAGCAATGATTTAGGTTTGCCTTCAAACTCCTTATCTAATCCTGAACCAACAGCACATAGTTCAAAGAGTAACTAATTTGAGTAGCTCCAATTTACACATTTCCTAACAATGCTTAATTTAGTGGAATTTCTGTCCAATTATGGTAATTTGATGTAATGAAAGACAAAAGTTCAAAAAGATCATCCTTAATTTATATAGATGCCAAACTCTGCATTTTCTGAATGACGCCCAGGAACGTATTTTCAAAAACAAACAAACAATGCCAGAACCACTATTAGGTCATCTCTAGGCAGAAAGTGACGCAGAGCTTACATTACTCTCTCCCTGAAAGTATACTGTAGGCACTGAAACTACTACCCTGAGTCTGTGCTATCAAATTCCTTAAGTTAGAAAGTTTTAAAACATGTCTGTGTGGGAGTATTTCATTTACAGATAGAGATTTGGTTGTTTATACATTTTCATACTTGATTTTTAGGATGTAATAACTATGTTTTAAAATTCATGGTGGTTTTGAATACTGTTGGATAATTGTGCTAAAATGGTATATCCATTCCTCCTAGGAAACAGAAATTATAGAAAGGTAGTGCTTTTCAAATCTGACATCTTTGAGTCATTGCAGTTTCATATAAATGCAATAGGAAAAGTGTCATTCATGTTTATGATATTTTCTATAAATAAATTAGAATGTACTGGAGGCCTGATATAAAGTGGGATGCCTAAACTTCAGTAAGATCTTGTTTTCAATTCAAAATAAATTTTATTTTTTATTTTTTTATAATGTCCCTCAATTTCAGATAAGCACCCCCATAAGGTCCACTCCGTTTTTTTTTAAGATTTTATTTATTTTATTTGACAGATAGAGATCACAAGTAGGCAGAGAGGCAGGCAGAGAGAGAGGGAAGAGGAAGCAGGCTCCCTGCTAGGCAGAGAGCCCGATGCGGGGCTCGATCCCAGGACCAGGGGATCATGACCTGAGCCAAAGGCAGAGGCTTTAACCCACTGAGCCACCTAGGCGCCCCCAAAATAAATTTTAAATTAAATTATGCACCTCTAAGTTCAGAGACAATAAACATCAACCAACACAATTAATAAGTTCTATTTCTTAAAATTTCGGGAACATTGATAGTCTCATCTCCTGGAAGAACAACAGCTAAAATTTTTGGTCATGGATTCTTGCTAAAATATCACTTTCCCAAAGAAAATTAATGTTATGTATTTTTATTGATTGTTATTGATCATGAAGAATATAACAACCACGATAAAAAGAGTAGGAAAAACATGATATCTCATCTGTAAGGGCATGTGGAAAGTAGGAAATGCCAATAAAAATAACTACCATTATTTCCTAAGTTAACATAATATAACAGAACAAAAATATTTCAAAACAATGTTTTCTTTTTTTTTTAAGATTTTATTTATTTATTTGACAGAGAGAGATCACAAGTAGGCAGAGAGGCAGGCAGAAAGAGAGGAGGAAGCAGGCACCCTGCTGAGCAGAGAGCCCAATGTGGGACTCGATCCCAGGACTCTGAGATTATGACCTGAGCCGAAGGCAGTGGCTTAACCCACTGAGCCACCCAGGCGCCCCCATAACAATATTTTCTAGGCTCATTCTGATAACTCTTTTCTACATTCAAATTTAAAGGTTGAGGCATGTGATATATATTACACAAAAAACATCCCAAGGAATTCGTTAAAAAAAAACTCTTAATAAAGAACAAATCCAAAGGAATTTCTTTTCTAATTTAATTAACAAATTATGAATCGACTTACCTATTTCATCACAGCGTATCAGGCACCAATAATATTTTTTAATCGTCACACCTGATGCAATAGTTACCATCTTTCAGACATACTGATCACGAACAAGCAAATAAACAAGAGCACCATAGCTTAAGATCTACCTGCATAAATATAGGCTACTTCAGACAATCTCTTCACCACAACATAGAAATGCATAGAAATCATACATGCTCTGTATGGACATACAGATGAGATAGAAGGGGATGGATGTTAATATATGCAGAATCTTTATTAATTACATTGTAAACCATAATATGGAAAAACAGAATACAATTTTAGAAATACCCAGGTCACCATCATTGTTTTATTTTTATATGTGTAGATAAGGAGTTTAATAAACAATCCATGTCTATTCAACTCCTTATATTTTGAAAATTTTAGTAAAAGTAACAAACCTAGCACCTAGAAAATTATACTTATCTGCAACATACAGCTTTGCCAGCATGGTAGAGGAAAAGCAAAACAAAATAAGTAAGAAAAGTTTAACATTTCACAAGAGTTTTACATTTATTTTTTATTTATTATTTTTTATTTTTCATTTATTATTTACTTCTATTTTCTACTTTATTTTAATGAAAATGTCATGACCATAACATAAGAGCAGAATTAAACCAACATGAGAAATTATTTTTTCATAAGTTAAAATAAACTAGCTTGGTGATTAATTCAAAATTATATTACAAACTTCAGTGTTCTTGTAGTAAGTATCACTGCATAAACAAATGAGTCAGGAGTCATAAACTAATGATGATTCTAAATGTTATTTAGAGAGACATTCTGTTCTTAATATATTTCAAATATTCTACACAAGACAAAGTGGATCCAAGTAATCTGTAGGCAAAATAAGATTTTAGAGAAGTATATATTTCCAACAGTATTTATAAAATATTACCTTTATGTAAGGCATCATCCTGGACTTTGTGGAAAACACACAAAGGAGTAAGAAGTGGCCCTTCAAGAAACATATACAATATCAAGGTTTAACATGAAGCAGCATGTATCTCTAAGTAAAAAAAAAAAACATTGTACCAACTGACTTTACTGAAACTTTATATTTATTGCTCTCATTTTAGGTCATAGTGTCCTTCTGCATGCAGGCTGCTATAACGGACATGATATAGACTTAATAGCTTATAAAGAACAGGAATTTATTTCTCACAGTTCTAGAACGGAGAAGTTCAAGATTAAGGAATGGGCAGATCCAGGGAGAGCCCACTTCCTCATAGATGGCTATCTTCTCACTGTAAACGTACATGATGAATGAATCAAGAGAACTCACTGGGGTCTCCTTTAAAAGGACTGTAATCCCACTTATGACATAATCACCTCCCAAAGGCCCCTATGTTTTAATACTATCACTTCCAGAGTTAGATTCCATAATATGATTTT
This sequence comes from Mustela nivalis, assembly GCF_964662115.1. Taxonomy (NCBI): domain Eukaryota; kingdom Metazoa; phylum Chordata; class Mammalia; order Carnivora; family Mustelidae; genus Mustela; species Mustela nivalis. The sequence continues at coordinate 291,451 of NW_028135832.1, forward strand.
GGGAGACATAAACATTCACACCATACTATATATAAACAAAAAAAAGACACGAAAACAACAAACAAAAAAATTATTTTAACTACCTATTATTTTCAACTACATAAACTTTTAATTTGTTTCTATATAATATTAAATAACTCATTTGAGTGATTCACTTATATCCAAAGCATCTGAGTGCAATTAAATTTGCTTACCCAGCATATCCAGCAGCATATTTCTTCAGACTATCCCATTCCCCACCTTACAGGATTTACCACAATTAGAAGACAGGGGATAGAGGATAGATAGATAGATGTATACATAAACACACTTGTACATACACATATGCATATTTTTTCCTGTTAATGATACTCATGCAAATAAAATTTAAGCTCAAGGAAACCTGTCTTGTGTGTTACTTAATATCCAGTTTTTAGTCAACATCCAAAAACAAATAATCCAATAAAAACATGGATAGAAGACATGAACAAGTGTTTCCGCAAAGAACACTTTCAAATGTTCAGTAGATACATGAAAAGCTGTCCATCATCATGTATCATCAGGAAATTGCAAAGCAAAACTAGAAAGAGATACCACCTCACACCTGTCAGAATGGCTAAAATCAACACTACAAAAAAACAAAAGGTGTTGGAGAGGATGTGAAAAAGTAACACTTGTGGGGGCTGCCTGGGTGGCTCAGTGGGTTAAGCCTCTGCCTTCAGCTCAGGTCATGATCTCAGGGTCCTGGGATCAAGTCCCACATCAGGCTCTCTGCCAGGCATGGAGCCTGCTCCCTCCTCTCTCTCTCTCTACTTGTGATCTCTCTCTGTCAAATGAATAAAATCTTAAAAAAAAAAGAAAAAGTAACAATTGTGAACTGTTGGTGGTGATGCCAACTGATACAGCCATATTTGAAAACAGTATGGAATTTCCATAAAATTTAAAAATAGAAGTCCTTTGTGATCCAACAATCCTGTTGGTGTGTATTTACCCAATGAATATAAGAAAACTTATTCAAAGGGATGCTAGCACCCCTATGTTTATAGCAGCATTATTTATAAAGCTAAGATATGGAAAGCGCCCAAGTATCCATCAATTGATGAATAAATAAAGAATAAGTGGTATGTATATACAATGGAATATTATTCTGCCATAAAAAGACTGAAATCTTGCCATTTGCCATAACATGGTTGGAACTAGACAGTATAATGCTAAAAGTGAAATAAGTCAGTCAGAGAAAGACAAATACCTTTACTCATATATGGAATAAAAGAAACAAAACAAACAAGCAAAGGGGAAATAATAAGACATAGAAAGAGAAACAAAGCAAGAAACAGACATTTCATTAAGGAGAACAAACTGATGGTTACTTGAGGGGATCTGAAAGGATTGATGGATTAAATAAGTTATGGGGTTAATTAGAGCACTTGTCATGATGAGCACTGAGTGCTATATGTTATATTGTACACATGAAACTAATACAACCATGTATGTTAACTAACTGGATTTCAAATGAAAATTTTTTAAAATCCCAGTTTTTAGCTCACATTCTGGCTTACAAAAGGGATTTAGTCAGGAATTTGGAGATTAGTTTATGAACAAATAAGGGGTGAACAGGCAGTTGTTAGATAAAATTACTATCCTTTCTGGCATGATCTTATACGTTTTATCTAGAAGTATTTTTAGCACTTTAGACTCTTCCTATTTTATTTTGAGTCATTAAACAAAACCTTCCTCAAAGGACCTTAGACTCCATCCAATTTGAGCAACAGTGTGAGAGAGGAAATGCTGTCCAGGAGGAAAAAAAAAAGATGAAACTACTTTTGCTTACTAGTGAATGCATAGTTCTTCCACAGAAGAAGCTCTAAATGGTCATGGCTCCAGCTTTATATGTGTTCAGTCATATGTTCAGAATTAGGTAACACTATCAAAAAATATAAAGCATCTGAGATTATTTTCCCTTATTTGAAAGCTGGTGTATGAGTCTGCCGTAGTTTCTTGGGTGTTGATAGAAGACGCAGACTCATGGTTCAGAAATAATATAGTTTAATATTCACAGCAATAGAGGTAGCCAGAATATTAACAGTATTTGTGTGTGTGTGTGTGTGTGTGTGTGTGTGTGTGTGTGTTTGTGTGTGTGTGTGTGTGTGTGTGTGTGTAGGGGTGGGAGTTATATATCAGTTATGAGCCTCAGTTCCCACAAGAAGAATCAAAACAGAGGCAGATAATATTTGCAAACACAACAGGTTAAGTTAAAAAAAAGATACTATTTCTGTCTTCCAAGTCTATTCAATACAACCATCTTCAAAGGATGGCCTAGAACAAATAATAAATGCAGAAATGTAAGCAACCAATTGAAAAGTGTCTCCCAAGAAACACACTTTGAGAGTCTTCATTTGACAAAAATACTATAGGATATTACATGGATCAGGTGCATTGAATACTGGAAGGTTAAATTTACAAGGGACCAAATATTTTTAAGCAGTTCTGGCATCCAGTAGAGTTCAAATAGGTTTTATAAGATTGAGGAAAGAAGCCATCAAAACCTGGGCCCAGGGGCACCTGGGTAGCTCAGTGGGTTAAGCCTCTGCCTTCGGCTCAGGCCATGATCTCAGGGTCCTGGGATCGAGCTCTGCATCGGGCTCTCTGTTCAGCAGGGAGCCTGCTTCCCCCCCCCCCTCTGCCTCTTTGCCTACTTGTGGTCTCTGTCTGTCAAATAAATAAATAAAATCTCAAAACAAAACAAAACAAAACAAAAATCCTGGGCCCAATTTTCCCAAAAGTATGATTCTGATTCTAGTCTCTGTGATGTTATCCCTTGAAGACAATGTCTCTAATTGAGTTGAATTAGTTTACTAAAGAGCATACCCCCATTTGTTGTAGGAGATGAACAATATGCAAGAGGCAAAATGCCACATGGAAGCCACCTGGTCTTCAGTGGAATATAGAATCAGTTCCTTTGGGATGAATTTGTTCCACATTTGACTTCCCACTTAAGGGAAAATAAGAGTGCCTTCTAATAGATTTTAAATAGAAATGACAATGGAAGCTTATACAAGATTATAAAATGGGAAATTTCATTTAGATAAGCAATCATTTCAAAGTCATCTTCTTAATATTACAGACTCTTCACATAATCATAATTTTATTTTGGTATTATATGGTAATTTCAAATATAGTAAATATAAAGAATTTACCTCTGTAATTATAGCGAGTCTGGTCGTAGTTTAATGGCAACAAAACTTCAATTTAGAAGTATGGTCTACCAATTATTAATACATTTGGAAATGGTGTGTCATCTTCACTCCACTTGTCTCACAAAAACAGTGAGCCAAAAAACTTAGGTCCAAGCTGTTTACTATGGTCAAAATGGGTTGCTTTTGCACTTGGTAAAGAAGCAGTCATATTTTGGAAGAAGAAACTGAGGCTATTAATATTTTCAACTTATTTTCAGAAAAGGAAAGAAAGGATAATCTAACCTAAAGCCAAAATCTTACACAAGGTGGCAGGAGAATGATCTTTTCCCAGATAAATGGTTTTTCAACTTAGCCATGTTAGGAGGAAGAAGAGATGAGACATTGTGGACTTGACTAACTTTTGTACACTGTTCAAAAAGTTTTCAAAATAATGTGTATTATTTTTCTTCTTTTATTTGAGACAAAAACAAAAAAACAAAAAAAAAAAAACCACTAATGAGCTTACTCTTAAAAGGAGGTAAACAAGAAACTAGCAAAGATTGAGTGTTAGGTATTGTCCCCCTCCTTTTTTTTTTAATTATGTTATGTTAGTTACCATACAATACATCATTAGTTTTTGAAGTAGTGTTCCATGATTCATTGTTTGTGTAAAACACCCAGTGCCCCATGCAATATGTGCCCTCCTTAATACCCATCACCAGGCTCACCCATCCCCACATCCTTCTCATCTTTAAAACCCTCAGTTTGTTTCTTGGAGTCCATAGTTTTTCACGTTTCATTTCCCCCTCTAATCCCCCCACTTCATTTTTCCTTTCCTTCTCCTAATGTCCTCCATGCTATTCCTTAGGTTCCACAAATAAGTGAAACCATATGATGATTGACTTTCACTGCTTGACTTATTTCACTTAACATAATCTCCTCCAGTCCCATCCATGTTGATGCAAAAGTTGGGTATTCATCCTTTCTGATGGCTGAGTGATATTCCATTGCATCCTTGGATCACATCTTCTTTATCCGTTTGTCTGTTGTAGGGGATCTTGGCTCTTTCAACAGAATGGCTATTGTGGACATTGCTGCTATGAACACTGGGGTGCATATGGCCCTCCTTTCCAGTAAAATAGAGCTAGCCTATGACCCAGCGATTGCACTACTGAGTATTGACCTCAAAGATACAGATGTAGTGAAAAGAATTAGGTATTGTTAAAGCACAAATGCAGGGGATAGAAGTTATGGTACAGAAGAGGGAAGGGCAACCATATGGCAGAGTAGAATAAAGTAGCTCAGGAAGAAATTAGTCATATCCAGATATTGTAAGGCATGTGGGGTTGGCAGGGAGAGCATGAGAAATCATGAGAGAAGAGAGAGAAAATGGACCAGGCAGGAGAGGTTTATAACATTTTAACATCTAAGGTAAGCATATGCAAAGCAGAATAGGGAAAGAAATAAAAGTTTTTATAAGACTCAATACATAAGGAATAACGTGGAGGACACTGGGAGATGGAGAGAAGTGTGCTGGGGGAAATCGGAGGGAGAGACAAAACATGAGAGACTGTGGACTCTGAGAAACAAACTGAGGGTTTTGAAGAGGAGGGTGGCAGGTGGTTGGGTGAGCCCAGTGGTGGGTATTAAGGAGGGAATTTATTACATGAAGCACTGGGTGTGGTGCATAAACAATGAATTTTGGATCCCTGAAAATAAACTAAAAGAAAAAAAAACTGACTACAGACATGGACCTCAGTGTAACACAGATATGGAACTCACTGTAATACCAGCCACTTCCCACCGACACACACAGACTATGATAATAATAAATAATAATTCAATTAAGAAAATTGCCTGCCAAATAATTTTTCCTCTTTTTTATTTTTATGATTATTATTTTTATTTTATTTTTAAAGTTTTTATTTAAATTCCAGATAGTTAAAATAAGGTTAATATTAGTTTCAGGTGTACAATATAGTGATCAACACTGCCATACAATGGCTTAAATAAAAAAATGAAAAAAAATTTTTTTAAAGATTTTATTTTTAAATAAAACCTCTACACCCAAGGTGGATTTCAAACGTACAACCCCAAGATCAAGATTTACATATTTTACTGACTGTTGCAGCCAGGCACCCCAACAAATAAAAATTTTATAAAATTGTTGAGTTTGTGGGAGTCTCATTTGCTTAGTCAGTTAAGTGTCTGCCTTTGTCTCAGATCATGATCTCAAGAGTCCTGGCATCCAGCTCCATATTGCTCATGCTCTCTCTCTCTCTCTCTCTCTCTCTCTCTGGCTTTTGCTCTTAAATAAATAAATAAAATATTTTTTAAAAAATTGTTGAATTTGTTTAACTAGTTTTAAACTAGCAGACAAAGATGAAGATAAAGTATGATGTCATGGGACGGAAAAATACAACTTACACGTTTTAAAAATAAAATGTGTAATGCAGGGGCACCTGGGTGGCTCAGTGGTTAAGCCCCTGCCTTCGGCTCAGGTCATGATCTCAGGGTCCTGGGATCCAGTCCCGCATCCGGCTCTCTGCTCAGCAGGGAGCCTGCTTCCTCCTCTCTCTCTGCCTGCCTCTCTGCCTCCTTGTGATTTCTCTCTGTCAAATAAATAAAATAAAATATAAAAAAAAATGTGTAATGCAAGTTACCTCACTTCTTTTATCACCACACTGGGACTTTCCCTACTGAGTTGTTGTAAAGTAAGGACCTATTTTATATTTTTATATTTTAGCAAGAGGCTTTCATTGAGGTTAACCCTTAAACTGTCCTTCCTCCCCTTCCCCCAGGGGATTCACTTAAAAACAAGTCCTGGAAATCAGCTCCAGGTAACAAAGCCCATATACAAGGGTGGGTCAGGCCAGGTGGAGACATCAATCAGCGTGAGGGGGGGCGGGTTTGCATATTGTCTCCCTAGATACTAAGGAGTATGCCCCACTCCTCTGCCCTTTGGGAACCTTTTTGGCACTAATCCTAATCAAGGTGTAATAGGCTGGGTCAAATGTCTATACTAGGGTAAATTGAACCTCAATTGGTCACCTAGCCTCACTGTGGAGTTTTCTGTGTGTGTTAAAATCTCATTGGTCACCTGTGCGTGGCCAGGCCTGACTGCATGGCCTTTGCCCTTAAAAGCTAGACTGTGAAACAGCAAAGGGTTGCCTTCTCTCATAAGAGGTGTGGCCCCAAACGTTCGGTTAGATTCTTGATGCTTGGCATGAAATAAAGCTTTGCTTGACCTTTGCTTTACATCAGTCTCGCTCCTTTAATCATAGACCCATTATTGGGGCATAACAGTATTAATCTCAAAGTTATAAGTCCACAATGCATCCATCATCCATTCTACCCCTTAACATTCCCCTTTGGACAGACCCATGATCTAGAACAAGCCTTATTTTATAGTGCCTTGTAGGAGATTTTTGCTGCTGCCTAAATTGCCTACTTTCCTCTCACCATTACCACGGAAATTGGGTCCACTGAAACAAAGGGGTAGTGTAAGAAATTAAGACTTCCATAAATCTCTTTAAATAATAAAGTATAAGATAGTGATACCTTTTTTTCTGCCACATAACCAATTCTTGCAAGAATAAGGTCATATAAGAGAATTTACAACACATGCTAGCATTATCCTACTGGACCCAGATCATTTGTATGTTTCTCTGTCTCTGAGAAATGTAGTTATTTACATGACTGAAACCTAAAAATTGTTTGATATGACCACTAATATCACCTTCTTTTTTTAAAGCCTGTTTAAGGCTTCTGTAATACATAGGTTTTTTAAAAACTTATTAAGCATCTTGTATATATCAAACACTTTAAAAATCTCTGCTTAAAAAAAAAAAAAACTCTACCTCAATGGAACTTTGAGTCTGAAAAAGATACAGGCAATATACAAGGCAACAGATAGAATAATTACATATTTGATTATATACTCTGAGGATGTCACCTTAAATTTATATGAAAACGATCAGAAGGATCTGGATTTCTTGTCAAAATTTTTTGCCTTAAAAAGAAATTGATATTTAGGGAAAGTTGTTTCTGAAAGAGGTCCTGTGTCAACCAAAAATGTTAAACCATGATCTCGCTAAATTTTCCAGTTGTGATCATTGCTTTGTTTAGCTGTCTTCTATTAAGACTGAATTTAGTAATTCAGTCTCAGATTTCAGTAAGCCTTTTTTTTAAAGATTTTATTTATTTATTAGAGAGAGAGAGGGAGGGGCAGAGGAAGAGGAAGAACCAGACTCCTTGCTGAGCAGGCAGCTGATGCAGGACTGGATCCTAGTACCCTGGCATCATGACCTAAGCTGAAGGAAGACACTTAACCAACTGAGCCACCCAGGCACTCTAGACTGTAAACTTCTTAAAGGTAAAAAAGTTTATTCTTCTAGTAGTTCCACAGACATTTCTAACATCCATAAGAAAGCATGTACTGATGTAAAATGCCAGCAAATCAAATTATTTAAAAAAGAAAGAAAGAAAGAAAAGATATATCTGGATAAAGAGAAAAACAGAAAATCTAATAATACATTGAATTATTAGAGCAAAGAGTGGAGGAAGAGAAAATAAATATGAAATAGAGATTTCCACTAAAAGAAAAAAAATTGAATAAGGCAGGAGATTTAGAAAATTATTATGACAGACTTGAGAAAAAAATAAAATAGGAATTTTTAGAAAATAGCAATGAATGAAAAGGTCAATTGTTCCTTCCTCTATAATATTAGCTGTTTGTTGTTGTTGTTGTTGCTAATTTACCTATTTAAGCTAATAAACAAAGAAAGGTTTCATTTAGGGATAAGGTTTCTCTCTCTATATATATTTTTTTTCCATTTAGGGATAAGGTATATATATATATATATATACATAGATATATATGTATATATATATTTTTTTTAAATTTCAATTGTTAGAAAATGTGTCACAGAAAGTTTTTAAACTTTAAGATAGAGATGCAACATGTAATGAACTGCATTGTTTGAACGTCTAATTTGTAAATGCTGTTAGAGGAAACTTGGTGGAAATGTTCTTATGTGATTGTGTTTCTGGAACTAAGTATATTTATTAATAAGGAATAGTTTAAAATTATGAAATGACCAGGAGTGGACAATTTTCCTAATCCTATCAGCTCTTTGCAGCTCTTTTAATAGCCCCCTTCAGGAATATCAGCTTTATTTATCTAATTAAATTTTATATTAATGTGCATTTGACTTTTGTCCTTTCTCTTCCTTCTGCTCTTTTTTTCCCCTAAATTACATGTTCCTGTTTAACAGCTACTATCAATTCTTTGATATGAATTCTCAACATCAATTTACTAACTCCAGAGATGAAGGAGCATCAATATTTAGAAGCGAAGAATACAAAGCCTTGGGTATCTGGATGGCTCAGTCAGTTAAGCATCTGCCTTCAACTCAGGTGGTGATCCCAGTGACGTGGGATGGAACCCCAGGTTGAACTTTCTGCTCAGCTGGGAGCCTACTTCTCCCTCTCCTTCTGCCTGCAGCTCCCTTTGCTTGCGTTCTCCCTCTCTTTGTCAACTAAATAAAATAAAATAAAATAATGTAAATAATATATTTATTTATTTATTAAAATGCAATTATTACACAATACATAATGTATTGCATAATTATAATAATGATTAAATAATTTATTAAATATTTATATTAAATATATCAATTTAATTAAATAAATATTTTTAGAATTTAAAATATTTCAAATTTAGATTATTAAATATTAAATCATTAATTTAATAAATAAATATCTAAACATAAGTAAATAAAATAATTTATTTATTAAAATGAATAAAATAATGTTGTCATTATCTCAGCATGCATTTTTAAATAGTCTAAAAAAAAATCTAATAAAGTCTAAATACATTGAGTTCACATATTTATACAAGTTAACCCAGACACTCAACCCACAGTTTCAAAACTTTTGTTTTTATCTACTACTCAAAATACGATTTTAATGTATTTATTTGTAACTTTGACATAGCAAGGAAACTTGGAGGAAAAGGAGACATTTGCTTTTAATATTTGAAAATTATTTTGTTGATTTAAAAAAATAAAAACCTTAACACGTGAGCATTTCTTCTTAAATAACACTGTGAAGTTTCTGAGTCGCATTCTATTAAAAGTGCTGATAAAATGGCCTCAGTTACTCATTTAAATTATCAGCTGAATGGGTAACAAATGAAGTAGAGAGCTTTTTAATTATTTATGAATGTATTGCTTGTGGATGGAGTGCCAAATAGAGTTACCTCTCTTTTTGGCTTTGTTTTGTGAGCAGTAGTGGAATCTATGAATGAGATTAAACATAAGGACATTCACAGAAATTCTTAATGAACTTCTGGGGAAGGGCAATATATTCAAGGAAAAACTGCAGCAAGACTAATTACAAATTTCAAGTGGTCATCGCTTAATTATACAAGCTTTTAAGTTCAAGTAATATATCTTTTTTATGAGCCTATCATATTGTGTTAATTACCACAAACTGCACTCTTGAACACTTATCTTTTCACATATTTCTTATTCTTAGTACTTAAAATTACCCTTATGATTGATAAGTAAATGGATTTTACTGACAATGCATTTATTTAAATAAATAAATAATGCTGTTTATATATATAAAAACAATTGAATATGTGTATGTGTTCAATGAATTTTTTTTCAAATTAACATCTTAATTCTACCACATTAGTTACAAATAGATATAGACTTTATAGATTCATCAAATATTTTATTCTCAAATTTATATGTCCTTTGTGAAGTAAATGAAACTGTATATATTAAATATAATGCTATCACATGTAACAGTTACTAGTGCATCCCAGGACATACATAGGTCAGGTCCTACTCAAGGCATCACGGATAACTGGATTTAACTTTCTATCCTAGGAGTCTTCTGTATATTTCTGTGGCTTTTATACTACAATCAGGAGGAAGAATTCTTTTGCTAAAAGCTTCCAAATGACTATGCGAGTAGATTATTTGTAGACTAGTGATATAATATTATTGTTTAATATGTGAAGCATGATAAAATAAAATGCTATTGCCATATTTAATTTGTTCAGTAAAGCATCATTTAGTTATCAAGCATTCATTTTCTTTTTTAAAAGATTTTATTTATTTATTTGAGAGACAGATCACGAGTAGACAGAGAGGCAGGCAGAGAGAAAGGAAGGGAAGCAGGGTCCCTGCTGAGCAGAGAGCCTGATGTGGGGCTCTATCCCAGGACTCTGGGATCATGACCTGAGCAGAAGGCAGAGGCTTTAACACACTGAGCCACCCAAGAGCCCCAAGCATTCATTTTCTTTATACAGAAGAGATAGAACAATATTATATAGTAGAAAATACAGTAAATAATCTAGAAACCTTGATCATTTTGTTTTGGCAATTTTAGAACATAACATTAGCTAAAGCTCAAGTGCAAGTTATATTTGTATCATAGGAGGAAAAGTTAATTAAAAGTTTCTTTATTACCATAGTTTAACACTTCAACAAAATGATAACGAGTCCAAAATCAATGAATATATGAAGTATACAATAAAAACAATAATCTTGAGTGTATGTGACTCACTGTAGGTATTGATAGGCTAGAAATCAAAGGGAAAGTATCTATAGGGTTTGTTCAGTTCCATGCTCATCAGATTAATAGGCTTTCTCATATTGCTTCCTTCACCACATTAATTTGTCTAATGAAGTTTTCAAGAGTTAAAGACAGTGATAGGTTCATGGCTGGAGAGAAGGTACAGAATCTAAGATAGTTCACCAGTGCTTATTATTTAAGAGAAAGACAGCATGGGAGGTGAGGGGTATATCATGCATCCTGTTTTCACTCCCTTTGTGGAGCACCTACCCTGGAGGTCATGTATAATAACCAATAACCAAAAAACAATAAAAAAAAACCCAAACATCCATGTACAAGTGCCATCCCTGCCTGGAGATGAGTAGACTGCTCAAACAGATCCTGGGCAGGCATCTCAGCCCAGGCCTGTGCTGGGGAACCTGGTTCCTGGCTTTGGGTGCAATCAGGAAGCCAGCAAACTGACAGGAGAGTGCAGCCAGGGTTAACAGGACTGATGATCTTTTTGCAGCCAGGAGGCCGGTGGACACCCGCTCAGAGAGCCAGGCTAGGAGGCTGCCCAGCGCCAGCGCTGCCAAAGCTTGCAGCCCCGGGGGCTTCCCCCTGCGCCCCAGCCAGGGCGGGGCCTCAGGAGGGAGGGGGCGGGGCGGCGCAGAGATGGGGCTTTGCTAATTGCCAAAGCAAAAAGTGAGCTGGCGGAGGACTCAGGAGGGAGGGGGGGGGGTCGAGGGCAGCGGGGAGAAGGCGCTTTGCTAATTGCCGAAGCTGGAAGTGAGCTCACAGAGGATGTGGCTGAGAGTCTGGGAGGAGGTGGAGGGGCTGGCGGAGGAGGAGCGGGCAGCGCCGCGGTGCTGTGCTGCGGCCCAGTCGGGACTGCAGGACCCACCGGACTCGCCGCCCCTGCGCTCCCCTGTGAGGCTCCGCTGTCCCGCTCCTGCTGCCTGCTGCCCCTCCCCGCCCCAAGGCTTCTCCGGACCACCCTCTGCGCACATTTAAAGTGACACCCCGCCGCGCCCTCACCTGGAGCAGAAAGCGCAGACCGACCTGGGGGCGAAGAGGGGGGTTGTGGAGGCCCTGCCTCCCGCGAACCCCAGGGCACCGGGACCTCCCGGGATGCTGCGCCAAACCCGGTCCGCATGGGGTCCGGCTGGGGACAGCGCCTTGCGAGGTGCCCCCCGCCAGCGGGCGCGCTAGCCCCCATCTTTCCGCAGCCCCATGCGCCCGGGCTGAGGACCCCCTTCCCTCACCCGCCATGGCCCCGCTGCTTTTGTTCTGGCCTTGGGATCCCAGGTGGAAACTAGTCCCTCAGACCTCCCTGGCAGCAAGGAGGGCAGGGAGGGATTCTTGGTTTTCTGCCCTGGCTCCTCCTCTCTCCCCATTCACAAGCCTTCTGGCTTCCCTTTCCACTCCTCATTGTCAGTTTTCTGAAATGGTTTTCTTCTGCATGTTGACCCAAAGAGCTATTTCATGAATGAATATACACGAAACTGAGTTGGAGCCCACCTGTGAGAGCCCACCTGTAGAGGCCTTTCATTAGAATGGTCTCTGGTTCTAGCTTCAGTTCAGAATACTGCATGTACCTGAGGACCGAGTCCAGATGTTTCTTTCATCTCTGACTTGAATTTGAAATCCTCCTCAGACTTCAGCTTCCAGGATTTCTCCAGTCCTTGCTCTCCCACTGTCTTGGTGGGGATCCGCCATGAGTGTTGAACACAGGAATGAATGAATAATATATAGCCCAGATGGCTGGAGCTTTGTCTTGTTTTGCTGAGGTTGGAAAGTCTTGGGAGAGACCCCTGTATGCAGATACAGAGCTGCATATAATTGCTTAGATAAACGTGTTCCCCACTATATTGCTTGGGCATTGAACATTTCGCCCTTAACCTGTGGCTTGAGCAGTTAGGAGGAGACAATCTGGAGGTGAATCAGAAGATGGCTGAATCCACATGGTGGTGGTCTGAGTTTGGGAGATTTTCCTGGAGATTCAAACGAAAGATCTAAATTATTCCAGTGGGGGGTGGTAAACATTTTATCGATGGGAGATGGAAAATAAATCGTCTGGTTAACCTTTCCCTCCCCCTCAAAACCCATTATTTGAAAACACAAAAAGGGAAGTGAAGGGAGAAATCCTCCCACTCCCATCCCCACTCACCTCCATAACCACCTACTCTTCCAAGAACCTAGCAGACAAGGTGCCAAGAAGTGTTAGGTACCAGCAGTGGTCTCAGATCTCATTCAAGGATCATGGTCAAAGGCATTCAAAGAGATTGTGGGGGCACAGGGATCCAATTAGGGGGGACAAGTTTAAGGTTTGCCTGGTCCCCTAAAAACTAATGGCACTAGAGAAGATGAGCTTTGGGAACTATAGCTTAATGGATACAATATGTAAAAAGCTTCAGTGAGTCATGGTGGGAAGAGGCCATGAGGGCAGCAAACACAGTCTTAGATGATGTTATTAATAGCACTACAGGCTCTAGATTTCCTGTGGTGGTGTTCTTGGCAAGACCAGCCCGGCCAAAGTGGATACTCTCAACCTGGAACAGAGGGTCTTGGAGATGCCAGCACGTGAGGTATGATGAGAGGGTAAAATGATAGGAGGTGTAATTTGAAAGGACTGACTCCTTGACTTTAAAAGGTGAAATCTGTAAGTGAAATCTTTCTGGCTACAAAGAGGGCCAAGGCCTCCTAAGGTCAAGGTCTCCTCGTCACATGCAAAGAATTCGAAGAACATATTCAGACATTTCAAAGATGTCCTCATATCATTGGTTCCCACTCTGGAATTCTATCAATAAGGTGAGAGTTCCTCTAGTTGAAAAAGAGATCTAAAAAGACTTCCCTTTCTCATGTAATTTCTGTAACCTCCAGGACACACCCACCTCCCCCTTCCAGCTCTGTAATGAAGCCACAGCTGGTGCCAATTTGTGGAACTCCTTAAAGGCTATTCTCCCTTATATACCCCCGGACCAAGTTCCCATGCTCCCTCACCTGATTTCCTGCACTCACCTCCCACCTGGTGTGTTCACACCTGCAAGTGCCTTTTACCAACCCCTTTGCCAAAAGGCAGCCAGAGTGACCTTTCAAAGACCTATCAGTTCCTGGCATTTGTCTCCATAGAAATCTGCACTGATCTTCTAACATATTCTCAGTCCTCCAAAGGCACCCATAATCCTCCCATCAGTCTCTTCATACCCCTCCAACTGACTGATGCCTGTTCTGCCCCATCTCTCTGCCCTTCAACCACACTGCCTCCTTCTTCCTGTGGAGACCTCTCATGCCACCTGCCTCCAAGCACAGGTCATTCCCATTGATGGGAAGACCCTCTTCTCTCCCCCATCTACCCACTCCAGTTACTCCCAATTATTCGTGAGCTCACAAGCCCCATGGTACACACTCTCCATGCAGCCTGCTCTCTCTTTTCTAGCACTGGCCTCCGTTTCTAGCTGTGGTTGTGTCATGGATGTCCCTCCCCAGCCAGCCTCCAAGCTCTCCTTCCCTTTAGCCCCAACACCTGACACAGTGCCTGGCACGTAGTAAGCCCTGGCTAGCTTCTAAGAGCCTCACTGAGGGACTGAAAGCATTTTAAAAATTTCACCACGTAGGCTCCAAACTGTAGGCAGAAAAAGCTTTGCCTGGATTGACATTTTAGAGACGTATTCGTCAAGTTGGATATGTTCACTGACTTTACCTTGTAAAATTAAATAAAAAAAAGGACCTCTGTATCGCTTCGCATCTACCGAAGGCGCATGTATACTACTAGACCACGTTATGAGCTTAATGGAAGGAGACAAGATGTTTTCGCTAAGAAAATGTATAAGACTTGAGGTCAAGTGGGAGGAAACAGTCCGTTTGTTGGAGCATTGCTATCTTACTCTATTACAGCCACTCATAAAAATCTGAAACGGGTTGAGTCAGAATTGTCTGTCGGAGATGAGTTAGATCTGGCTCATGAAACACAAAAAGGGAAGTGAAGGGAGAAATCCTCCCACTCCCATCCCCACTCACCTCCATAGCCACCTCCTCTTCCAAGAACCTAACAGACAAGGTGCCAAGAAGTGTTAGGTACCAGCAGTGGTCTCAGATCTCATTCAAGGATCATGGTGAAAGGCATTCAAAGAGATTGTGGGAGCACAGGGATCCAATTAAGGCAGAGGCTTAACACACGGAGCCACCCTGGCGCCCCCAGATGAAATACATTTCTGACTTAGAAACTTCAGATAGAATTATTTTGTCCATGATGACAAGTGAAGAAAATGTGTCATCCCTTTGTCTTCAGACAAAGTTGAGGTCAGAGTGTGGGTCTGCATCAGGGCCATGTTCAGTGACACTGTTTGGGTCAAGGACTGTTGTAATTCCACATTGTTTCCAATTCATTGTTCCTTAGCTATTTGGGGGAATGTTGGGGGGTATTGGGCTCCATGCAGCTTGAATTTCCGGAATGAAAGACAGGCATGTAGAAAGGAAAAGGGATGAAGTGGGCATTGGGAAAGGGCACCACCAGGGAAGGAGAGAGGGGAAATAAAGAGGGAGGAAGAGAGGAAAGGGGAAAGGGAGAAGGGAGGAGTCAGCATGCCAGGGCTCCCCCTGCATCTGAAGAAGAGGTGGCTGGTCCAGGTTGTCAAACAGGGTGCTCACTCTTTGGTCCCAGTTTCTGCTCCCAGTGCTACTGGGCTTTTCAAGAAAGGCAGGCTGTCCCTTGGGACCTACTGGAGCCCACTGGAGCCCACAGGAGGGTGGGAGAGGTAAGATGCCACCAGGGCCTGTCCTGAGCTGCTCCCAGCCACCAGCCTCACCACATGGTGCAAGAGGGACCCCAGAACAAAGGAAGGACACAGGCCAGCATGTCTGCTGGTGGCCCTGGGCACTTAGCTCATCGCAGTGAACCACACAGCCTCCTCAACCCACGCTTTCAAAGCCTCCTTCTTCGTTTCTGGCTTTCATGTCTGTAGGAATATGAGCCAGATCTAACTCATCTCCGACAGACAATTCTGACTCACCCCGTGTCAGATTTTTAAGAGTGGCTGTGATAGAGTAAGATAGCAATGCTCCAACAAACAGACTGTTTCCTCCCACTTGACCTCAACAGTCTTATACATTTTCTTAGCGAAAACATCTTGTCTCCTTCCATTAAGCTCATAACGTGGTCTAGTAGTATACATGCGCCTTCGTTAGATGCGAAGCGATACAGTGGTCCTTTTTTTTTTTTTTTTAAATTTTACAAGGCAAAGTCAGTGAACACATCCAACTTGACGAATACGTCTCTAAAATGTCAATCCAGGCAAAGCTTTTTCTGCCTACAGTTTGGAGCCTACGTAGTGACATTTTTCAAATGCTTTCAGTCCCTCAGTGAGGCTCTTAGAAGCTAGCCAGGGCTTACTACGTGCCAGGCACTGTGTCAGGTGTTGGAGCTAAAGGGAAGGAGAGCTTGGAGGCTGGCTGGGGAGGGACATCCATGACACAACCACAGCTAGAAACGGAGGCCAGTGCTAGAAAAGAGAGAGCAGGCTGCATGGAGAGTGTGTACCATGGGGCTTGTGAGCTCATGAATAAGTGGGAGTAACTGGAGTGGGTAGATGGGGGAGAGAAGAGGGTCTTCCCATCAATGGGAATGACCTGTGCTTGGAGGCAGGTGGCATGAGAGGTCTCCACAGGAAGAAGGAGGCAGTGTGGTTGAAGGGCAGAGAGATGGGGCAGAACAGGCATCAGTCAGTTGGAGGGGTATGAAGAGACTGATGGGAGGATTATGGGTGCCTTTGGAGGACTGAGAATATGTTAGAAGATCAGTGCAGATTTCTATGGAGACAAATGCCAGGAACTGATAGGTCTTTGAAAGGTCACTCTGGCTGCCTTTTGGCAAAGGGGTTGGTAAAAGGCACTTGCAGGTGTGAACACACCAGGTGGGAGGTGAGTGCAGGAAATCAGGTGAGGGAGCATGGGAACTTGGTCCGGGGGTATATAAGGGAGAATAGCCTTTAAGGAGTTCCACAAATTGGCACCAGCTGTGGATTCATTACAGAGCTGGAAGGGGGAGGTGGGTGTGTCCTGGAGGTTACAGAAATTACATGAGAAAGGGAAGTCTTTTTAGATCTCTTTTTCAACTAGAGGAACTCTCACCTTATTGATAGAATTCCAGAGTGGGAACCAATGATATGAGGACATCTTTGAAATATCTGAATATGTTCTTCGACATCTTTGCAAGTGACGAAGAGACCTTGGCCTTAGGAGGCCTTGGCCCTCTTTGTAGCCAGAAAGATTTCACCTACAGATTTGGGTTCTCCCTTTTAAAGTCAAGGAGTCAGTCCTTCCAAAGGACACCTCCTATCATTTTACCCTCTCATCATACCTCACGTGCTGGCATCTCCAAGACCCTCTGTTCCAGGTTGAGAGTATCCACTTTGGCCGGGCTGGTCTTGCCAAGAACACCACCACAGGAAATTTAGAGCCTATAGTGCTAGTAATAACATCATCTAAGACTGTGTTTGCTGCGCTCATAGCCTCTTCCCACCATGACTCACTGAAGCTTTTTACACATTGTATCCATTAAGCTATAGTTCCCAAAGCTCATCTTCTCTAGTGCCATTAATTTTTAGGGGACCAGGCAAACCTTAAACTTGTTCCCCTTAATTGGATCCCTGTGCCCCCACAATCTCTTTGAATGCCTTTCACCATGATCCTTGAATGAGATCTGAGACCACTGCTGGTACCTAACACTTCTTGGCACCTTGTCTGTTAGGTTCTGGGAAGAGGAGGTGGCTATGGAGGTGAGCGGGGATGGGAGTGGGAGGATTTCTCCCTTCACTTCCCTTTTTGTGTTTTCAAATAATGGGTTTTGAGGGGGAGGGAAAGGTTAACCAGACCATTTATTTTCCATCTCCCATCGATAAAATGTTTACCACTCCCCACTGGAAGAATTTAGATCTTTCGTTTGAATCTCCAGGAAAATCTCCCAAACTCAGACCACCACCATGTGGATTCAGCCATCTTCTGATTCACCTCCAAATTGTCTCCTCCTAACTGCTCAAGCCACAGGTTAAGGGCGAAATGTTCAATGCCCAAGCAATTAAGTGGGAAACACGTTTATCTAAGCAATTGCATGCAGCTCTCTATCTGCATACAGGGGGTCTCTACCAAGCCTTTCCAACCTCAGCAAAACATGACAAAGCCCCAGCAATCTGGGGTATATATCATTCATTCATTCCTGTGTTCAACACTCATGGCGGATCCCCACCAAGACAGTGGGAGAGCAAGGACTGGAGAAATCCTGGAAGCTGAAGTCTGAGGAGGATTTCAAATTCAAGTCAGAGATGAAAGAAACATCTGGACTCGATCCTCAGGTACATGCAGTATTCTGAACTGAGGCTAGAACCAGAGACCATTCTAATGAAAGACCTCTACAGGTGGGCTCTCACAGGCGGGCTCCAACTCAGTTTCGTGTATATTCACTCATGAAATAGCTCTTCGGGTCAACATGCAGAAGAAAACCATTTAAGAAAACTGACAATGAGGAGAGGAAAGGGAAGCCAGAAGGCATGTGAATGGGGAGAGAGGAGGAGCCATGGCAGAAAACCAAGAATCCCTCCCTGCCCTCCTTGCTGCCAGGGAGGTCTGAGGGACTAGTTTCCACCTGGGATCCCAAGTCCAGAACAAAAGCAGCAGGGCCACGGTGGGGGAGGGAAGGGGGTCCTCAGCACAGGCGCATGGGTCTGCCAAAAGATGGCGGCTAGCGCGCACGCTGCCGAGGGGCACCTCGCAAGGCGCCGTCCCCAGCCCGAACCCAGCAAAACCTGGGGTTTGGCGCACCTGGGTTTGGCGCAGCGTCCGGGGTGGTCCCGGTGCCCTGGGGTTCGCGGGAGGCTGGGCCTCCACAACCCCCCTCTCCGCCCCCAGGTCGGGTCTGCGCTTTCTGCTCCAGGTGAGGGCGCGGCGCGGTGTCACTTTACCTGTGTGCAGAGGGTGGTCCGGAGAAGCCTTGGGGCGGGGAGGGGCAGCAGGCAGCAGGCGCGGGACAGCGGAGCCTCACACGGGAGCACACGGGCGTCGAGTCCGATGGGTCCTGCCGTCCCGACTGGGCCGCAGCACAGCACCGCGGCGCTGCCCGCCCCTCCTCCTCCAGCCCCTCCACCTCCTCCCAGACTCTCGGCCACATCCTCTGTGAGCTCACTTCCAGCTTCAGCAATTAGCAAAGCGCCTTCTCCCCACCGCCCTCCACCCGCCCCCGCCCTCCTCCCTCCTGAGTCCTCCGCGAGCTCACTTTTCGCTTTGGCAAATAGCAAAGCCCCTTCTCTGCGCCGCCCCGCCCCCCTCCCTCCTGAGGCCCTGCCCTGGCTGTGGCGCGGGGGGAAGCCCCAGGGGCTGCAAGCTTTGCCAGCGCTGGCGCTGGGCAGCCTCCTAGCCTGGCTCCTTGAGCGGGTGTCCACCCGCGGCCTGGCTGCAAAAAGATCATCAGTCCTGTTAACCCTGGCTGCACTCTCCCGTCAGTTTGCTGGCTTCCTGATTGTGCCCAAAGCCATGAACCAGCTTCCCCAGCATAGGCCTGGGCTGAGATGCCTGCCCAGGATCTGTTTGAGCAGTCTACTCATCTCTAGGCAGGGATGGCACTTCCACATGGATGTTTGGGTTTTTTTATTGTTTTTTGGTCATTGGTTATTATTACATGACCTCCAGGGTAGGTGCTCCACAAAGGGAGTGAAAACAGGATGCATGATATACCCCTCACCTCCCATGCTGTCTTTCTCTTAAATAATAAGCACTGCTGAACTATCTTAGATTCTGTACCTTCTCTCCAGCCATGAACCTATCACTGTCTTTAACTCTTGAAAACTAAATTAGACAAATTAATGTGGTGAAGGAAGCAATATGAGAAAGCCTATTAATCTGATGAGCATGGAACTGAACAAACCCTATAGATACTTTCCCTTTGATTTCTAGCCTATCAATACCTACAGTGAGTCACATACACTCAAGATTATTGTTTTTATTGTATACTTCATATATTCATTGATTTTGGACTCGTTATCATTTTGTTGAAGTGTTAAACTATGGTAATAAACAAACTTTTAATTAACTTTTCCTCCTATGATACAAATATAACTTGCACTTGAGCTTTAGCTAATTTTATGTTCTAAAATTGCCAAAACAACATGATCAAGGTTTCTAGATTATTTACTGTATTTTCTACTATATAATATTGTTCTATCTCTTCTGTATAAAGAAAATGAATGCTTGGGGCTCTTGGGTGGCTCAGTGCGTTAAAGCCTCTGCCTTCTGCTCAGGTCATGATCCCAGAGTCCTGGGATAGTGTCCCACATCAGGGTCTCTGCTCAGCAGGTACCCTTTTCCCCTCCCTTTCTCTCTGCCTGCCTCTCTGACTACTCGTGATCTCTGTCTGTCAAATAAATAAATAAAATCTTTAAAAAAAGAAAATGAATGCTTGATAACTAAATGAATGCTTTACTGAACAAATTAAATATGGCAATAGCATTTTATTTTATCATGCTTCACATATTAAACAATAATATTATATCACTAGTCTCCAAATAATCTACTCGCATAGTCATTTGGAAGCTTTTAGCAAAAGAATTCTTCCTCCTGATTGTAGTATAAAAGCCACAGAAATATACAGAAGACTCCTAGGATAGAAGGTTAAATCCAGTTATCCGTGATGCCTTGAGTAGGACCTGACCTATGTATGTCCTGGGATGCACTAGTAACTGTTACATGTGATAGGATTATATTTAATATATACAGTTTCATTTACTTCACAAAGGACATATAAATTTGAGAATAAAATATTTGATGAATCTATAAAGTCTATATCTATTTGTAACTAATGTGGTAGAATTAAGATGTTAATTTGAAAAAAAAATTCATTGAACAAATACACATATTCAATTGTTTTTATATATATAAACAGCATTATTTATTTATGTAAATAAATGCATTGTCAGTAAAATCCATTTACTTATCAATCATAAGGGTAATTTTAAGTACTAAGAATAAGAAATATGTGAAAAGATAAGTGTTCAAGAGTGCAGTTTGTGGTAATTAATACAATATGATAGGCTCATAAAAAAGATATATTACTTGAACTTAAAGGCTTCTATAATTAAGCGATGACCACTTGAAATTTGTAATTAGTCTTGCTGCAGTTTTTCCTTGCACTTATTGCCCTTCCCCAGAAGTTCATTAAGAATTTCTGTGACTGTCTTATGTTTAATCACATTCATAGATTCCACTACTGCTCACAAAACAAAGCCAAAAGGAGAGGTAACTCTATGTGGCACTCCATCCACAAGCAATACATTCATAAATAATTAAAAAGCTCTCTACTTCATTTGTTACCCATTCAGCTGATAATTTAAATGAGTAACTGAGGCCATTTTATCAGCACTTTTAATAGAATGCGACTCAGAAACTTCACAGTGTTATATAAGAAGAAATGCTAACGTGTTAAGGTTTTTATTTTTTTTAAATCACCAAATAATTTTCAAATATTAAAAGCAAATGTCTCCTTTTCCTCCAAGTTTCCTTGCTATGTCAAAGTTACAAATAAATACATTAAAATCGTATGTTGAGTAGTAGATAAAAACAAAAGTTTTGAAACTGTCTGTCGGTTGAGTGTCTGGGTTACCTTGTATAAATATCTAAACTCAATGTATTTAGACTTTATTACATGGTTTTTTTTAGACTATTTAAAATTACATGCTCAGATAATGACAACATTATTTTATTCATTTTAATAAATAAATTATTTTATTTACTTATGTTTATATATTTATTAAATTAATGATTTAATATTTAATAATCTAAATGTGAAATGTTTTAAATTCTAAAAATATTTATTTAATTAAATTGATATATTTAATATAAATATTTAATAAATTATTTAATCATTATTATAATTATGCAATACATTATGTATTGTGTAATAATTGCATTTTAATAAATAAATAAATGTATTATTTACATTATTTTATTATATTTTATTTAGTTGACAAAGAGAGGGAGAACGCAAGCAAAGGGAGCTGCAGGCAGAAGGAGAGGGAGAAGTAGGCTCCCAGCTGAGCAGAAAGTTCAACCTGGGGTTCCATCCCACGTCACTGGGATCACCACCTGAGTTGAAGGCAGCTGCTTAACTGACTGAGCCATCCAGATGCCCAAGGCTTTGTATTCTTCGCTTCTAAATATTGATGCTCCTTCATCTCTGGTAAATTGATGTTGAGAATTCATATCAAAGAATTGATAGTAGCTGTTAAACAGAAACATGTAATTTAGGGAAAAAAAAGAGCAGAAGGAAGAGAAAGGCCAAAAGTCAAAAGCACATTAATATAAAATTTAATTAGATAAAAAAGCTGATATTCCTGAAGGGGGCTAATAAAAGAGTTGCAAAGAGCTGATAGGATTAGGAAAATTGTCCACTCCTGGTCATTTCATAATTTTAGACTATTCCTTATTAATAAATATACTTAGTTCCAGAAACACAAGCACATAAGAACATTTCCACCAAGTTTCCTCTAACAGCATTTACAAATTAGACGTTCAAACAATGCAGTTCGTTACATGTTGCATCTGTATCTTAAAGTTTAAAAACTTTCTGTGACACATTTTCTAACAATTAAAATTAAAATATATATATATATGTATATATATATATACATATATATATATATACCTTATCCCTATATGGAAAAACAACATATATATATATATATACATAGCAACCTTATTCCTAAATGAAACCTTTCTTTGTTTATTAGCTTAAATAGGTAAATTAGCAACAACAACAACAACAAACAGCTAATATTATAAAGGTAGGAACAATTTACCTTTTCATTCATTGCTATTTTCTAAAAATTCCTATTTTATTTTTTTCTCAAGTCTGTCATAATAATTTTCTAAATCTCCTGCCTTATTCAATTTTTTTTAGTGGAAATCTCTATTTCATATTTATTTTCTCTTCCTCCACTCTCTGCTCTAATAATTCAATGTATTATTAGATTTTCTGTTTTTCTCTTTATCCAGATATATCTTTTCTTTCTTTCTTTCTTTTTTAAATAATTTGATTTGCTGGCATTTTACATCAGTACATGCTTTCTTATGGATGTTAGAAATGTCTGTGGAACTACTAGAAGAATAAACTTTTTTACCTTTAAGAAGTTTACAGTCTAGAGTGCCTGGGTGGCTCAGTTGGTTAAGTGTCTTCCTTCAGCTTAGGTCATGATGCCAGGGTACTAGGATCCAGTCCTGCATCAGCTGCCTGCTCAGCAAGGAGTCTGGTTCTTCCTCTCCCTCTGCCCCTCCCTCTCTCTCTCTAATAAATAAATAAAATCTTTAAAAAAAAGGCTTACTGAAATCTGAGACTGAATTACTAAATTCAGTCTTAATAGAAGACAGCTAAACAAAGCAATGATCACAACTGGAAAATTTAGCGAGATCATGGTTTAACATTTTTGGTTGACACAGGACCTCTTTCAGAAACAACTTTCCCTAAATATCAATTTCTTTTTAAGGCAAAAAATTTTGACAAGAAATCCAGATCCTTCTGATCGTTTTCATATAAATTTAAGGTGACATCCTCAGAGTATATAATCAAATATGTAATTATTCTATCTGTTGCCTTGTATATTGCCTGTATCTTTTTCAGACTCAAAGTTCCATTGAGGTAGAGTTTTTTTTTTAAGCAGAGATTTTTAAAGTGTTTGATATATACAAGATGCTTAATAAGTGTTTACAAAACCTATGTATTACAGAAGCCTTAAACAGGCTTTAAAAAAAGAAGGTGATATTAGTGGTCATATCAAACAATTTTTAGGTTTCAGTCATGTAAATAACTACATTTCTCAGAGACAGAGAAACATACAAATGATCTGGGTCCAGTAGGATAATGCTAGCATGTGTTGTAAATTCTCTTATATGACCTTATTCTTGCAAGAATTGGTTATGTGGCAGAAAAAAAGGTATCACTATCTTATACTTTATTATTTAAAGAGATTTATGGAAGTCTTAATTTCTTACACTACCCCTTTGTTTCAGTGGACCCAATTTCCGTGGTAATGGTGAGAGGAAAGTAGGCAATTTAGGCAGCAGCAAAAATCTCCTACAAGGCACTATAAAATAAGGCTTGTTCTAGATCATGGGTCTGTCCAAAGGGGAATGTTAAGGGGTAGAATGGATGATGGATGCATTGTGGACTTATAACTTTGAGATTAATACTGTTATGCCCAATAATGGGTCTATGATTAAAGGAGCGAGACTGATGTAAAGCAAAGGTCAAGCAAAGCTTTATTTCATGCCAAGCATCAAGAATCTAACCGAACGTTTGGGGCCACACCTCTTATGAGAGAAGGCAACCCTTTGCTGTTTCACAGTCTAGCTTTTAAGGGCAAAGGCCATGCAGTCAGGCCTGGCCACGCACAGGTGACCAATGAGATTTTAACACACACAGGAAACTCCACAGTGAGGCTAGGTGACCAATTGAGGTTCAATTTACCCTAGTATAGACATTTGACCCAGCCTATTACACCTTGATTAGGATTGGTGCCAAAAAGGTTCCCAAAGGGCAGAGGAGTGGGGCATACTCCTTAGTATCTAGGGAGACAATATGCAAACCCGCCCCCCCTCACGCTGATTGATGTCTCCACCTGGCCTGACCCACCCTTGTATATGGGCTTTGTTACCTGGAGCTGATTTCCAGGACTTGTTTTTAAGTGAATCCCCTGGGGGAAGGCGAGCAAGGACAGTTTAAGGGTTAACCTCAATGAAAGCCTCTTGCTAAAATATAAAAATATAAAATAGGTCCTTACATTACAACAACTCAGTAGGGAAAGTCCCAGTGTGGTGATAAAAGAAGTGAGGTAACTTGCATTACACATTTTTTTTTATATTTTATTTTATTTATTTGACAGAGAGAAATCACAAGTAGGAAGAGAGGCAGGCAGAGAGAGAGGAGGAAGCAGGCTCCCTGCTGAGCAGAGAGCCCGATGCGGGACTGGATCCCAGGACCCTGAGATCATGACCTGAGCCGAAGGCAGGGGCTTAACCACTGAGCCACCCAGGCGCCCCTGCATTACACATTTTATTTTTAAAACGTGTAAGTTGTATTTTTCCATCCCATGACATCATACTTTATCTTCATCTCTGTCTACTAGTTTAAAACTAGTTAAACAAATTCAACAATTTTTTTAAAAATATTTTATTTATTTATTTAAGAGCAAAAGCCAGAGAGAGAGAGAGAGAGAGAGAGAGAGAGAGAGAGAGCATGAGCAATATGGAGCTCGATGCCAGGACTCTTGAGATCATGATCTGAGACAAAGGCAGACACTTAACTGACTAAGCAAATGAGACTCCCACAAACTCAACAATTTTATAAAATTTTTATTTGTTGGGGTGCCTGGCTGCAACAGTCAGTAAAATATGTAAATCTTGATCTTGGGGTTGTACGTTTGAAATCCACCTTGGGTGTAGAAGTTTTATTTAAAAATAAAATCTTTAAAAAATTTTTTTTTCATTTTTTTATTTAAGCCATTGTATGGCAGTGTTGATCACTATATTGTACACCTGAAACTAATATTAACCTTATTTTAACTAACTACAATTTAAATAAAAACTTTAAAAATAAAATAAAAATAATAATCATAAAAATAAAAAAGAGGAAAAATTATTTGGCAGGCAATTTTCTTAATTACATTATTATTTATTATTATCATAGTCTGTGTGTGTCGGTGGGAAGTGGCTGGTATTACAGTGAGTTCCATATCTGTGTTACACTGAGGTCCATGTCTGTAGTCAGTCTTTTTTTTCTTTTAATTTATTTTCAGGGATCCAAAATTCATTGTTTATGCACCACACCCAGTGCTTCATGTAATAAATTCCCTCCTTAATACCCACCACTGGGCTCACCCAACCACCTGCCACCCTCCTCTTCAAAACCCTCAGTTTGTTTCTCAGAGTCCACAGTCTCTCATGTTTTGTCTCTCCCTCCGATTTCCCCCAGCACACTTCTCTCCATCTCCCAGTGTCCTCCACGTTATTCCTTATGTATTGAGTCTTATAAAAACTTTTATTTCTTTCCCTATTCTGCTTTGCATATGCTTACCTTAGATGTTAAAATGTTATAAACCTCTCCTGCCTGGTCCATTTTCTCTCTCTTCTCTCATGATTTCTCATGCACTCCCTGCCAACCCCACATGCCTTACAATATCTGGATATGACTAATTTCTTCCTGAGCTACTTTATTCTACTCTGCCATATGGTTGCCCTTCCCTCTTCTGTACCATAACTTCTATCCCCTGCATTTGTGCTTTAACAATACCTAATTCTTTTCACTACATCTGTATCTTTGAGGTCAATACTCAGTAGTGCAATCGCTGGGTCATAGGCTAGCTCTATTTTACTGGAAAGAAGGGCCATATGCACCCCAGTGTTCATAGCAGCAATGTCCACAAAAGCCATTCTGTTGAAAGAGCCAAGATCCCCTACAACAGACAAATGGATAAAGAAGATGTGATCCAAGGATACAATGGAATATCACTCAGCCATCAGAAAGGATGAATACCCAACTTTTGCATCAACATGGATGGGACTGGAGGAGATTATGTTAAGTGAAATAAGTCAAGCAGTGAAAGTCAATCATCATATGGTTTCACTTATTTGTGGAACCTAAGGAATAGCATGGAGGACATTAGGAGAAGGAAAGGAAAAATGAAGTGGGGGGATTGGAGGGGGAAATGAAACGTGAAAAACTATGCACTCCAAGAAACAAACTGAGGGTTTTAAAGATGAGAAGGATGTGGGGATGGGTGAGCCTGGTGATGGGTATTAAGGAGGGCACATATTGCATGGGGCACTGGGTGTTTTACACAAACAATGAATCATGGAACACTACTTCAAAAACTAATGATGTATTGTATGGTAACTAACATAACATAATTAAAAAAAAAAAAGGAGGGGGACAATACCTAACACTCAATCTTTGCTAGTTTCTTGTTTACCTCCTTTTAAGAGTAAGCTCATTAGTGGGTTTTTTTGTTTGTTTGTTTGTTTGTTTTTGTCTCAACTAAAAGAAGAAAAATAATACACATTATTTTGAAAACTTTTTGAACAGTGTACAAAAGTTAGTCAAGTCCGCAATGTCTCATCTCTTCTTCCTCCTAACATGGCTAAGTTGAAAAACCATTTATCTGGGAAAAGATCATTCTCCTGCCACCTTGTGTAAGATTTTGGCTTTAGCTTAGATTATCCTTTCTTTCCTTTTCTGAAAATAAGTTGAAAATATTAATAGCCTCAGTTTCTTCTTCCAAAATATGACTGCTTCTTTACCAAGTGCAAAAGCAACCCATTTTGACCATAGTAAACAGCTTGGGCCTACTTTTTTTGGCTCACTGTTTTTGTGAGACAAGTGGAGTGAAGATGACACACCATTTCCAAATGTATTAATAATTGGTAGACCATACTTCTAAATTGAAGTTTTGTTGCCATTAAACTACGACCAGACTCGCTATAATTACAGAGGTAAATTCTTTATATTTACTATATTTGAAATTACCATATAATACCAAAATAAAATTATGATTATGTGAAGAGTCTGTAATATTAAGAAGATGACTTTGAAATGATTGCTTATCTAAATGAAATTTCCCATTTTATAATCTTGTATAAGCTTCCATTGTCATTTCTATTTAAAATCTATTAGAAGGCACTCTTATTTTCCCTTAAGTGGGAAGTCAAATGTGGAACAAATTCATCCCAAAGGAACTGATTCTATATTCCACTGAAGACCAGGTGGCTTCCATGTGGCATTTTGCCTCTTGCATATTGTTCATCTCCTACAACAAATGGGGGTATGCTCTTTAGTAAACTAATTCAACTCAATTAGAGGCATTGTCTTCAAGGGATAACATCACAGAGACTAGAATCAGAATCATACTTTTGGGAAAATTGGGCCCAGGATTTTTGTTTTGTTTTGTTTTGTTTTGAGATTTTATTTATTTATTTGACAGACAGAGACCACAAGTAGGCAAAGAGGCAGAGGGTGGGGGGAAGCAGGCTCCCTGCTGAACAGAGAGCCTGATGCAGAGCTCGATCCCAGGACCCTGAGATCATGGCCTGAGCCGAAGGCAGAGGCTTAACCCACTGAGCTACCCAGGTGCCCCTGGGCCCAGGTTTTGATGGCTTCTTTCCTCAATCTTATAAAACCTATTTGAACTCTACTGGATGCCAGAACTGCTTAAAAATATTTGGTCCCTTGTAATTTTTACCTTCCAGTATTCAATGTACCTGATCCATGTAATATCCTATAGTATTTTTCTCAAATGAAGACTCTCAAAGTGTGTTTCTTGGGAGACACTTTTCTATTGGTTGCTTACATTTCTGCATTTATTATTTGTTCTAGGCCATCCTTTGAAGATGGTTGTATTGAATAGACTTGGAAGACAGAAATAGTATCTTTTTTTTAACTTAACCTGTTGTGTTTGCAAATATTATCTGCCTCTGTTTTGATTCTTCTTGTGGGAACTGAGGCTCAGAACTGATATATAGCTCCCACCCCTACACACACACACACACACACACACACACACACACACAAACACACACACACACACAAATACTGTTAATATTCTGGCTACCTCTATTGCTGTGAATATTAAACTATATTATTTCTGAACCATGAGTCTGCGTCTTCTATCAACACCCAAGAAACTACGGCAGACTCATACACCAGCTGTCAAATAAGAGAAAATAATCTCAGATGCTTTATATTTTTTGATAGTGTTACCTAATTCTGAACATATGACTGAACACATATAAACCTGGAGCCCTGACCGTTTAGAGCTTCTTCTGTGGAAGAACTATGCATTCACTAGTAAGCAAAAGTAGTTTCATCTTTTTTTTTTTCCTCCTGGACAGCATTTCCTCTCTCACACTGTTGCTCAAATTGGATGGAGTCTAAGGTCCTTTGAGGAAATTTTTGTTTAATGACTCAAAATAAAATAGGAAGAGTCTAAAGTGCTAAAAATACTTCTAGATAAAACGTATAAGATCATGCCAGAAAGGATAGTAATTTTATCTAACAACTGCCTGTTCACCCCTTATTTGTTCATTAACTAATCTCCAAATTCCTGACTAAATCCCTTTTGTAAGCCAGAATGTGAGCTAAAAACTGGGATTTTAAAAAATTTTCATTTGAAATCCAGTTAGTTAACATACATGGTTGTATTAGTTTCATGTGTACTATATAACATATAGCACTCAGTGCTCATCATGACAAGTGCTCTAATTAACCCCATAACTTATTTAATCCATCAATCCTTTCAGATCCCCTCAAGTAACCATCAGTTTGTTCTCCTTAATGAAATGTCTGTTTCTTGCTTTGCTTCTCTTTCTATGTCTTATTATTTCCCCTTTGCTTGTTTGTTTTGTTTCTTTTATTCCATATATGAGT